>NC_137461.1:75687312-76022821 GCF_964235325.1 Thermobia domestica
TACAGTTTACAAATATTGATATTAGAACGAGGGTACTGGTATCGATACTAAGTATGAATTACCAATATTTGTGAAGAAAATTATGTATTTTCTGGTACCGGCACAGGGACTACATTCTAATAGTTCAGCATATGTCCCACACAAATGCCAACTCAGGAACAGAAAAAATTCCCCGTGAACTGATTTGCCTGGGTTATTCCTTATACCCAAAAGTATCATCCCAACCGTAATTAGTGGAAGCTTTACGGAGTTTGAGACTTTCAGGCTGAAGTCCACCCAAATTGCATGATTTCTTTTTCAAAAAATCTAATCGTAATCATGCAGCCATTG
The DNA here is from genome assembly GCF_964235325.1 of Thermobia domestica. Classification (NCBI taxonomy): domain Eukaryota; kingdom Metazoa; phylum Arthropoda; class Insecta; order Zygentoma; family Lepismatidae; genus Thermobia; species Thermobia domestica. The sequence goes on from NC_137461.1 coordinate 75,687,643, forward strand.
ACAACCCTAAACCCGGGCCGAGCAGCTATGAACATGTTTGGCCGACGCTTTATGAGTTTTAACAATATATGGCTCAAGCCCAAATACTTGTTCCTCCGGAACTCAAACCCAAAACCTGGTGACCGATGTCCTTGCCTCCTGAAGACTCCTCGACGACCGAGATCGACAGTCAACTAGTTTTCAGTATTGCAATCCAAACCGCCGACCTTTCATGGTTATACACAGTGTTATAATAATAATAATAATAATAATAATAATAATAATAATAATAATAATAAAACAATAATAATAATAATAATAATAATAATAGTAGTAGTAGTAGTAGTAGTAGTATAATCATCATCATCATTGATAATTATACTGTCTATGTAGGATATTTGAAGAGAGTACTTGGAACTACACAGGGTTTAGCTCAAATTGGCTCGACTCGACTCGAAACTTGAACCAAATTCGAGTCGAGTTGGAAGAAATTTTTCGAGCCGAGTTCTCGAGTCGAGCTCAAAGATATCTGTTTCAAGTTTAGTCGAGTTTCAAAGAAAACTCGCTCGTGCCCATCCCTAAGTATTACAGTCTTCATTGATAAATCAGTGGCCACCCCTAGAAACCTGGAACGGTGAAACGAATGTCAAATCAGGGAGTTTCTGGGGCAAACTTCTAATCTCCATACGTTGTTATTTATTGTTATACCCATTATTACAATTTTGGCCTATTGTGATTTTTAGCTGATTGAACTTTCATTCTCATTTGTGAAAATGGTATTATATGGAATATGATTACTTATCATCATTAACAGGAGATGGGCAAATATAGTTTTTCAGAGAGAAATGGAAAGTTTCGCCAATAGGGACTGTTGCTGCCCTGATATTTCTGCTTTACTCTAGCAGAATTATAATCATTGATAATATTACCTCTGCCTTATATTAGCATTTTCATAGTAAAATATATAACACAAAAATTATGCAAAATACAAGTCAATTACATACTATACAGTGGCCTTGGTGGTGCTCGTCGTATTCTAATCAGTGCTTGGGTTCAATTCCCTGTGGGACACAAGTGGCTCGTGTCTCAATTTAAACAATAGATCCCGTCCTTTGGACGTCATCATGGAGAGGAGGAGGGCGGATTGGATTACATACTAGGAGCAAATAGGAGTACATAACGATGAAGCCGTATGTGTTTCTAAATGTATAAGGACACGTCGCAAGAGTTCGTTAGTAATTTGGACGTACTCGTTTTGTAACATTTTCTGCACCGAGTCCTGTACAAAGTTTGAGAGAAAACTGAAAGGACATATTACATAATATATAACAACACTAGCAACTAGAAATCAAAGTACGTATTGCGGTAACTTTTAACCAGAACGTTACATAATACATTTAAATATACAACATCTTTCCTGTTGTTCCCATAAATTATCCTTAATCTTGCAATGCCACCTGTTAAACGTATGTCATTCCCCAACGAATATCCGATTTTTTGGCATTCCAACTCAAACTACATTAGTTCCAATTAGTTTCTATGTTAGTGCTGTATCCCTGACATTTAGAAGGCATAATATAGCCTTGTACGTTAGTATGAAGGTAGTAATAAACACTTATTAACTTAAATTTTCAGATTTAGCTTTTATTTGCTGGAACTAATTTATATCATTAACGTAAAATATACATGCACTGTTCTTCATACGTGAATAAAGTTGGACTTCTTCTGTGAGTATTTTCAAACGGTTTATGAAAAAGAAACATAAAATGTTGTGTCTCTTAGCTGTTGCTAATCGTTAAAAATGTAGCCTACGCAGTATGTTAAAATACTTGTAGTCGTGTCTTTTTTTGAGTATATAATATACTTGATGGAGCTTTTTCATGAATCAATGTATGATAAATAAAGGATTTGTGTGCAACTTGGCAACAAGATTCTTTTAACACTAGGAGAACGGCAATTTGTATCTACCTGAAACGCTACCGGTAACATTTGGCCCCATAACGTTTCTTGGTCCATTTAAATCTCTACATAGCGATTGTTTATGTTTAAATGCTTAGTCGGATATAATATGTTATTATTATAAAGAAAGTAATAATAATAATAATAATAATAATAATAATAATAATAATAATAATAATAATAATAGATGAAGAAGAATGTAAACACAACGAGGATTAGGCTTTATTTTCATGATAGTATAGCAATACTCATTTACTAATTTAGGTACTAATTATTGACTTATATACTTAATTAGTTATATACTAATTGCAAAATAATAACGATTTGTTGCTACACATTGCTATAGTATGGCACTGTTCTCTTTTCTAACTAAACCTTCTGTTTATGCTTATGTTCTTAAATGTTCGCGATTACTTAGCTGGTAATGGACTGTCTTCTAACAATGAAAACTTAAAATACTTGTTTTTAGTTTTTATATTTACCTTACTAATCGCTGGTTTTCAACTAACACTTAAAATAAACCACAAAGTACATATAATAACTGCACTGTGTTCATTGCACTTAAATAACAAACTTAACTTTAAAATTATGGAAGAAATGTTCGTGCCTCGTGCCTTATGCACCGTCTCTCTTCAACACTTTCCATCTTGAATAACAAATGCAATCTAAATTTCGTAGAAACAGTGTTTCCAGCTCTTAAAAAATATTACTACATAATATAAGACTTAACACCTTCATTTAACAGAATTTTCCTAAATATTATCATCTTATTTCTCATCCATAGTTGCATCTGCTAAGGGCAAGGTGAAAATCGTTTTTTCTATTGATTTTGAGAAAATCATTTTCTGAATGGTAACGCTCTTGTATAAAAACAAAAATTTTTGCCTGCTAAATTTGAAATGGTAGGGACTGAATCAAAATATGTTTGAAGCCAGTTTTTCTGCTGTTCGTTTGTATAATTCCTTAAGTTATGGAATTAGTTCACATTTTGAAGTAATTGTTAATAGCAATACGCACTTTGGAGAATCCTGCAAAAGAAATAAAATTTTTGACAGAATCTTCGGTAGGCACATTATAAAAGTTAATTTCTTTAATGCTTATTGTTATTATTGTTAATTTGTGAATATAAACATATCTAACGTATATTTGCATATTCTTATTCCTTATTTTGTTTTAATAAACATTTTGAATTTAATTTTCCTGGCTTCTTATTTCACTGAAATACTGGTGTGAAACTCTTTCAGGTATTTGCATTTTTTAATTATGATAGTAATGAATACTGGATTATTCAAAAGAAATTGCGACAGGCGCTAGCTTTTTACTTAGGATCTGGTGTCTCAAACTTTCTTCAAGGACAGAATTTTTGGGAGGAACAATAATTCAATTTTTATTCTTGAGCTTTTGTGTGGGTGGGGGTGCTACAAAAACTATAACGAACAACTTCAACGTCGTTTTGAATGTTTGTCTTTTGTGATATAAGGTAAACTGGTAAGGTTTAGTGACATTTTTTATATTAATATTGTAATATTTTTTTTTCTGGATTTTCAAATCTAAATTGTATGTTATCTTGTTATACGTTGTTTCATCGATTTCCATTTAGTCTTCCTTTTTTGTACAAGAAAGAGTAACTAATATATTTTTAGATTTAATTGTTAATTTTTGCTTTGCCTTAACGCTATGTTGTTTTCTACAGAAGAGAGTATTTTACTACACTTTTAGATAGCTTCAGCTCTACTGTAGACTTTCCATAGCTTAGCATAAGAGTGTAGCACAAAAAATGCGTTATTATATGGTTCTTTGATTCTTCTGACTTACTTCAGAGCGCACGCAATAAATCGTAATATGAACGTCTGTTTTATTGCTGGCTGTATTTTATTATTATTATCTTTTTGTATGAGCTTTAGTTCAAATTTCAAATATATTATCTTCAACTTTTCCGAACGGTTCCATCGTTCATTCTGGCCCTCACATTCCTTTAATTTCAAGATTGTACCATTCTTTTCAGGAAGTTTGCAATTTATATCTAACTCACGTTAAATTTAAAAGGGAGTTTATATGAAATGTTTACGGAGTGTCTGTTCCTGTATTTATGTAAGTATTTGATGGTAGAAAATATGTATGAAGATGATTTAATTACAAGTGAGGTCACGTGGTTAATTATAATGTTGGTGAAGGGCGTGTTTCTTAAAAGAGAAATGAAACAATTTTGCCGGAAACAAATGAGGCTTTACAACGCGGAACCTCCCTCATCTGAAATGTAAATTTAGGCAACATTCACGTTATTCATTATGTCTAGCATCATGTGTCTTCTATTTCTTTCCAAGTTGAAAAAGAGCAGTTAAATGTAACACAGTTTTATAAATTTAAAGACACATATTGCATATTTGGTTATACACTCGTGGTTTTAGGCCAAACCAAAATAATTTTTCCCTTAGGATTTGAGGATGTTTCAGGAACAGTAATACAACAATATTCAATATCGATATCAATTTCTTGGACGAGTTAATGCAGATATTTCAAGAACGCTGTGTGTTCATTTAGATGAAGAACAAGTTTGTGTGTAAGATTGCCTAGCAAAATTACGGTGTCCTCGGGTAAAGCTATAGTCAATTAAGGAAATAACGTTTCCTTGTGTCTCAACACCCCATCACTACAAAACAGGTATTTTACATATTACTTGCCCCTCCATTATTGTCTATCGTAAATATTAGTTTCAATGATATGATGCAAATAGCGTGTTCCTTACTGGGATCTGTGGGCCTACCGTCTAAAAGAACAACTGCAAGAAGGGCAGTAGAACTCATTGCGTAAGAGTCAATCACATAACTGCACATGTTGGATATATGATACCGATGCACAAGATTCCGGTTCTTATGCTACGTATTCGACGAATCATGGACTGCTAGTCAATAACAGTAATAATGTCATTTTCATTTTGTAGGTAGAGGTTTGTACTGATTCTGAGTGATGCATGGGTTAATCTGTAATGTTTCTATAAAATACTATAGTGAAAGATGCTTATACTGTTTGCAAATTTTCAACTTGGGTGCAAGTTTAATATATAATTCACAACTACTTTACTGCTACAAATTATTTCAGTTTTGTATAATACCGTGACTTGTACATCACACTAATTATAATTTATCTTTTTTTGTATTCTAGTTTAATGTTTTTCTTCAATAATAACATGAAATGGTTTTGGTTTCGCTGTAAACCCCTCTATGGGTTCTGTTGATGGTGGAGGTTGATTCAGTGGAATACTGAAGGTAAATTTCTGCAGCATCATTGTTGTAAATAGAAAAAGAACCATTTGTGCCATACTTTCACCCAAACATCTTCTTCTACCTAAAAAAGAAAGAAACAAGAACAACTAGTACAAATACAAATTCCAAAACAACTTATAAGCAATGTAATACCACCCTTAGCAGTTAAAATTCCCATGATTGTGAACTAATTTTAGAACGTAGTATAGGTCTTTTGAAGTTAAGAATTTACCTCTGTACATACAGAATAACCAATACTAACATGCCTGCAATTGGCTGTGAATACCATTTGTGATTTCCACATATCATGATGTACACTCTGCGGAACAACTTGGAAGCCAAAGTATGATATAAAAAATGTTTATTCCATCAAATTTGCCGTGAAATAACCAATTGGCAATACAGTTGTTTATACTACTAATGTATCCATCGATGATTACCCACAATGTTTTTTTAAATATATGATGAATATTTTGAATGACTCTGACCCTATACCGTGTTCACTAAAAGAGGGATCAAAACAACATCCAAGTGATCTACCCTAACTCCTATTCACCTCTATCGTCTCAACCAACATCCCTCTACCCACTATAATTGTGGAGCTGATCTCGGTACAGGTAATAAGTTGATATTTGCTTTCCCCTTGTTAAACTCTCTCTTGTATGTAACTTGCAGACCTGACTCCTTCAAATTAGATACCATTCCTTGTAACGTTTCTCTTTGAGCGTTACATTTTCTCAAAGAGAATATTTGCGGAAATGTTTAATCAGCTCTCAGTTAATGTTATTTCTTTCTATATTTTCTCAATTCTCGACTCTCATGAAGGATTCAGGATGGTCGACAATTGGACTAGTGTGCGTAGTTGTAGTATGCTACTTTTCTTTGTATGTCTATGTTTTGCGTTGAGCGGCTTTTGAGAATAGCTCTGACTGTTTAAAAATAATTCGAATTTTTGTGTTGCGTTTAAACAGAGAGATTAATTATAAACGTAAGTATATGAATGTTTACATAGATAATTTTTATTTCCACTCAGTCATATATACATCATTATTAAAGTTGTCGTTTCCATTCTACGCTCTGATGCGCAGTATGGAGCGACCAATCAGGAGCGAGCAGGTTGTGGACCGTGCCCCCCCTAGACTTAGCTTCTTGTAATGAACATGGCGGAGGTGTAGTGAGAAGCATAATTTGTCCATGTTTTTGGACATGAAATTTCCTGCGAATTATGCAGTAAACGATTGTGTTTTCATTATCAGTGCCTTCTTAAGTATTGCTGTGGTTAAACATTATGTTGGAGGAATGAATACGTCGTAAATTATAAAGGATTCATTTAAAACTTGTTCGGCGTGTGTGTGTCTGACGTATTACTGGGTTTGGCGCAATATTCGTTAATCACTGCTGTGATGAGATCTGAAGTTTAATAGCCTTTCTCTATTGTCTCCAACCCACATTCGATTACGTATGGCTTCGTCCTCTTGAAGTCGGGATTCCTCGCCTTCTGACATGGTGATTTATTGTTATCAGACTTCTTAATAAGGGACTCCATCCTAGGTAACTGGTTATTGATCATACCTGCTTCTGTGGAATTTAAACGTTCCTGGACTGCCGATGGACAAATGGTCCTCCTCCAATTTTGTTGAAGTTTCTTAAGTGATTCGTCGCCTATTCACTCATCAACAGTGTTGTGGCAGCTTTGCAGCGAACTTCTGTCTACCTGGTGAAAGTAGTGGTGAAATGTGCTTACTTGGCATCAACCAAGGAGATGTCACCCTTTGGTCAACCTGCGCCGCAGTCATGGTCATGACTGCTATATGGTGAGATGTTGGAGAAGTCATTGGGACCGGTCTGGTAAGGAGATATTGGTCACTGTTTCCAGGTAACTATGTTTACTATTCTTTATTCCGTCCTGTGAAGAAACCGACGTCGTCCAGGAAGTTGTGAAAGAAATTTGTCCACCGTTTATACATTCGTTCAAGTCGCTTTTGATCACAATATCTAATGTCTAGTAAACGAAAGTGAGTCTCTATCCAGTAAGTCGAATCATACGCCGGCGGGGTAGTCTAATATCAACACCGTTTCTTTCTTGCTTTGAATAAAATCATTTCCTAGAGTTGTTTAGATGTATAACGTATTACTCGCTACCATCTAGCTCATGTTCGTCCAGTAGCGGGCATTTCGTATTGTTTATTTCTCAGGTATTTCACTTGATAAAGTAAAGATTGATTAGCGATGGCTAGTTTATGTCTGTCCAGTAGTGGGTAGTCCGTTTTGTCTATTAATTTCTACATATATATAGTTCACAATCCAAGTATTAAGTCGCCACCACAAGATTTGTGTTAAATCCTCGAGTTGTTTTCATGTCATGTTTTAGCTATAATGTTGCTCACTAGTTCAGTGAGGCGCGCTAAGATGGTGGGTGTACGATACCACTCGTACTTCAATGCGAAAGTGTCAGAAGTTGAGTCTAATTTCACTGGCTGGTCTTGTATTCCCCATAATGTTCTACAGTGTGTATTGTTATTACCGCCGCTGTTAATTGCAAATTATGTTGAGGGAAATGCCCTCTTAACAGTTGGATGCGAACAAAGTGGAGATGTTATGTACTTAAAGGGGGAAGGTCAATCGACACAGCCGTAGGTCTACTCTCTCTCTGCAATGAGACATTTACGAGCAGTAATGTAATTGTTAAATTTCCCTCTTTGTGAAGTAGCCTACCGAGGATTTTGTGCTAATGTCTAGTTAAGTTGTAAACAACTCTTCCACTGTTATTACAGTACTGCTTAACTTCTACTGTTACTCACCTTTGAGTTGTGTTGGCGTTAAATGTTTGAGAATTTTAAACGGAAAACATATAAGTATTTTTTATATTTGAATCTAGCTATCCATGATTATAAATGTTAATGAAAGTCTAGTATTATACGTTATTACAAGGAAAGTTAAATAAACAGAGTTGCAAGAAATATGGTGTTGTCCTGAATGATTTTTTTATCTCTTCTTCCTCAACATCGACGATGCCATTAGTGTACAAGAATCTGGAGTTAAGTAGCGTTGTGTTTACTGGTCTATAATTACAGCGTAAGAGAAAGGAATAATATTGGCGACCCACATTTTTTTCTTTCCTCCTTCCCTTTTCTCTTAACGTCGGCTACGGATACGTCTTAAGATAAATAGTTTTTTTCTTTTCCAAGCTGGCTTCCCGTAGCCTAGGATGTTTCGCCTCAAGTTGGCTACCCAGCCATAGAATCGAACTCGCGAAAGGTCACGCCTCATCCTTATACAGCCTACATCCTTATACATTTCTTTCCTCAATTTCTTTCTCATTTAACTCTCTACAAAACATATTTTCTCCTATATTGCATAATTTCCTTCCATTGCACTATGATAATCCCTTAATTTCCTCAGAGTTTTTCTTCCGCCCGATTTGCTTTCTCTTCATTTTGTAGTTACCATTGCAAAATGTAGTTATCTTTGTAGGGCTTGTTCAAGACAGTGGTAACATTGCTCTGTCGTTTCAGGCGCTTCTAGGAAGAAACTGAACACTGGCGTTGATCCTCAAGCCTTTGAAACGTAGAGACGATAAAGGCCCGAGGGTGTTTGTCCTTGAGAAGACAACATTCAGTGGTTGTTGGTTACGTACAGCTGTTAGATGGGTAAGTCAAGTCGTATGACTCAGCTAGGAACGAAATTCAGCAACGATGTAATTGTTTATTTTCGTATCGTTTTGACGAGATAATAGTGCAGTTTAATCCATTTACGCCGTCAGTGCAAAGATTTGAACGACTCGGTATAAGAAATTCAATTTCTAGTTTTTCTTCGCTATTTTTGTGAATAACAAATGAGAAAAGTATATGGGAGTTAAAAGTGGAAGTTTATAATATTCAAAGTAAACGTTTTTGTACATCAACTTTTACTGGTTTTAGTAAAGCTTACGACTCGCTTAGAAGGGAAACATTGTAGAATATTCTTACAGAATTTGGAATACCAAAAAGGTAAGTAGATTAATTAAGGTATTTTTAAATGAATTCCAAAGTAAATTTCGGGTAGGAAAATTTTTATCCACAAGTTCTCACTCGAGAATGGCCTGAAATAAAGAGATGTGTTGCTGCCATTAGTATTAAACTTATTCGTGGAATACCTATAAGGAAAATGAAATATAACAACTAGGCCATACAGTTGAACGGTGTTCACCGGGTTATGGCGTATATTGATAATGTACATTTAATAGGGGATGATAGGAAAACAATAGAAAGAAATACAGATTTATTATTAAACGCTTGCAGGGGCATGGGTTTAGAAGTAAATGCAGAGAAAACTAAAAACGTAGAAGTACTTTAGGACGGTAATACGGAAAATTATAGATGCGTTAAAATTTTAAATAATACTTTTCATAAACTGGATACCTTCAAGTATCTAGGATCAATATTAACAGACGAAAATCATATTCATGAAGAAATTAAATGTCGACTAAAAGAAAGGAATTCGTTTTAATTTTCAGTTCAAACTGTCTTGTCGGGGAATTTGAAGGTCAAAATATATATAAAAATGATAATCATTGTAACTAGCCCGTTATAAACTTTTTATTTGTGTTATACTTTAGTTTTAAATTTAATTCTTATAAATTAACAAAACAAGAAAAAAATTCTTTACATACATTCAAATCAAAAATCTATAATAAACTGCTAAAACGTTATTATGTAATTTGTCTGCAAGTTCGTTTTATGTGCTAAAAACAGTTTAACTTACATAATGAACTTCCTCATTATGTAAATCTTGTATTAACAAATTTATTCATTTAAATCAAATTCCAACTTGTACATAAACTCAATCTTCTGGGTCATGGCGTGGTTCGACACCACTTTGGGTAACAACCTCAGCAATATATATATATATATATATATATATATATATATATATATATATATATATATATATATATATATATATAATCTCACAATATTTCCAAAATAAAAAGTGTGATCCAACATTCATATATCGCTAACAATATCAATGTAACTAAAATATTAAAAACACATTTTGTCTTCAAACACCGAACATCATAGTCTTCGTCTAACAAAGTGTAAAAAGTTACTATTTTGTCAATCCCAACTAAATCAAAAACTTGTGCTAAAAATAAACCATAAGTAACAGTCATAAAACAATATCTTCAACAAAAAACTTAAGTATGTGCTTAATAAACTCTGAACACAACCAAATCATGTATGTTGTTCCGTATAGTTGCCAGACATGGCCGCTTACTCTGAGGGAAGAGCATAGACTGAAAGTATTTCAGAACAAGATCCTGAGACGAAAATTCGGACCCAAGAAGAACGGTAATGGGAATGACGGAATGTTCATAAGGAGGAACTACAAAATTTATACGGTTTACCATACATTGTTAGGGTCATAAAGTCTAGGAGGTTTAGGCGGACAGGTGATGTAGTTAAATGGAAGAAAGTAGAAAAGCTTTCAAAGTTTTAAGTGGAAGACCAATCGGGAAACGATTATTAGGAAGACCTAGGAGTAGAGGGACGACAATATTAAGATGGATCTCGTAGAAATAGGAATACAAAGTAGAAACTGGATCCAGTTGGGTAATGATAGAAGTCAATTGAGAGCTTTGGTGAACGTGGCATTTAACCTCGGTGTTCCATAGGCCATATAGTTAGTTAGATACCTTCTTTCGTTGAAACGTCGTTGCTGTATTATTTCCTCTCTTGTTGGGATTTACCTTTTACTTTTGCTGTAAGGTGAAGAAGGCTTTAAGGGGCAAATGCTGGGAGTTGAAGCTGAAATTTTGGAAGGCGCAATATAATACAATCTGTGTACTTCTTGTGTTCATTGACAGTGTGTAGAATGTTGTTCATTAGATGTCTTGAATTGAACATGTGCATTCAGCTTTGGATCGTTGAATCACGTCCGGAAATACGAAGTGAGAAAAATCGTCAAAACTCCTTTAAAATTTACAAATTACTTGACTTTTGCAGTAATTAAATAATTATTGACTTCCTTATCTTTTGACTGTATTTGAAATTATGTTAGCAATTTATATTTTGATTCATCAGTCGGTTTTAACTACATAACGGATTGTTTTCATTATTTGATGTAATTTGTAGCGTTCTAGAACTATTTTATTAGTTTTGTTACAAATAATCAATGTTTTGTACTTTGAGAATTTTTGCCCCTACCCACAAGAAATCTTGTAGAGAGGAAATAATTACTGCATAGTTTTGGTATACCCTACAGTTTTAACTATAAATGCTGTTGTAGTATATGAAAATAGAGAAAGTTGGGATTCTGATTGTTTTTGATCTATTATATCTGGGTCTTACTGGCGAATCCTTCCACTCCGTACTAAGACCTGATGAATTATGATTTTTTGTATTGTTGATAAAGAGGGTTGAACCGAAAGTTCCTCGGGATTCTAGTGTCGTTTTGAGGGCCTGAAACACCCTTCCAAACCTGGTCTGAAGCCCTTGTAACTGCGTTGTAAGAGGACAACATTAGATATTATTTACCGCCGGCGCTAAGTCAAGGACAGACCAAAGAATATCCCAGATGCGCTTTATGAGCGAATTGTTAACTTGGCGACTTCAAGTGAGGACGGAGGTGCCTGAGTTTTTTTTTTTATTTCGTAAGGCAAGTTTCAAAAAATTTTCACGGCTTGAGCTTCAAAATATCACGTATAAACTTTGCGTACCTTTGGATATTTTTAATTTTTTTTCGAGTTCCCTACGTGAAACCGGGACCGGGCAAGGGGGACGCAAGGTTTCAAAGGAAGTACTTTTTTTGTCAAAAAATTTCGTTTTTCCCGATTTTTCCGGATTATGATTCGGATAAGAATGTATGATTCGGAATTATGAGTGATACCGTTGAAAGTGGCTCATTACACTGAAGAAAACGGCATTTACACCATGACTCCAGGTCAAATAGCAAAGACGCAGTAAGTTTTTGAAGTATTACATATATATACAGGGTGGCCCAAAAGGAAGTATACACGTTTGCGTTGATGAGGTATAACATTCTAGTTTATGGATTTATTTGCTGCGGCTCTTAAGAAATAAACATAAATTAAAAACACATTAGGAACAAATAATAAAGAAACTATGTGTATCTGATGGATAACAATAAAAAACGATATAAAATGCAGTACATTACGGTATACATTCTTTTGGGCCACCATATATATATATATATATATATATATATATATATATATATATATATATATATATATATATATATATATATAGTAGATTTCCTTAAAAACAATCAGATCTCTATGTCATCTATGACCGGGCCAGAGGGGCTCAAAAATTTAAAAAAAGAAACGAAAAATACCCCCCTTTTCCCGATTTTGTCGTTTCTGGTGTATAATGCGGACAAGCGATTAGTTCTGTTGGAAATGCTCTATCCTGAAAAAAAAAAAACTAGATTTAAACCATCATCCTACGATAAATAGTAAGGAAGCAGTAGCCGTTTGAGTGAAAGTCTAAAATTTACTGAAAAAATTACAATCCTACAACGTTTACAACTGGACGCGATTACAATTCACTCCAAACAATTAATAGAAGATATTAAAATATTCAGCACTTTTGTTTTTATCGGCTATAATTGTTATGAAGTTAAAATACTTTCTACATACTTTCCGTAAATTTTTACTCTCTGATTAATTCCAAAAGATTCTCCTGTGGGATTTCAAACTAAGTTTAATGTGTTTCCACAGTATTTGTTTAATCAGAACTATTACTACTTTTTTCATTCTAATTTACGCATCCGCCTAATGTGACATATACCGGTATGTAACGCAGGAAAGAGAAGCACATATGAGTCATCAACTATAATAAACTGCTTTTCTGAATGAAAACAAAAATTACGCCAAATATCACGTGAAAGGTCTCTCAAGCTGCCGTGTAAGAAATGTTGTACTACTTGGTTATGAGCAGGAACAGGAGATTGTCATAGTTATGACCAGCTTGTCAATATGAGTGCTGAACACATACTTTTCAGGTAATTACTTAATGTTTAGTTGTTGGATGGTTATATAATATTAAATATATACGTTCCGCTTTGTAGAAGGGTCTAGAGACTACTCTATTTTTCAGATCGTTTTTTTCTTATTTACATGTTTTGATTTTGTGTCTTTGTAAATTCTGTGATATTACATATATGTTACATTGGGCGCTTATGTTCTTATATTTGGTACTCAGCCAAGTGTCACCCTGCGTTTGTTGTTGTTGATTTTCAGAAGAAATGTGTTACTTTCAATGATATTACATTAAGTACGTACAAGTGTCCTTCCAAAATAATAACTGTTCTTTACACAAAAGTATAGAAGGGGTTTAGGAGGCAGAACCTCAACTAATATCTTATGTTTATGCAATAAAATGTTTCCATTAATTACTTTGTACTTCCTTGTCAATATATTTCTTAGTTATAGAGATTATGGCGGAGTAATACATTAAAACGTACTTCTAGTTATCATTGGTGTAAGTAGGGTATCGTTCTGAGAGCATTGCTCCTTACTTCTGAAAATTGCAATGTGCATGCGTGAATTGGGGTAAACTTATCATGTTATTTTCGTCAACTGAAACAATCATGATGTTGATAGCTTTCCTTCTGAGGATACCCTGGCCTCGTGCTCCACTCTAGTTACGTCAATGATAGCTATAGAGGAAACTTTTTTCCTCACAAAGATAATTAGGATAGGCATGGATTTGGGAGTTCAAAAATAAACTTGTTTTTCGTAGCGTCGTTTCCATGTAGAATCGGCTCCAGGATCGTAACCGAGGGGAACTAAAGGGGGCAAGCCAGTAATGTCTCTCATTCTAATTTTAGAATACCTGCTTCTGAAACATTCTCACCACGCTAGATACCAATTCCAAGATAGAGCTTCCTCGTGGCTAAGCGGATAGCGTACGAGCCCTTAGCGTGGGAGACAGGAGTTCGGTACAAGGCGGGAGCGCAAGTAGTTAGGATTCCATCATAATGTGTAGGACCAAGTATCGTACATTATTGTTGTTGAAAGGGACGCTAATCTACAAATCTAATCAACTCAATCATTTCCAAGATATCATAATTTAATAGTTGGATCTAATGTGGAGGCAGGTATGAAAGTCCGCTACTATGGAAAAGATCACTTTCTAGGTGTAATCCTTGACACGAAGATGCGAAAGTGTACTTCAGATCATTGCAAGGCAGTTGAGAGAATACAACATGTAAAGTATAAATATACATAAATTGCTTTGTCTCTTATCACAAATCCTGAATTAAAAGAAAGATATATAAATGTTTGGACTACTTCGGGAACTGTATTCTTCATTTATATAGAATGCATGCCTACATATGCTATGTAATGAAAGTCGACGCTTGATGGAATAAACACAGGTAAAAATTAAACTGTTATTGCACCGAACCAAGGTAAGAAAACTTTTTTGATATAATAATCGTAACAATAAATAGGTTTTATTTCCTTCGTTTGAAGTAATAATTTTAATTTTTACTTCTGTGACTTTCTTCAAGAGCCACAACTGTAGGCCTTTTAGCTAAAGTTGGGATCTTTTTAGAGTGTAAAATTTAGTTTTAAAATTTACAGGTAAAAGATATATAAATAAGTAACTGATTATGCATAACAAGCAAAAAAATAATTACAAATAAATAAAATACCACATTTACGAATTGACACAATAACAGACCGATGTAACACTTATGTTACTCCTCTCTACCCACATTGAAACCGATCTTCATAAAACTTTCAAAATTTGATATAAATGCTCAAGAAAAAATACTGTAAGTGATATCATCATATCTAACGAAGAAAAAACTTTTGGGCACAACCGTGTTAAATAAACAAGGTTTCTAATAAAAATTGTTAGACGTTTTATACAAAAGAAGTGAAATACCCGTACTAATAAAATATTACATAGTGTGTTATTTTGTTGTGGTGTAATGTATTCATCTGATTATAGTACTGAATTATTAACGCTAGATGTATGTGTTCAAAATAACATTTATGGAGTGTGAATAGTATTGTTAGTTAATTTGTATAAAATAATAACTAGCTGCTAAAGATATATAATACTTGTATTACCTCCTCCATATGGATGAATTTGCTCAGAGTTAACAATTTCTCCATCTTTCATAAATCGTTCTGGTCGAAATTCATCTGCATTCTCCCATGTTTCTTTATCCTTGCTTGCTAGACTCATGTTAAGAAATATAGTTGTTCCCTGAAGTAAATTATATCTCACAATAAAATTCAATTAAAGATAATATAGTAAATTGGAAATTTAGATTCTAGTAATAGGACAAAAGCAGGGACACATGGCGCACATTTCTGGCTAACGGAATATAACTGGTTATATATCCCTTTATTATTTCCCAATTCAGATTACATAAAATTTCAATATTTGTAGAACTGAAATACATAAAATTCTTAATATCTTTACCATAATGGCACGAGAATATGGTTAGAAAAAGCACTCCTTTCATCTATCTTCTTTGACAGGGTGAGGCATATATAGCGCAATGAATAAATGATCAGAAAAGAATAATTTCGTATACTACGGGCTCTTCTAAGCAGTCTCCAACCGTCCTTTTCGACCCTTTTACACCCTGCAAACTAGTCTAGATAAAGTGAACAGGTTTGATAGAACCATCTGAAAGTTTTGCTGTAGAGATTGTAGCTTCACACAATTCTAGACTCTATAGACATTAACCACTATGTTTATACAAAAACTACAGAGCTCGATGTAGAAACATAACAGTAATAAATGTATTCACTTACTACGTGGGCTCCAACAACTTAAAAGCCTAATACTTCTATATTATTTGCTTTAGATGAACTCAAGCCATACGTCTGATATTGATGGGTTCTCTTTGTTACGCTATGCTCATGTGACCTTACCGAAGTAAGCATGGACAGTCGTATAGTGAAGGTGATCCCAGTTGAGAAATCACCCAACATTCTGTTTTATTAAACTTTGCAGCTGAAGTAGAGAGAAACAGATAAGAAATCACTAAACTCATCGGAATATTCCTGAAACCATATAATTTAAAACTTTCTTTCACCAGAAAGATAAATTACTTGCCAAAAACTATCAAATTGTAATAAATCAAATATTTCACTAAGTTCTCCATTCAGGTTCAATGATAAGTTTCTATGAATAAATATGTCTTTATAGGAACTATTGAAACAAACGGATGTACAATTTCCTTACAGAACTAGAACAACTGAGGTTTTATCCACCACAAACATGTATATCAAATGCGAATTACAGCCTTCCATTTAACCAACCATCCAAAGTATCACGGAAAAAACTATTAAACTTCACAATAGCCTACCTATTCAGCATTTAATAATTCGTAGAACAACCATATGCATATTTAATAATAAAGTTCATATTAAACATGATGATCGAAACAACATAACTTCCTTTACCAAACACTGTTAAACTCGTCGTAACAAATTCCCTTGATTTTACTCTTAATATCCAATTCTACACTTGATATCATGCTCTACCCTTGAATTGCTTATTGCAGAAAGGGACCGAAGTCATTTTTTTTTTTTTTTTTGAGGTATTGGAGTTAGTGCTATTTTTGACTTCCCAATTACAGACAGATAGTTTGGTGCAGAAAGGACATCAGTCGCATGATTCAATAGCCAAGAAAATATACAGCGAAAATTAATCTTTAGTGCAGAAATGTACCTAAGTCACTGACTCGAGTACCTTTCTCCAATAAACTTGGCTACTCTATAGCGACAGGCGCTGGTTTCTTTGTATGGAAGAAGAGATTTAAAAAGAATATGAAAAATAAACTTGGCAACCTTGAAAGAAGTGGTGAGCGATTTCTGTAAGTAATAGTTCGCCTTTTGCAGTGGTCTTTCGAGGTCATATTTTAGTGCAGAGCAGTGGAAATTGTTGTGTGCGGTTTGGTTACGCATATGACAGATATGTAGGACGATATTAGTATTAGTGACATGAGCGTTGACAGCCCACAAAACCTCGGAAAGGCGTACGAAATGTTGAAACATACACTAGAAATATGATTAGAAGTGCAAGAGTCCGTGGACACGAATATGTGAACTATAGAGGTGTTACAACCTAGACAAAAAGAGTGCGGTCGCTTGTAAGAGTCCAAGAAAATGTTATATCTTTATTTACCCGCCGGCCAGCTGGTTGTACGCTTCTCCGTACCGCGGGAAATTTAAATGATTTTTAATAGTTTGTAGTGTATGAAAGAAAAGCTTCTAAAATAACTTCTATTGCATACAGAGACATAAAGTAAAAAGCATTTTGTTGCCGAAGGCCCCTGCTATAATTTTGGGGGTCATTTGAGATACTTGGTACAAACCGAGGAGCGCCACGTGGCGCCAAAGATTAAAAAATCTAGAAAAAATGCTAAATTTGGGGTGAAAACACCCCCAACCCCCTTGTTTACAATTTTGTTTGTAAAGAATTTTATTGAAAATGTACGTACATCCTTCGGAATGCGAAATCTTTTTGGTTGAGGTCTTAGAATGAAATATTACTGTTTCTATAATTTATTTTCTGACACCTTGCAAATTCGAAAAAAATGTGTAAAATTTATGTCATTGCAGTGTATCAGAAAACATTTTTTTCTGACCTTACGAAATGCGACTAAGTTATGAAATTACTTTTATGTTCTTAAGGAAAGTCCCCGGAATAATTTTTGGGTCCTTCGACATGCTTGGTACAAACTGAGGGGGCGCAACGTGGCGCCAAATATCAAAAAATCTAGAAAAAATGCTAAATTTGGGGTGAAACAACCCCAAACCAATTCTTTTCATTTTGCTTGTTCAATTTCTTGTCAATGTCAAAGACTTGTTGATGTCATCAAGGGGGACGAACACCTGATTCTAGTCTCTTCTGCGTAAAAAAAATCCTTCCAGCTAACACAGAACGGAAAATGAAATGTCCATGAAGTTAGCAGGCCACCTATGGCAGGCCAGAACTTCAACATCACAGATCGTTAGTGCTTCGTTAGTGCTCGTTAGTGCCGCAAACCGCATCGTTAGTGCTACAAAAATAACGTCTGAATTTTAATAGTTACTATTGGCCTGCTAACTTCATGCCAGCAGGCCAACATATCAGAATCACACCATAAGTGAAAGAACCGGTTTGAGCATCGTTAGTGCTCGTTAGTGCTGTAAATATTGACGTTAGTGCTTCTATATATACAGTTTTTAGGGTAACAAAATGGGTCAGTTTTATGAAGCTAGCATGAACTTAGCAGGCCACCTATGGCAGGCCAGAATTTCAACTTCACAGATCGTTAGTGCTTCGTTAGTGCTCGTTAGTGCTGCAAACCCCATCGTTAGTGCTACAAAAATAACGCCGCAATTTTCACCAGTCACTATTGGCCTGCTAACTTCATGCCAATGAATTTGACAGGGCACATATGACAGGCCACAACTGGGATTTTACACATCGTTAGTGCTTCGTTAGTGCTCGTTAGTGACGCAAACCCTATCGTTAGTGCTACAAAAATATCGTCTGAATTTTAATAGTTACTATTGGCCTGCTAACTTCATGCCAGCAGGCCAACATATCAAAATCACAAAATAAGTGAAATTGCCGGTTCAAGCTTCGTTAGTGCTCGTTAGTGCTATAAATATTAATGATAGTGCTTCTATATATATAGTTTTAGGGTAACAAAATGGGTCCATTCTATGAAGCTAGCGTGAACTTAGCAGGCCACTTATGGCAGGACAGAATTACAATTTCACAGATCGTTAGTGCTCGTTAGTGCTCCAAACCCCATCGTTAGTGCTACAAAAATAACGCCTCAATTTTCACTAGTCACTATTGGCCTGCTAACTTCATGCCAATGTAATTGGCAGGTGACATATGGCAGACCACAACATTGATTCGACACATTGTTAGTAATTCGTTAGTGCTCGTTAGTGCCGCAAACCCCATCGTTAGTGCTACAAAAATAACATCTGAATTTTAATAGTTACTATTGGCCTGCTAACTTCATGCCAGCAGGCAAACATATCAAAATCACACCATAAGTGAAATTACCGGTTCGAGCAACGTTAGTGCTCGTTAGTGCTATAAACATTTACGTTAGTGCTTCCATATGTACGGTTTTTAGGGTAAAAAATGAGTCCGTTTTATGAAGCTGGAATGAACTTAGCAGGCCACATATGGCAGACCAGAATTTCGACTTCACAGATCGTTAGTGCTTCCTTAGTGCTCGCTAGTGCCGCAAACCCCATCGTTAGTGCTACAAAAATAACGTCTCAAGTTTTAACAATCACTATTGGCCTGCTAACTTCATGCCAGTGAACTTGGCAGACCACATATAGCAGGCCAGAAATTCGACTTCACAGATCGTTAGTGCTTCGTTAGTGCTCGTTAGTGCCGCAAATCACATCGTTAATGCTACAAAAATAACGTCTCAATTTTTAACAATCACTATTAGCCTGCTAATTTCATGCCAGTGAACTTGGCAGGCCACCTATGGCTGGCCAGAATTTCGACTTCACAATCGTTAGTACTTCGTTAGTGCTCGTTAATACCGCAAATTCCATCGTTAGTGCTGCAAAAATAATGTCTCAATTTTAATATTCACTATTGGCCTGTTAACTTCATGCCAACGAACTCGGCCGTTCACCTATGGCAGGCCAGAATTTCAACTTTACACATCGTTAGTGCTTCGTTAGTGCTCGTTAGTGACGCAAACCCCATCGATAGTGCTACAAGAATAATGTCTCAATTCTTAACAGTCACTATTGGCCTGATAACTTCATGCCAATGAAGTGGCACGCCAGAATTTCGACTTCACACATCGTTAGTACTTCGTTAGTGCTCGTTAGTGCCACAAATCCCATCGTCAGTGCTACAAAAATAACGTCTCAATTGTTAACAATCACTATTGGCCTGCTAACTTCATGCCAAAGAACTTGGCAGGCATCCTATGGGAGGCCAGAATTTCGACCTCACACGTCGTTAGTGCTTCGTTAGTGTTCGTTACTGCCACATACCCAATCGTTATTTCTAGGAAAATAACGTCTCAATTTTAATAGTTAGTATTGGCTTGATTGGTCTGCTAACTCCATGCCAGCAGGCGAACATATCGAAATCACACCAGAAATGAAACTGCCGGTTCGAGCAGCGTTAGTACTCGTTATTGCGATAAACATTAATGTTACTGCTTCTATTTATACAGATTTTTGCGTAACAAAATAGGCCCGTTCTTGAAGCTGACAAGCCACTTATGGCAGATTACGATGTCAACCTCACATATCGTTTGTGCTTCGTTCGTGCTCGTTAGTGCTATACATCCCTTCGTTAGTGCTTCAAAGACAACGGATCTATACAGTGTAATATTTAAGAAATCGATTTTACTCACGTAACTGCATGTCACACGTCCCACAGAGCTTACCCCAGAACACAATCTCGATTGCACTCATTAGTGGTCGTTAGTGGCGCATGCCCTATCGTTACTGCTCTATAGATATTGCCTACAAATTTGTAAAAACTGTTATTGGCCTGCTAACTTGTGGCAGCACGCCAGGGACGAAACCTACGACAGATGGCACCCGTCATTAGTGCTTCGTTAGTACTTGTTACTGAAGATTATTATATCGTTATTGCTTCATACTTAATAACTACATTTAAAAAAACATTAATGGCTGCAACATAATGGCAGCAGACAATGGACGAAATGTACGACAGACCACAATTTCGATCGCATCCGTCATTAGTGCGTCGTTAGTAGTCGTTAGTGCCCCATATACCACCGCTAGTGCTTCACAGAAAACGAATATATTTTTAAGGAAAGACATTTTTGCCTGCTAATTTCATGCCAGCAGACCAGAGTCGAAAACTACGGTAGACCACAATTTTTATTATACCCGTCATTATTGCTCATTAGTGCTGCATAACTCATCGTTAATGCCCTACAGATAACACTAACATTAGCGGTTGCTGAAGTAATAAGCACTAACGATACACTAACGAATGACACTTATTATTTCGTTAGTCCTCAAAGTGGGGACCAGCGTCAATTTGGAACCCGAGAGGGGTTTTACTTGTAGCATATACACTAATGAAGCACTAACGTTAGGGTTGGTGCACTAAGAAGTACTAACGATGCAACAATGATTGACACTAATTTTATCGATAATGCGTTAAGTGGAAGCGCAAAGTTCACGAACGTGTAATTTCAATATCACTAACGGACAAATTGAGTCACGACCAAGCACTAACGTAGGACAAACAGTTGGCATTAGAAAATGAATTCTATCTCAATTAGGGAAAAAAGCGGGGACAACCTGACTGAAATTGATTTCGTTATAACGATGTTATTAGAACAGCACTAACGCTCAAATTTGCGCACTAACCTGCAATAACGTAGCACAAAGTTTGCCATTAGGAAGTCAATTCTATCTTAATTAAGAAAAAAAAAGCGGGGCTAGCTTGACGTCAAGTTGGCCCCGAAATTTAAATTGTTCATAACGTTGTTATTTTGATAGCACAAACGCTGAAATTTCTGCACTAACCAACACTAATACAGCACAAACGAATGGCATTATTTATTTTTCCCAGTCGAAAAGTGGTGGTTCCAACTTGATACTAATTGTAATGTGTCGTGCACTAATGATATGATATATAACATTAACGAGTACTAACGAAGCACTAACTATAGATAAAATCAAAATTGTGGTCTGCTGTAGGTTTCGTGCGTGACGTGTTTGCATGAAATTATAAGGAAAAAATGGAATTTTTTTTAAAGTATAGGCGTTATCTGTAAGGCATTAACAATGAGATATGCAGCACTAATGAGTAATAATGACGGGTATAATAAAAATTGTGGTCTACCGTAGTTTTCGCCTCTGGTTTGCTGGCATGAAGTTAACAGGTCACTAATGGCATTAAACAATGTAGCCGTAATCGGTGGATCACTGATGGTGGGATAGCGGCACTGGAAATACTTAAGAAGCACTAGTGACAGGTGTAATCAAAATTGTGTTCTTGTGCGGATTTGGTCTATGTCTCCTACCATAAAATTAGCAGGCCAATACTGCCTTTCTTAAAAAATATAGTCGACATTGTGCAGTACTTATTATAAGATATGGAGCACTAACGAACACTAACGATGGGATGTGTGGCACTAGAGAGCACTAAAGAAACACTAATGACAGATGTAATCAAAATTGTTGTCTGCATAGATTTCATCCCTGCTCTGCTGCCATAAATTTAGCAGGCAAAAAATGTTTTTCTTGAAAGATGTAGCCGTTAGCTTTGAGGAACCAACGGTCTGACATGCGACACTAACGAGCACTCATGAAGCACTAATGAAGAGTGTAATCTAAATTGTAACCTGCTTTAGATATCGTCCCTGTTCTGATGGCATCAAGTTGGCATCCCAATACTTGCTTCTTAAAAAATGTAGCTGTTATTCCTGAACCATTAACGATGGAATATGCTGCACTAACGACCACTCGTTAAGCACTAATGAAGGATGTAATATAAATTGTGTCTTCTCTGGTCCCTAGTATGCTGGAATGAAGTTAAAAGACTAGTAATGGCTTTATTAAAAACGTAGCCCATATATATGGAATATTAACGATGGGATATGCAGCACTAACGAAAATTAACGATGGGATGTACGGCACTAACGAAGAAGTAATGACAGATGCACTAACGGTTTCATATGAGGCACGAAAGAGCACTAATGAAGCCTAATGACGGGCGTAAGCAAAACTGTGTGTCTCCCGTAGATTTCGTCACTGGTCCGCTACCATACTATCATCAGATCAATATTGGCTTTCTTAAAAAGTGTAGCCTTTATCACTGGATCACTAACGGTGGAATATGCGCACCTGACGCGTGCTGCTGAAGCACTAATTGCATATGAAATCAAAATTGTACCCTCCAGTTGATTTTGTTCCTCGTTTCCTGGGTTGAGGTTAGCATGTCAACAATGGATTTCTTTAAAAATTGTAGCCGTTATATATGCAATACTAACGATGGGATATGCAGGACTAGCGAACACTAACGATGAGATGTGCGTCACTAACGAGCACTAATGAAGAACTAATGACAGATGTAACCAAACTTGTGGGTTGCCGTCTATTTCGTCCCTCGACTACTGGCATGAAGTTACCAGGCCAATAATGGTTTTCTTCAAGAATGTACCCGTTATCTGTGAAGCACAAACGATTGGATATGGTGCACTAACAAACACTAACGAGGAACTAATGACGGGTGTAATCAAAATTGTGGTCTGTTGTAGGTTTAGTGCGTGGCTTTTTTTGCATGAAATTATGAGATGAAAATGAAGTTTGTAGAATTTTAGACCTTAACTGTGGAACACTAACGATGGAATATGCAGCACTAGCTAACACTAACAAGTCACTAATAACGGTTGTAATCAAAATTGTGGTTTGCGTAGATTTGGTCTTGATCTGCTGGCATGAAATTAGCAGGCAAAAATGTCTTTCCTTAAAAATATATTCGTTTTCTGTGAAGCACTAGCGGTGGTATATGGGGCACTAACGACTACTAACGACGCACTAATGACGGATGCGATCGAAATTGTGGTCTGTCGTACATTTCGTCCATTGTCTGCTGCCATTATGTTGCAGCCATTAATGTTTTTTTTTAAATGTACTTATTAACTATGAAGCAATAACAATATAATAATCTTCAGTAACAAGTACTAACGAAGCACTAATGACAGGTGCCATCTGTCGTAGGTTTCGTCCCTGGCGTGCTGCCACAAGTTAGCAGGCCAATAACAGCTTTTTACAAATTTGTAGGCAATATCTATAGAGCAGTAACGATAGGGCATGCGCCACTAACGACCACTAATGAGTGCAATCGAGATTGTGCTCTGGGGTAAGCTCTGTGGGACGTGTGACATGCAGTTACGTGAGGAAAATCGATTTCTTAAATATTACACTGTATATATTCGTTGTCTTTGAAGCACTAACGATTGGATGTATAGCACTAACGAGCACGAACGAAGCACAAACGATATGTGAGGTTGACATCGTGATCTCCCATAGGTGGCTTGTCAGCTTCATGAAACGGGCCTATTTTGTTACGCAAAAATCTGTATAAATAGAAGCAGTAACATTAATGTTTATCGCAATAACGAGTACTAACGCTGCTCGATCCGGCAGTTTCATTTCTGGTGTGATTTCGATATGTTCGCCTGCTGGCATGGAGTTAGCAGACCAATCAAGCCAATACTAACTATTAAAATTGAGACGTTATTTTCCTAGAAATAACGATGGGGTTTGTGGCAATAACGAACACTAACGAAGCACTAACGACGTGTGAAGTCGAAATTCTGGCCTGCCATATGTGGTCTGTCAAGTTCACTGGCATGAACTTAGCAGGCCAATAGTGATTGTTAAAAATTGAGACATTATTCTTGTAGCACTAACGATGGGGTTTGCGGCACTAACGAGCACTAACGAAGTACTAACCATCTGTGAAGTCGAAATTCTGGTCTGCCATATGTGGACTGCCAAGTTCACTGGCATGAAGTTATCAGGCCAATAGTGATTGTTAAAAATTGAGACATTGTTCTTGTAGCACTAACGATGGGGTTTGCGGCACTAACGAACACTAACGAAGCACTAACGATCTGTGAAGTCGAAATTCTGGTCTGCCATATGTGGTCTGCCAAGTTCACTGGCATGAAGTTAGAAGGCCAATAGTGATTGTTAAAAATTGAGACGTTATTTTTGTAGCAGTAACGATGAGGTTTGCGGCACTAATGAGCACTAACGAAGCACTAACGATCTGTGAAATCGAAATTCTGGTCTGCCAAGTTCACTGGCATGAAGTTAGCAGGCCAATAGTGATTGTTAACAATTGAGACGTTATTTTTGTAGCACTAACGATGAGGTTTGCGGCACTAATGAGCACTAACGAAGCACTAACGATCTGTGAAGTCGAAATTCTGGTCTGCCATATGTGGTCTGCCAAGTTCACTAGCATGAAGTTAGCAGGCCAATAGATATTGTCAAAAATTGAGACGTTATTTTTGTAGCACTAACGATGGGGTTTGCGGCACTAACGAAGCACTAACGATCTGTGAAGTTTAAATTCTGGCCTGCCATAGGTGGCCTGCTAAGTTCATGCTACGTTCATAATACTGACCCTTTTTGTTGCCCTAAAAACTGTATATATAGAAGCACTAACGTTAATGTTTATAGCACTAACGAGCACTAACGTTGCTCGAACCGGTAATTTCACTCTTGGTGTGATTTTGATATGTTGGCCTGCTGGCATGAAGTTAGCAGGCCAATAATAACTATTAAAATTGAGACGTTATTTTTGTAGCACTAACGATGGGGTTTGCGGCACTAACGAGCACTAACGAAGCACTAACGATGTGTGAAGTCGAAGTTCTGGCCTGCTATAGGTGGCCTGCTAACTTCATGGACATGAAAATGAATCATATAAACAAACAACGCAGTTTGAGCTCGTGGGTTTGAGGGGTGAGGGGAAAGAGGGCAAGTTATGTATATTGCCCAAGGTCAAGTTGTGTATATCACCCACGTGTTGAAACGAAATGGAGATAGAACAGAACAGACCTTCCTGTTGCTGGCTCATAAATTATATCCGTGGTGAAATGTTTAGACTATAACAGCAGGAAAACCTGATTGCCTAACGTCCCTCTGTACGTCGCACTGCTAGCTGTGGGAAAAAAAGAAGAGCTTTCTTTCTTTCGTAGAATAAAGGACCAGTATATATTGAAATACCATGACAAATATTCCCTGCGAAACATTTATGAAATCTTGTGAAACGTAGTGTTTTTAAAATTTAAAAGCCATTCTTTTTAAAAATCACAAACCTAAATTCTTATCGCTGTTAAACACTAGATAAAAGTAGGAATAGCACACTTATTTTTTAAAATGATGTTCCTTATTGTATGAAGAGATAGTCCATAGCGAAAGGAAACAAAAACGTTGGTTCTCAACCGGTGTGTCGCTGGTCAAAGTAGACCTTTCGCCTCTGTCAGTACAGTGACAGCGGGAAAGAACGGATTTACACTTTTGACAGTGTACTGTCAATGGTAAAATAAAGGTCAGCCGTTTGATATCCAAATTACATTTTTGTTGGAAGAAAAATACTTTTTAGTTTTTTCGGACTAGTTTGATTGTTAAAAACCGTATTTTCCGATTATTTTACAACAATGACATTTTGCAACAATGCTGCGAAATGTTGTTCAGAAACAACATTAGTACTTGGAGGCACTAGAAATGTGCAATTAACTGGATATTGAAAATATGTATAAAATGTAATAATAGATGGCTAGAATAAGGAAAATATATGTCAGATGTCCCAGAAATACAGGATTACATTATAAATAGTTTCAGTAAAGGATTCAAACATATATTGGGATAGGTTTACACTAACTGAGTCTAAATTATCGAAGGTCCCAAAGGTGTATCATTTATGTTATTTCTTCATATTTTTTGAAAGCCCTCATTATGGAATAACAATAAACCCATGTTTCCTTTTTATTTTACATGGAAACTCAGAAAGCAGTTTTTCTTCGAAGTAATGCACAAGTTTACATTACATTTTGTGCAAACAATGTGTGAATATCCATTCGGGCAAAACCTGCACCTCCCTTGCTTCTCATAGTTTGGCCAATGTGCTAACAGGTCGTACCTCCCTCACATCCCTAACTGGCATTGCTGACACCTTCCTTTACTTGTCAGGTACTGTATCTTCGCTCGGACTTCGTCTTTTTCTTTCGATTTTGCCTGCTTTGCAAAGAGCGTGTCCAATGCTTGCTTGAAACCTTCCCAACGAATAATCATTCTTTCTTCCTAATTGATCTTGATGGCGCCTATACAACAACCAACCATTCACTACTGCAACACCTATACACCAATACACAATTCTCATGTACCATTTTATTGATCTTATATCAATTCTGTGTAGTTCGAGGACCATATCCGCTTTGTCCACTCCACCCATGAACCTATTGTATTCTTTCACAATATACGACTGACTCACCTGAACTGAACACTTCTCTGCTGCACTCTATCGTTTGGCAGTTCCTTGAGGTTCGATGGCCGCGTAAGTTGATAAAAGGTTGATAGCTTTTCGGTCATACCAGCGCACTAAAGCAGCGTTATTATCAGTTTCTACTCTCCAGTCAAAACTTCCACGTCCCTTTTTCTTCAATTCTGTTTCATTCATCAGAGAAAATTTCTCCATTCGTTCAGATCTGACAGTGCCAACGCAAAATATCTGCTTCTCCTTCAAAGCTATTGCTAACTGGAGAGATGAGAACCAATTATTAAAAGTAAATTTTGAAATTCTTTCCGGATGGACTTTTTGAACAAAGTGCCATTACTATATCTCCAGAGAAACCTAAACCAACCTCTTCCCAAGATCCTTTATCAATGTAAATATTGAAATCATACATTATTCCGGACGCTCCAGTTCTCATAAAAATTTTAAACCCCCACTTGTGAGGTTTGTTTCTCAAATATTGCTTGATATTGCTTCTCCCCATCAACAGATTGGTATTCTTCTGGGTTAACAGCATTCATATTCGATGCTAATTCCTCCAAAAGGGGCCAAACTTTGAACAGTTTATCATACTCTTTATCAGAACTTGGTTTCTGATTCTGATTATTGTTTAGGTGAAAGTATTATGTATGTTGTTAGAATCTGCCCCTACTCATAACATCTGCAATGGGTGGATATCGACATTCTGTAGACCAATGCATTCTCATGTTTGCCATTTTCACTAAACCAGTCTGAAGCCAGATGGCGAGAAGTTGTTCAGATATTTACTTCTGTAATTTAATTGTGGGTATTTAATATATTTTCTTTTCTCAAGTGTTTCTTTTTATTTAAATATATGTTATTTTGTGCTTGTGAAAACTTGCTGCCAGTGTTCGCTCCCGAATTGACCATTTGAAGTTTTCTTTTTATTCTACAGGTAAAAGAAGAGATAACTTTAATGTATAATTATTTTGGTAATTTCACATAACCTACTGTTACTATAGTGTCATATATATGGATGAATTGAAATTTAGATTTGAGGATATATATATTTAAATCTTGCTGTATTTGCTTTATATCTATATATCTATCTATCTATCTATCTATCTATCTATCTATCTATCTATCTATATATATATATATATATATATATATATATATATATATATATATATATATATATATATGTGTGTGTGTGTGTGTGTGTGTGTGTTTGTGTGTATAGTATTCTTGTTCATCATCTCGTTAGTAAATTGTTCACTGGTATATCTTTTAAAGGAGGAGAATATTTTGATCCTAGAAAGTCTTTATTTATACGATATCTGCCTAAGACGGGTATCCAATCTAATAACGTGCCTTTATGTATGTAACTTATAAGCTATTCTTATGATGCTAGGAAGCTTTGCTTATAATTAAATTATGTAACTAGTGGCAACGTGTTTTTCTTGACATCCGGTGGGACGTTTATGATACATTGCGTAAACAATTGTTTAAAACTCTCACCAGCATGAGGCTTTTAGATATATAATTAGTTTCTGTGAATGCCCTTGATGTCTGTACTATGTATTAAACATGCCCTAACGTGTAGAGAAAGATAAGGTATCTTCAGATACTATATCCGGGTTGGGTGTTGTTCGTATAGGGACGCCACCTAAATATAGATAAAATTGAAAGATTGTTTCTAATAATTCATAGGTTAGCGGAAATGTTACACAAATTAGCTAGGAAAGTGGATTCGGTAACTTCTGACGTCCCTGTTAATAAGGATCTCTCGGGATTTCATAGGCCAACGAGTGCTATCCATACTAGTATAACGTTTAATACTAGAGGCCATAGTGATCATACAAGTTCCATCTCCGTACTAATTCTTCTCTCTTCTACTGCTTTGAAAGTGTTAAACAGATTTGTAGAAAATCTTGCAATTTGTGATGTTAAGAACTTTTTACAAAACAGCAAGAATCGACTGTTGGTTAATCATTATTAGACACATCGTAAAAGCAGTGACTTTCGATCACGTAGCGTAGTTCAGCCTCATGTACGAAATAGAATGGGTAATATCCAAAAGGCCTAGTTTCTAATTTTTAAGAGGTTTTTGATACTCAGCAGATTCGAACGTCAGACTGTGATGTACGAACCTTCCCTCCACTAGTTAGGAAAGGTGGTATATTTATTGAAGTCAATGTTTATGACAAGAAATACTTTGCATATTTGGACAGTCTTCAAGTGTTAATTTTACAAGCACCGGAGTGCTACAGTATCTACTACAACATGATTTGAACTTAAAAATATGTGTTAAGAATATGTGGGACGTACTGCTACGAACTATCCTTTAGTGAACAATAAATATTGTTTCCTTCCAATGGTCACAATGGTCGATATATTAATTTAGGAGTGTATTTTATTGAACCGACTGCTTTTTAATTGAAGGCTAAATAACGAAGCGTATTCTTCCTGATTTCATTTTCAGGATGACGTATATTACCAAACCTCTTTTTATGTGTTTGTGTTTAGGAACACAATGCCTGAAATATGGAAAATTGATGCCTTGACAAATCAAGCATGGGAATGTGTGTTTAATCTTAGGGAATAGCTCGATGCCATACTAAAGTGTTCGACTAACACATGTTTTCTGCTGTAGTCAGGCTTTTAGTGTAACGATAATTATACGTCAAAACGACTTTGCATAAGACCCTAAGTAACGATTGTTTTCTTTACGATTTTGTAAGCAATCATAACGCAATACTAATTAGTTTATTTATTTTTACAGATACTTTCTTCAGGCATAATGTTAAGTAATATTTTTGTTTTAATATATTGGTGATTCGTTTCCCAGAAAATGTCTCTTGTTGTATTTTTATGGAAAATAAATGTGTCAGTGTCAGTTTATGTGAGAGTTGTCAAAGGTTTCTTAGCGCGGCTTCACTCTAGCTGCCTAGAGGGCATTACTGATCATGTAACTATACATTCTGGCCATGTTTCCAGGTGAGCAGTGCAGGTTTCAGAAGGATCATACTCCTTTTCATAAGACTTATTTTGTGCTGCAATTGGTTAAGAAATACAGCGGTTAATTCAATTGCTACAATGGCTCACAAACTCATTCGACTTAACCGAATTTTACATTTTCGGAAGGTATATCATTAAATATCAGATTCAAGTTCATAGCATAATTTACTAGGGCTAAGTGATTTTTGTGTTACTGATGTAGGGTGGAATATCTCCAGGTAACTACTAAAGCCTCACAGCTTCCATGCCGAAACTCATTACTGTTGTACTGCGAGCCAAAATTGGATATTCTAATTTATACGTATGTAGGCATAATATTTTGTATGTTGAGCTAGTGTCCATCGTTCAGGCGGTTAAATATACGGTACAGTATATCAAAAGATGTGTATATTCAACAGTAATCTACTTTTTACGTTATTTTCCTGTTAAGGGTGTAATAAATTCTCAAAGTTTTTTTTCTATTTTTTAATGATTATCATTTCGTCAAGGACAACATACTCTCGCATAGTAGACTAAGTTTACTGCCGGTTAGTGCCAACTTATCATGTGCAAGACGTACTTGAAAGATTCTGACCCATGTACCAACATAGAGTAAAAAGTTACTACCGTATCGTGGTTTCTTCACGATACGAGATTGCGATTACTGTAACGGAAAAGTGGAGTACTGATAAGTGTGAAAATAATTTAGCAGGACATGATTGATCATATCACAAAAGTCCACAGGAACACAGATGCTCTTTTGGATGAAGACTGTAGACGAGAAAATTGCGCACCTTATTACTTAGATATCGCTCAATATGATAATACCACTTGTGACTTGAGTAATTTATCACTTATCTACAATATACAGCCACAAACGAAACCAAAACAGAACAGACTTTTAATTCTGAAAACCATAATTGTTTTTCATTTTCTTTTTATTCCCACACCAACAATAAAAAGCATATGTCAATGATAATAATGAATGTCGAAGATATGAACCTTATCCTGCTTCTAACGTTAAATAAGTAGAGTATTTAATGATTCCTTTTTCACTGGTAATTGACGCCTTACCAGTAGGCGACACTGGAAAACCTTGTTAACTGTGGGATTTAAGTATACGTGCGATAGAAAATTCTGTGAATTTCTTGCTATTATATGCACCAGTTTGGAAATCACTTCATTCCATAACGATTGTAGTCTGGCACAGCAGACACATTATAATCTACATACAGGGATTGTGCTTACATTACTTCACTGTACCTTCTGTCTGATGATCTGTTACTGTCCTACAGTCAGCAGGAAGTTCAAGGCTTCCTTAAATAGTATTCAGTACGTTGGGACTTGAGAAAAACCTAGCAGCATAAGAATATTGCTTCCCGTGGGATGAACATAATTTGGTAAGAAGGAAGATGAGTGAAACTTCATATTTAATAGATACTGTTTGGATCACTTCATGCATCCAGTGTCGTGAAAAGAATTTAAAAAATATATAGAAAATTAGAAGGACAAAATTACTGTGTAGAAATGCATAAAAGGGAACCAATGAATTAAGTTGTATCAACCCAAATGCGTGAGTGCCTCACACCGACTGATAGGACCTGAAAACCTAAAGGCTGTCAACAGTAGGGATTTTTTTAGTTTCTCTTTAGTATGTCGGAACCTACAAACGCATTCAAACTAAGATCAACATAAGCTGTACAGGCTCGTTTGATGTTCGAGTTTTGTTCAAAACAGGTTATGTGTATATCATATTTAAGAATGTGTTGATCTAGATTTTAAGTTTCTAATCAGTAATAAAAGAATAAACTGCTATCTAAGCAAATTTAACTGTTTATTTCCTTACCGTAGGTACTTTATAATCCGAAAGAGTAAGGTCCTCTATTGCCATTCTAGGAACAAGCGGTACAATCGGTATCATCCTTTGGACTTCATGTATGAACGCAATTGTATAAGGCATTCTAAAAACAAGAAGATAACAATATATTTAGTAAGATTAAAATAAAGTATATTACAATAGTAAAATAATGATAGTGTTATGTGTTCAATTATATTTCGAAGGGAAAGAAAGTATAAATATAGGTTTTCTGACTATATTTTAGAATTACTTAATATAAAATTATCATATTTTTATTTCTTACCTTTTCATATGACTTTTGAATGATGGCGAGTTGTCTATACCTACAACTTCCTCTATTTCCTTTCGGACCCTTTTTTGGACCTCGGGATATAACACCAAGTACAATATTATAAAGCTTAATGTGTTGCTTGCAGTGTCCAATCCAGCAAATAGTAAATCCATTATTATATCAATGGAAGTTAAATCTGTAAATAGTAAGACAATGTTAACTTATGGTTTATTAAAGGTGAGATTTCTATACAATGTTGCTCCACTCTTATGATAGTTCATTTCAGACACCATCAGTAGCCAAATCGTACTTGCCACATGTGAAGCAGGGTTTTGTCTACAGTTAGGGCAAATTAAGGACATTCGCGATTATCATACTTGTAACGGTTACTGTTTTTAAAGAGATAGATGTTCTAGAGCTAATGTAGATGGATAAGTTTCTCAGTGTCGGAAAAAGTTAAACCTGGAACAATCGATTGCAATGTTCTACCATCCTTGAGGAACCGAAAGCTTACTCAGAAGCTGCAGAAAAAGCAATTAGCTTGGAGATGTCATTGCGAATGTACGGTATTACGTCAAAGACCAAAACATACGACCACACTACGAAATAACAGCATGTGTTCGATGCTGTTAATATGATCTGCAACCCGATGCTGTTAACCCAACTGCAATTAACCGGATCATCTGACCACACAGAAAAAGCAATTCTGTTGTATAGCAAAGAGATGGATTACTCTATAATTAGGATTTAAAATGCTCTGTGAAAATATTCTACTAACCAAGAAGAAATGTATAGTTAACTTTATGGTGCTATTTCCGACGAATGAACTAATGTTACAGACAGTTTAAGGATTAATACTAAACAACAGAACGTTAAATCGATGAAGTTATAATAATTATTCAGTAGTTATAATAATTGTAGTAATATCCAGTTTGTTAATAAACTAAATTACGCACATATGCAAATTGGGACTAATACATTTTTAAATTTATAACCAGTAAAATTCAGATTTCTATCACTTAAATATTTTGACAATATGCATTTGTTTATACCCTGTAAAATAGAAAATTTAAAAACGAAAATCGTCTTTGAGATTTTATATATATATATATATATATATATATATATATATATATATATATATATATATATATATATATATATATATATATATATATGATTTTATGTTGAATACAGTGGGATAATATATAGCATGTCTTAGATTTCATAAATGTCTCTTTCAATTAATTCATTTTTTGATAACACAAAACAGTACAACCAATGTAAACAAACAGTGAACATCATATTTCTTTAAGAACGAGCTGAGATCGTTGAAGAGTATGGAAGTTAATAATTTTCTTATAGATAGGTTTGTGTACAGGGAGTATGTAGAACTAAAATTCATTTATAGACAATTAACAACTTTAATACAAAGTTAACCACTGTCGTTAAGAAGAATTTCTCCGTTCATCCATATCAAAAATCGGAGATAAAAATGACAACAGTTCAAAAAATGTTAAAGCACAACCATAAAAAATCTGAACGCGCCAAGGAAGTCCTGAATATGATGTAGAATACATGAAATACGAGTTGGAGAACTCATTCTCCGCCCACGGAGACCAAATTAAGTACAGTAGTTCAAATTGGAGGTCTATATCTGGAAAGAAAGTATCTGTTTTCCTTTGTGCTAACTTTGTGCATCTAAATTGATACAAGTATCTGCAGTAAGCTCAACGCTGACTTAATCAGCCAAGAGTGTCATATATGAAGAGAGACAGCTATTAACACAATCCAAATATGTTGCAAATAATTATTGACTATCTTGCGTTGCGTGAGAGTATTTACTATTTAATACGCTATCGAACGAGGACTTATATCAATTGTACAATTGTTGGATGTGCAAAATCTATACCCTACACCCTGGGAACTGCTGAGAAGAACTATTTCTTAACTATTACGTGTATCTCCTCTATCCGAAATCGCTAGGGCCATAGAAAGCAATTGACACTGCTAATCGTAGTGGGATTTTGAAATGAGGATATTGGGTAACTATATCAAATCTACACCCTTGGGCTCACTTAAGATATTTTGTTCTCCATAGTTGTTTTACGTGTATCCTCCATACCCAAAATCGCTTAAGTTTTCTCCTCTTAAAACAATAGATTGATTTTTCTCGGGTTTCGAAATGTATATTCTGCGTAACAAAATATATCGAATCCATATCTTGGAGCTTGGTGCAAAGAACTAGTACATCTTTTGTGTTTCATTATATGTACACAAATTATGTACAGATTTACAAAACAGGCCTTGTAGTTTTCACAAGTGTGTTTGAAGAGAAAATATCTCAGCAAATTGTTTTATACGTACTTTTGAAAACATCAAAAATTCTCTACCAGCTTATCTTCTGAAAAAGACGGTATTTAAGGCCCATTAACCTAGTTATGTAAGAAATATAACGAAACATGTGCAATGCTATTTATATGAGTTCTTTCTTTATACCAATTCTAAAGTATGAAAAGCAAGTACAAACCTTGCAAACTGTTACAAAGTTCATATAATCTCATTGAATATACAATAAAATGTATGTCTTTTAAAATTAGTACAATAGTTTCATTTAATATATTCATTAGAAGATTATTTACACGAAAGATCTATCTGAAAACTATTTAGACTTGACCTATTATGCGAGCTATTTAACCATGTAATATGATGTTTTGCAAATACATATATGTACCTTCATCTATCGGCAGGAGATATACGAGAAAAATATCCCGGGGAGCATGCTTAAGCAAATTGATCTGAGTTTGGAACGGAACGGGTAAGTAAGTGTAATATGTGGTTTCTTTGGACGAGTGTTCTGATAATGGTTAATCAGCTTGTCATGAAAAAAAATCATTTGGATTTTCTCGGCCTTCGAGTATTTTGAAACATCCAACAGCTTTTAGGATTTAGCAGTTTTTAGCCAAGACGAATATCGGTGTCCAGGACCAACCCCACCATTTATAAGATTTGGTCCTGTCTGAGGTTTTACTATTCCGCAAACCGAAGAAGATCACCAAGGTTATATAATTGGAAATTGTGGAAAACATTTGAAAAAAAATTAGAACGAAAATTCGTAACATGCAGATAGAATCTTTCCAGTAGTCGATATGGGACTGGCAGGGACGGATGGAAAGCTGTGATTGAGTGAAGGGGAATTAGTTTGAAAAGGAAATCAAGTAGTTTGCAATTTCACTAGTTTCGCAAAGAAAAATATCGCCAGTGAAATCATTCCAGTTATTTTTGAGACGCCTAATATTCAATGATTTTGGAGTATTGAGGAATAATTACAAAACTATAGTATCACAAAACATATTCATGTAATTGAAATAATGAGTTGAGTTTATTTTGAGTTTAACGCTCCTTTTAGCAGCGAGGCTATATGAGATGCTCTCTACTAATTAATGTAAAATTCGAGTTCCTGGCGAGAATAATTGATAAAATGAAACTGTAAATAGAATTTAATATTATTGTTATTGATGGCGATTCTTCTTTATGTTTATATTTTCTTTATTTTCCTTTTGAAAAGCTATACAACTCACCAACTTCTATATTAAATTTTCGTCATATTACAAAGTAATGTTTCTAGGTACACTGCAACTGATATTTCGGATAGACAGCGACGAAAAAAAGGTAGAAATACGAAATGGAGCAAGCATTGCAAGTGGCAAAGGTCAGGGTAGGCCAATAGACGGGAAATAAAATTGTGACGATAATGAAGTAACGAATGTTTGTAGTACAATATTATATAAATTAGAAGTCGTGAAGAAGTTGGTTAGAAGTTGAATTTAATGTGGATAACCATAAAATGTTACTCTAATAATTAGCTTCTAACAATTAAAAATATATATTACAAGTTAATAACCTTCGTGTTTGAATAATTTTTGATTATAAATAAGACGTTATTAATAATCATGTTTGAACCAATTGGAAGTATTTACGGATTAACAGAAAATAAGTAAGATATAGATTTAAACATTTTATTGACTTGAATATTAGTATTAATAGACTTATACCATATTTACAGAGAGCTAATTCCATAACGAGAAATACCACTTTACTTTTCAGCAATATACCTTATAATTCCATTTGTGTCCAAAATTTAGTAATTAATATGTGTAACTCTCAAGCTAAATAAGCCAGTTAGAAAAGGAAAACGTGTTTCTGGTTTTATCTAACCTAACAATCTTCCCAAGTATGGCAGTAACAAAAATGTATACACACCTGTTAGGATTGAATTTTCCTGTTCCATTTCCTGTAAAAAGTAGTCCATCAAGTCTCGCAAGCTATCATTGTTGTAAGTTCGTTTGTGATTTTCAAACACATTCTGGAATAGGAAATTAATACAAACTTTATTTGCATTATACAGTTTCGTACAGTGTTTCATTATCAATAATAATAATAATAATAATAATAATAATAATAATAATAATAATAATAATAATAATAATAATAATAATAATACGTGTGCACTTCGTGAAGGAATTCCTTTTTTCATGGTGTGATATTTTCTTAATGATTATTGGAACCGGAAGTTGTAGTATTTTTACACCACTTTTAATTTTCGTAGAGATATTAGAATATTGTGTATAATTGGGAATCCTAATCAATTGCAGTAAACCGTTTTTCGCTATCTGGTACGTTTTACTCTATAACAATCAACGGTAAAACAAAGCATTTATCGTTTATGCTATACGGAGTGCGATATTGAAACTATTAATCGTAGTTGATACCCCATCCAACCACGAATAATAACATCATGGCATCCATAAATCTGTCCCGTAGTAGCTCAACAAGAACGATAAAATGAAAGCATTTGGACTGTTGGGTACCGAACGAAATGATGCCAGAAAACAAGGATTGTTATCTGCAAACGTGTAGTTCTCTCAGTAGAATAAGATACCGGGGAGCTTTCCTGTATCCAATAATCACTTTTGATTTTCTAGTGAATCAACTAGTGCACTAGTAAATGGCCAGGACTGTGGTCCATGTCCAGAATTGTTTGTAAATTCTTCACATTAACCACCCTTCACCCACCGAAGGTGTTTTCTGGTATGGCCGTCAATGATGGACGTGATTATTCGTATCTTTTTCCGTCGAAGAGAAACAATTATTGTGTAAACAATTAGATTGCAGAACTCCATGAAATGCACCACAAATGTGTCCACGGACATCCGGAAGTTATTAACAGGCATTATTTCCTTACTCAAATTGAGAAAACTGACTCAAAAATATGTCCATAATTTGGTACAGAATGTAAGAATCGTTTATTTTAGAAACCCGTTAAATGCACTTTTTGAAACAAGAGAAAACGAAATATACATTATATTTGTGATAATAACAAATTTAAGCGTTCCGCAAAATGGGGAGTATTATTAATTAATTTGCTAGATAATTGGATGTTACTTCCAAGTAGATTATATTAGTTATTCTGTAAGTAATAACAATTTATATGAAAAAAACAGTTAACGGGTTTCAGCAATAAAACTAAATCGGTTGAAATCGTGAAGTTTGCAAGCGTAATAATATTTGTTATTGTATTATGTTTTAAAAATAAAAAAAATACTAACTATTCATATGTATTTGAGTATCAAATGAACTGTCGTAATATGATTAGGAGACTATCATACCTGTACTAAAACGGTAATCACATTAGTCCTACAAAACATGCTTAATTCTGAACAAATAAGTTAGTCGACCTCACAACTGGATTCTGAGAAACTCCATAGATTTGTAGAAACTCATTTTTTCAAATTGCAGTAAGAACTCGGTTGATTCTTACTAGGAATAAGCACGAGAAAAGATTTGTGGCTGTCTCGTCTCGAAAATGTACTGTAAAATTGATGTCTGGACTCGAAAAATGTATATTTTTCTATTGGCAGAGCCGTGTCTCGGCTCGAATGTTGTCAGGAAAATCCTGTCTCGACTCGTCTCATGCGTATTCCTAATTATTACTTTGTACTGAAACTTGTGTTTCTTTTAAATAAATGTGACGTTTCACTGGCACCGGCATCACTTTTGTTTGTTTTCCCCCTGTGTTTGACTTTTTACTTCCCTACCTATGTTTTCAAATATGTATCTTGCATGTTTCTTGTATCTCATCCATAGAAATATTTCCCAAATCTTATATTTCATCGTTAATGTAAAAACTGTATTTACCTGAACAATGGCACAAAATGTCATCCGGAATAGATCTCCTTGCCATCATATTGTCTTTATAGTTTTCGTATTTTTCCCTCTTGACTCTTGCTTTTCGTATAACATTTTCTTGGTATTTGTCTTCGTTGGAGACACTACGTTTCCTTTTTGCTGGAAATTCACTGTCAGAACTATTACTAGGCATTGCAACCAAAGAACGGGAAAATCTATGCATCGGGTACTATAACAGCCAGTTATGTATTGCTAGAATTTGGTGCGCATATGCTCAACCGTTTTCGAAAATATAGCACATACGTACCCTGTATACGCTCGTTCTTTCGTAAATTCGAGCTGAGTATACGATGGGCTATAAGATTATTGAGTGGGTATACACCATATACTCCCGTATATGCCCCATTACATCCCTGATAACAACACTAATTGAAGCAGCACACAACACTTCACAATGATGACAGTTGGGAAAAACCCACAAAGGAAGTGCACTGAAACGAAACCACAACGAGTGTCGCTAGCAGTGCAGTGTTGTCAAGATAGGTGAACATTACATTTACTGCAGAAACAGGTTGTGTGATATCACTTCTGTACTAAACACAATAATAACCAATTTCCACACACACACACAATTTCCACAATAGAATAACCACACTTCGGTTTTAATAATAACCAATTTCACGCCATAGCAGGCGACTGATTTAATAAGTAAAGTGTGTGTTTAGAGTATCAGTAACTTATTCCGTACAAAAGTACAAAGAATGACGGATTTCTGAAATAAACTATTCAAATGTGGACTTAAATTTAGTTCATAAACACAACGAAGAATGTGTTGTTGTTTACGTTAGAAACTATTTAAATTAATTATCGTTACCTTGATATAATCACCGAAGAATTTCTTTATCTTAATTTGAGCGGTATAATTTGTATATCCTGGTAGAACATTTCGAAGCAATGGAAATGCATTTAGTATTAGTCCTGATTTCATTGTTACTGATTCACATTCTTCGAGTAGATGGATCATTTCTAGTAAATTGGGGTCACTGTAACTGAAAATATGACCAGCAATAAATCTCCACAGACAATTGATAACAGGTATATGGAATATATGATCCATTGCAACTCCTTTGGATCCAGATTCCATACTTCTCTGTTGCAACATTCTTATTAAACGTGATCCTTCATCAGCAACCATTGATTCCATGGTATCCTTTCCAAATCCAAGTGTTCGAAATATTTTAAAGACTAATCGCTTACGTTCCAGCCATATTTGTCCACTTCGAAACATAAAACCTGAAATAAATATACTATATTTTACAATGAAAAGCCATTTGTAGATTACCATAGCGATAAATTTAATTTTCTAAATGCTTTTCAATTAATGATATCGTAATGTGAAATTGTAACCCAAGAAGGTAATATAGGTTATAATCATTATACTTTCTTTTAATTTCTATGAACCGTTTAATCGTTACGATATTCGCATTTCAAGTAAAATTAATTAGTTTTTGTATAGTATTGAAAGTCAATAGTTATATAAAGTGTGTTAATAATTTAACTTTAAAGTGTGTTACATGCGATCACTCTTTATTTTATCATCCGAATCAACTTATGTGAATAACTACTGTTCATTACTTTAATATTCTGACTTTTGTGGTCTCCTGATGTTATGGTTTACGATGCACATTGAATTGTAATGCAGAGAAAATAGAGGATCAGGATTGTGAATGAGATATATATAGGCTCTAATGTATAGTTTTTCAAATTTAAAAACTATAATTTTTGTATTGTAATTTTGTTTTAAAAAACTGAAATACATGTGAAATTATAATGTATTAAAATAACTCATTTGCGGGTTGAATAGTAAATAAAGTTTTCTTGTGTAACATTAAGTCAGCTACCAAGTGATGTAATCATATGCGCGTCCTTGAGGCTGGCGTAAGCTTTGCTTTTGTCAGTTGCAAAGAAGAAATAGTGTGGTTAGTATTTTAGCGATCACGATTGATTTGACTATGACCGTAATTGCCTTTATATGTGACTCACAGTTGCTATTATATTAGCTCAGCATAGGTGTAGCACGGTCTCAGATTCCGGCTAGTATTCATTTGTTTATTTTTTTCGTAACAGTTGACGAGTGTAGAAATTCATAATACCTTTCTCTCTCGCAACGTGCTTTAATGTCATATGAGTTTGTGTCAGTGCGTTTCTGATTATCGTTGCGACTGAACGTCAGTATAAGGTCTCTGGTAGACTACATTACGTTTATTTGGTCATATTCCCAGTTGAAATATTCACAGGATCTGTGGAAGGAAAATTAATATATATATATATATATATATATATATATATATATATATATATATATATATATATATATATATATATATATATATATATATATAGATATATAGATATTTGCATATAATGTTCATAAGAATGTGTATCATTAGAGGAAGGTGAGAAAATAATGAAAACAATATTAGTTTCATTGGTATTATATTGTTTCGTGCCATCATGCAAAATCTGATGCTTACCGGTGAATGTTTCACTTACAGCTCAAAAAGTAGTTTTACGGTCCTTTATAGAAATGATTATATTTGTACATTGATCAAGGTGATAATAATTTAATATAACCTTATTTAGCTTTAATAATGAGAAGGAAATTCATAGCAGAACGAAATTTAAAAAAAGAACAGTCTCTGAGACCAGCCACACTAAATATGTTCCAGAAATACACCGCTATTACGAAAGGATAAGCGTCCGAGTTGTGCGTTTGACTTCACGATTTAATGCTTCAATTTTGTCTCTTTTTGCATCGAGTTGAATGAGAAAAACATCGGTATTTTTGAAACGAGAATTCTTCTCAGTGAAATCTACTATGGTTATTAAAATTTTCCAGTTTTGTCTTCTTTTGCTGTTTGGTTCGATTTCCGTACTTTTAAAGTAATTTCTGGTTTCTGTATTAAGCTGCAGTCCGTGAGGGAGTGGCGAGTGAGCATGCTAAACTGTTAAAATAATAAGAGCATTACTATTAGTGGAAATATTTAGACAACCCTTTTGCTATTTGAGTGTTTTCTTTAACTACGTTCTCCTGCAATATGACTAAGAATATTTTATTAGTTAAAATGTTTTTATTTTCATTTAATTCTATCAGAAAGTAACGAAGATTAATTTATAATTTATACAGATCGATATATAGCCCTGATAGGGTAGTTGGTAAGGCATCTACATACAAACTGAGCGGATCAGTTGGATCCCTGGTGCGCACAGGAAGTTTTCTTCTTACCCCGTTTTATTGCTGGTCTTACTTTGATGTGTGTGTAAATTAATTCTTTCGCTTCACTGTCCTTATTTGAGAATGGAAACTGATTACGCTGAACGTGAATATGCGTAAATCAAAGGAAGTAATAAATGTAAATAAGGTTCTTATTATTATATAAAACAAAGAAGTATTTATTCCGTATATTGGACAATACAATACAGTAACTAAACAACATGATAATCACTAACGCTTGCAGGATTGTTTCCAGTGGGCTGGTGGGGGTGAGAAAAAGTCCGATATGAAATTTTTCGATTTATTGCCCTACGGGGTGTATATTAAGTTAAAAGTCATATCATATATCCTTGATAGTGTATATATCTTACTTTTTAAAATCGCCGCTGTATCCTATTAGTTACAACATTCATCTCCTGACATGATGTTAAAAGAAGAGAAAGAAAGAGATATGATCAGTGTCGTAACTAATTTTACTGCGCGCTGGATCGATCGATCATCAATTTAATCATACCCGCCCCATGTCCCACTCATTTCAACTGCTGTGTTATATGTATGTTATATATATATATATAAAACAAAAGGGCGAGGACAGAAAAGCCCAAGTTAAAACAACCTAGCGTCAAATGAGAAAGGTCAAAAGGGGCCCCGCTACAATAGGGCTTGAGTCGAAACGGCTCCGTGTGGGAAGGGACCGGTGCAAAAAGATTCTCGTGACAAACGTGTCCGACTCAAAACGTCCCCACGACAAAAAGGCCCGAGGAAAACATGCCCCCGTTACAATGGGCCGAGTCAACAGAACCTGCGTCAGAAATGTCTGAGTCAAAACGGCCCCGTTCAAAAGGGCCCGAGTTAAAAACGGGCTCGAGTCAGAAAAGCCCGGGTCAAAAGGGTTAGCCAAGAAAAGTGCACTGTGTCAAAAGGGACCCGCCTCAAAAAGGTTCCAGGTCAAAAGGGCACCGGACGAAAAAGCACAATATCAAAAGGGCCCGGGTGAAAAGGGCTCCGCGTCATAAAAGCCCTGCTTCAAAAGGGCCCGGTAAATACGGTTCCACTGATAAAAGCCTGAGATCAATGGAAATCGGGCATACACAAAAGAAAAGTCGGCCCTTAGTAAGTTGAAACGTTTGTGTAAAAAAAGGAAAAATATCCGTGGTTCTCAGTAACAAATAGGAAATTTGAATAATGATGTTACTCTTCATTGGATGCTGATTGTTATGCAACAATCACCATCGTTCAAATCGTTCTCCATGAAAGTTTGTTTGCACTCCCGTCTTTCTGACTTTGCATTCTCGTGATATATCCCAATTAAACTTGATCTATTATTGACTTTCCCCTAAGTTCTAAAATTTCATTTCTGCCCTTGGATCAAAGTATAGTATGAAAAATATTATACGGAAAATATTAATTTTATTTTGCTGTGAGAAAACTCATGTGGATCTGTATACAGGGTCAGTCAAAATATTGGAACAAAAATAATAACGACATGCGTGGGCGGAGGACGAATAAACATTACAA
The DNA here is from genome assembly GCF_964235325.1 of Thermobia domestica. Classification (NCBI taxonomy): domain Eukaryota; kingdom Metazoa; phylum Arthropoda; class Insecta; order Zygentoma; family Lepismatidae; genus Thermobia; species Thermobia domestica. Next base: position 75,730,955 of record NC_137461.1, read on the forward strand.
TTGATATTATTGCAAAAAAACTGCATTTATTTGGAGTATGATAACCATGGAAGCTTTCTTGAATTCCGCCATATTGCATATCACACAATATTGTTTTAAATGTAAAATATTATGATTTTACACTTCAAAATAGGGTTGAATATTCCCACAAAGAAGAATGTGAACTCATTTTTGACATCTTATGTTTCAGACAGTGTATGCTATGTTTTACATATTTATATAATAGAAAAATTATCGTGACCGGACAGTAACGCACTCACGAAGAAAAAGCAAATGTTAGAATTTGTTTTTGATGTAGAAACTGCGTTAAACGATTTAGTGTAAATTATTTCAGCCATCTTGAATTCCGCATGTTGTACACCACACAATAATTGTAAATAGGAAGAGATATGTGTGTCACATAAAATTGGTTCTAGAATCTTCCTGCAAAGGATAATTTAAATTAATTTTTGACAGACCATCATTCGTTTACGGATAGCATGTGCTAAGTTTGACTTTTTTCTATTAAAAAAATGTATCTGGACAGGCAAGTAATAAAGAGAGCCTTCGTTGTGCTCTTCTCGTTTTTGTTCTTATGCTTACATTTGTAAAATATGGTAGAGTGAGTTGCCACGTATATTAATAGTAAGTGTAATATGTTTTAACTTTTTAACTAGTAAGCATATTTACTATTGTTACTTTAAAGATATAAAGCTATAGGGTGCTCTTAATGTGCAATGTTACGAATATTCAGTAGAGATATAATGATCGTGTGTTTGCTATTAATTACTAGCTGTATTAACTTCGATGGAGAACAGATTCTTTCTGTTATCTGGTCTCTACATACAACTTGGATCACTTGTAGCTATATCAGGACGAATCTTCGCTACACTATGGACTAAACTTTGACAATACTTACTTAAAAAGCTATCCACAACGACCGAATGACTTGCAAGATTTTCCTATCTATCACCCCTGGGTTACCCTGTATAAGGGTGCATTATGGACAACGTGCGACATACTAAACCACACACCCTGAATGACTTATAGATAGTCTTGTGAAAGAAAGAAGCTTTCTTTGTGATATGCTACAGCATGCACTTTCCGTTTTTTACGACCAAGTGCCCTATTGTCAAACAATCGACAAATGCAGATAAATGTAAGTCAGTACAGTTTTTTTCTCTCTAAAATGCAGTACAGTTTTTCTCTATAATATGTATGGGGTAGGAAAAAGTATCGGGCCAATCCAGTAATAATGTGCGGTATGAAATTGAATGTTCCAAGTGGGTGTTGCCGCAAAAACTGCACTGAGTGGAGATGTGGACACTGTGGTAGCAAAGATTGATTCCGCCACTTTGGATATCATACAGCATTCTTTAAATGGAAAGGATATGTGACACATTAATATTGGCTAGGGTGTATCCTGAACCGAGAACCTGAACTCAGTTTTCAGCTATCGTTAATTCTTTACGGGCTAGAGTGTGCTACGATTTTCATTAATATTCAAATGCATCTGAAAGTTTACTATATTCCTGTGGGTAGCTGTATACTACGGTGGGCCGAAAAAAACTCATTTTTTTCTTTCGAAGTTGTAATAGCGCGGAAAAGTTGCGAATTATATAGACAAAGATAAATAAAAAATATCAAAATTGGTTGACATCTTCCAGTCGCGCATAGATCCTAATGTTTGACAAAATATTAAAAAAAATCATTTTGCGATTATTTTTTAAAATTCCCAGCGGGAGCACAGTGAACTCGGATCCCAAGTTAATCCGTAGCTACATATCTCATATAACTTTGCTATTGAAGGGATGCTAAACTCAAATCCGATCCAATAATAGAGAGATATAGAAGTAAGTAAGCGCTCTATGACTAAGTCACCGTGCCCCTACTTTGGAGGAAACACTATGATTCTGACAGACGTATCGGCTTAGTAAATATTGTGTTTGATAAACTGACATACAAGAAGTACACACGATCAGAATGTGGAATTAGAGTTTCGTTAAGTAACGGTAAGTAAGTTTTTCTGAGTTATTCTCAACTGGTCGCCTGTGTCTCTCAGGGATTGGGAGGGGCGGTAACTCAGTGGTAAAAAGCTTCCATCTCGTACTTGGGATCCCTGGTCCACTCCCCAGACAAGTAATTTTGTGTTGGACGTCATCATATTGTGTGTGTGTTTTTTTTTCGGAATACTTCAAATTTCCTCCCACATTCTCATTCTACCATATCGTCATTCACTTGCTTTAATGATTGTCTCCCTTAGCCTAAAGAACATAATTGTGGATCATTAAATTGAAATATTTAATTACATATTTCATGGGTTGCCTACAGTTTGTCGATGGGCACCATTAAGATTTTAATACATTGCTATATTTTTCTATTATTTGTAAGGAAGGAGTCTGTGGGGCTCATAATTTTCGAAAGGCTGAGAATTAGATTTGTAGCCTGATTGTAAGAAAGGCTAAAGGTACAGACTAAATTTAATTGGTAAGTCTTTTATCATTATTAGTCTTTGTAAATTTCTTTTGATGGAGGAACGAGGAAAATAGTTCTAAAATGACTGAGTAAAGAGGCTCATTGCATGGTAAAAAAAAACATAGTGGCAGGATAGTACAAGTTACTTCATTTCATATTAGATAAGATCTATATATTAATATGTGAGGATATGTATTTGTACACATTCTATATTAGCATATTTCACACTACAATTTAGCAGGCATTTCTGTCATTTATTCAATACCTACGCAGTCAACAAAAAATAGTGAACTAAATTTCATCGATTGCTTCTGGGTCTGTAACTATTTCTTAATCTAGAAAATATTCAGTGAAGAGTATTTTAAATTCGGATAAATCGATACAGGAACTAACTTCAGTATTCTTAACTGTGACGACGCCAGTTTTAATTAATTAGGTGGGAGTAAGCGGAAGGGCAGGAAAAGGCAGGAGACTGCAAAATTTTGTATACGAAAAGTGTAATTTTATATTACTTCACCTATATCGTAATACAATTTGTCTGCAGCAGGCAGGCGTCATCACATGAAGCGGACATTCGTCCTGTTATTCCTGTCTGGTGTTGTCACTGATTCGTAACTTTTACTCAATTCGGGGTATTAAAAACCCGTGTGAGGGCATGAAAAGTGGAAGGGCATCGCGAACGAAACATGTGTATAAAATTTCTACTAGGAAAACTAATAAGAGTAAGACGGAAAAGGAGAACAGGCTAACATACTGCTTGTAATAAACTTAGAATTCGTATGATAGTAGTGAATTAGTTCAGGAATGTAAACACATAAGGGATACTTTCTAAAATTAAAAAAATAAAAGAAAAAGAGGAAAGGAAGAAAGATGAGAGAGTGATTAAAGTAAAGGATTGGTTATAAAATACAAAGCATTCTTAATAATTACACTTACAAAAGCTGTGCTCCCTTGCAAAACACATATATCAGTATTTTCCAAAAATGATAAGTTATACACTTATAAAATATGTCTATGGGAAGAGTAGTTTCCCCTCGGAAAATTTATTCTGCTCTGAGGCAAATTAGATTAATCAAACATGTGCATCTCTTCTTTTCAGGAATTCTAACAGCATTCTTCTGACTTGGACAATGTAGCAAGAATTATGTTCGTTGACTTAATGCACTTGATTCTTGTCAGTTTTCCTCAGCCAACTTTTCATACAATATCCCAGGAATTTTTCAGTTTCTTTGGGGCATTGCGCCTCTTCTCCACCACACCAAACCGCACATTAATGGAATCTAAGATTAAAAACTTTTCCTTTTGCTACACTTCGATCCTACATTTTGTTCTCGAGTTATGACTGTTTCTGCATTTTCTGGCAGATTTTTGGTTGGTCATGGCGCCGAAAGGAAGAATGTGTGCACCCAGGTTGGCCTCTACTTTTTGTCTTATCTGAATGTCAGAAATTAGCTCAGAAACATTGCCGATGTTGTTTTGAAACATCCTGTGTACTTTAATGAATTGTGGTGGAGATATATGAAAGTAGCCGATACTCTTACCGTAATTGTTCTAAACATGGCTGTGATTTCCTTTCAGAGTATAAATGGTTGGAAGTTAAAATAATAGAAAACGGAATTTCCAATATTGATTGAAATATACCGAAAGTAGGTTATTGATTTTTTTATGTACGAAAGATTTATACATAGAGTATTTCTTCTCTGAAATGTGCGTATGATTTGGCAGTTTCTTAGTGTTGGTGCTTAAAATCCTAGTACAAGAATTCCCTCGTTAGTGCAGATATTGTCTCCGTGCATCTTAGCACCAATTTAGGCAAGATGGGAATTCACCTTTCGCCTAAAATGGCTGATAGTCTTATTTTGGAGACATCAGTGACTGACAAACCGTTAGGTGAGATAGAAGGATACCCGTCGGAGACATTACTCGCTTATCACTCCCTCAACTCGTCACTGTTTTGCAGGGGCGTAATCAAGAATTTATTTGAGGGTTGGAAAGTTTTTATTGGTAAATTTTTCAGATGGTAATTTATACGTATGCTAAATTCTTTTGAAATTCCTGCAGACGTCCATGTTGCATGGTACGTTCAACTGTACGTTTCTTTCTGAGTCAGAACTTTCTAAATATGTGTACATATCTCCACCGGAAAGCAGAAAGGTGCTAAGCGCCAAACTGCAAATTTCTCAGGAGAGCATAAAAACGAATGAAATACTAATTAATTCCGATTCTTTCAATCTTCTATAGAATTCAGTTTTCACTGCAGACCTTTCATACTATATCCTGCCACTTGTCTCCTTTCTGCCAACATTAAATATGAAATGGGAAGTCAGGATATGCATTTAGCTGGAAATCAACGGGAATGGCGCTTAGCATCTTTCTGCTTTTCGGGAGCAATATATTACAGTAACAAAGGAACTTTGTATTACCGTCCGACTATCGTTATTGTGAAATATTTCATCATGACGTGGGAAATGATTTACATTAAGGTTGTAATATCTAATATTAAAGTTGAAACATCCCAAGTAAAGCAAAATCATGTAATAGCAAATATATTTGAAAATAATTTCAGTTTAAACTAGCTGTGGGTACATGCATTTCAAAATTGAACTTCTGGAATATATGAACGTAGCTAAAGGATAAATCAATAAAAACGGTCGGGATTTGAACCTAGGCTATACAAGTAGGAGACCTTACACTAACCGTTCATCTACTACATTTTATTTACTAAAATATTTTCAATGCAGCAAATGGGCCATTTCATGCTGAAACATTAACAACATAAGAACGAACTTATCAAGAAAATTGGTCTAACCTGACGGTGTATGTATTAAAGGTATTGCGGCATTCGTCTAGTGGTACTGCAAACTCGCTAGTCAGGATGCCTCGTATCGTAAATGCCTTGAGCCTTCGTTCGCTCAGTAAATGTCATCAACTTACTTCTCCGTAATTATTTTTGTAAATCTTTATTATTTTCATGAAGCAAAGAGTGCATCTTCTATTTGGGTTGAGAACTAATAGTTTACGTTCATCATTTCTGGCTATTTTCTACGTGTAAGTTACAGAGACTATTCTGAATAAAAGTTTTATTTTAGGAATTTTCCATTAAAGTTTAGCCATATATATTATAAACTATATTTATAAACTATAAACTATATTTAATTAGATTTTCGATTTTTTTATATGTTTTCCCTACCGGTTATGACAATGGTTAGAAATGAAGTCTCCTCTTCTTATACAATTATTGATAATTGTAAAGATTTTTAAAGTCAAAGTTCTGAATTGTGGGAATTATTTAAATTAATTAGAATGAAGAATACTAAGGAACGTGATTAGAAGGAAACGTTATTAAATAACGAATTGACAAAATCAAGCTTTTCAAAAACATAAAAATGTTACGATAAGGTAAGGGATTTGAAATGATGATCATGGAAAAACCAAAAATAGCTACCGATTACACACTAACCAATTACTCTAGGCAGATAAGGTTCATTAACTTGGTAGACACATATACCGAAACCACTAACAGAAAATGCCTGATCGCATTACGCCTGACCAACTCAGCTATCAAGAAACTATGAACTCTACATTAACATCGGTCGTCGTTTTGAGCATTTTATATGTTACTCCCTCCCACTCTCTCAAGATGTACAAGGATGTATTACCTCTTACCCGATTATGCAAACAACGTTTTAGGAAACACAGCCAGGGTCAGGGAGGGAGTGAAACGGAACGCAAAAATTCGCTGTATAGCTGTAAATACTTAGAAGTATGAGACCCATTGCCCTCTTGATCCAAGGGGTACAGTCAAGGAGATAACTTTAGTTGCGGCATACCTATCAAGGTCAGTTCCTGCAGTTGAACGTGCCGTTGACGGGAGGAAACACAGCAGCATAGAACTAGTCCCTTCTGTTTACGTTTCACGAATATTTATCATCTTCATACATACATGTCACGTACTGCGTAGATATAAATGACATGCTGTGTCAAGTATAGATTCCCTAAAAAGATATGAGTACTCAGAAGGAAAAAACATTACTATTTTTTCTCATCTTTCTATTAGTCAGCGTAAAGATGTATGATTGTTTCTGATCCTTCTTGTAGTTTGCTCAGGATTCACTTCTTTCTACTTGTCCTTTTAGCTATGAATACCATCAGAGGAAGTCTTATAATAGTAGCGTATTATCCGTAGAAAATACGAAATAATAAATAATGTAGACTCCGATGCCTTGAAACGGACGAAGAATGTACTTTGTAGGAAGATTCTTGCATCAATGTATGTGACACACATACCTTTTTCTATTTAAAAATATTGTGTGCTATACAATATTTGGAATTGAACATTTGTTTTCCTCTGTCTATGCGTCCCAGTGTTTCTGCCCTGTCATGATACATTATTTCAATTATATATATATATATATATATATATATATATATATATATATATATATATATATATATATATAACATAGCACACACTGTCTCAAACAGATGATGTGTCAAAAATGAGTACATATTCTCTTTCTAGGAATATTCAAGTGTACGTTAAAGTGTAAAATCATAACCTTTTATATTTAAAACAATATTGTGTGATATTGCAATATGGCGGAATTCAAGATGGCTTCAATGGTGGCTACACTCCAAATCAATGAAGGTTTTGCAATAATACCAATTGTAACACGTTCGTTCTCCTTTCACGCATGCTGATATTATTGTTCTGTCTCAATATTTTTGATTGACCCTGTATGCAGATCCACATGCGTCTTCTCACAGCAAAATTAAACTAATCTTTTCCCTAGAATATTTACCATAATATACTCTGATCCAGGGCTAGAAATAGAATTTTAGAACTAGGGGGAAACTCAACAATAGATAAAGATTGATTGGACTATATCACGAGAATAAAATCTCAGAAAGACAGGAGTGCAAGCAATGTTTCATGGAGAACGACTTAAGCGATAGTGATTGTTACAGTACAATCAACAACCGAACAAAATTAATATCACCATTCACATTTTCTATTTGTAGCTAATAACCACGTATATTTTTCATTCCTTTCCACAAAAGCTTCAACTTACTAAGGAGACACTATTCCCTTGTGCATGAATGATTTCCACTCTTGCTTTGACCTCAAGCATTTTACCCGTTGAATTGTAATTACCGGGCTCTTTTGACGCGGGGCCCTTTGACGCGGGGCTCTTTTGACTCGGGCCTTTTTCTCGTGGGGCCGTTTCGACCCGGGCCCTTCTGACGTGACCGTTTTAACCCGTGCCGTATTGGGATGGGGCCCTTTGGCCCGGGACGCACTGCACCTTTGACTCGGATCCTTTTTCTTGGGGACCTTTTGATCCAGGCATTTTGACGAGGTGCTGTTTTGGCTCAGCCCTATTGTAGCGGGGTCCTTTTGATTCGTGCCCTTTCGTCGCTGATCCCTTTCGACCTGGGCCTTTTGACGCGGTGATGTTTTGATTCAGCACCTTTTGAAGCAGGGGTCTCTTTTGACCCAAGCTCGTTTGACACAGGGCTCTTTTGTCTCGGGCGTTTTGTCACAGAGGTTTTTTGACTCTGGCCCATTTGTAGCGGAGATTTTTTACCTAGGCTCTTTTGACGCTTAGTGGTTTTGACTCGTTCCCTCTTCCCGCGAAGACCGTTCCATCGGGGCCCTTTTGACTCGGACCACTTTGTCGAGGACCCTTTATACCGGGGCCGCTTTGACAAGGTCCTTCTGACATGCAATCAAACATACAAACACACACACACACACACACATATATATATATATATATATATATATATATATATATATATATATATATATATATATATATATATATATATATACTGTATAATAAGAACCTTATTTACATTTATTACGGCCCTTGCTTTACGACTACAAAACATATTCACGTTCAGCTTAATCAGTTTCCATTCTAAACTAAGGTTAGTGAGGCGAATGAAAGAATTCATGCACACTTTAGGACTTAAAAAAGTTTCTCGAGAAATTTTTGTACTAAATTCCTCAAGAGTGAAAAGCGCTAGTAGCAGTTATTAGCTCAGTTGTTTAATATAGTCTCTTATTCAATCACATACATTTTACAGGTGCTGTATCTCTTTCCTTCTCGTCTCTCTACATCATGTCTGGAGATTAATGTTTTGACAAATGGGCTACAGAGGCAATTACAGAAAGTAAGACGATCTATGCTAACAGTAATAGATGATGTATTGTTTAATTTAACATATAAGGCAATAAATTGAAAAACTGAGAATACGAATCTTTACAGAGACTGCAGTGCACTGATGCTTCAAACCTGTGCCTTTACTCCCTATACCTACGTTATTTCCCTAGTCAAAATAAAAACGCTTGAAACTTAACCACAACTTCTTATCCAACCATCCCTTCCTTGTAGTACTACGCGTTCACATACGCGTCACGGCGATGAAAAGGCACTTTTGTCGATGGGGATACAAGTTAATTTACCACAATTATAGGTGTAGAAGCACGAGTTATTCTAAACATATGATTAGTAAAAAAAAATACTTACCTCCATTGTCTTGATAGACATACTTATAGATTGGGAGCATGTCCTTTCCTTCTGCTTTTCTATTTGTAAGAATATCACGAATGAATTCCCTTTTGGAGACAATTATTTGAATGAAACCAAATTGATTCAACGTGACTTCTGAACCATGTTTCTCGCACACATAATTCATCACTCTTCTCCAGGAACGAAATTGTATCCAAAGGTAAGAAAAGTAGATAAAATTTCCCAGAAATGGAAGTGACATTGGTTCTAAAAGTTAAAAATATATGAAATTTTAATAAATTTCTTCACTATTAAGTCACACAAATTAATATGAAAATTATTAAATTTTGCACAGTAACGATTATTATTATTATTATTATTATTATTATTATTATTATTATTATTATTATTATTATTATTAGGATTATCATAATAAGTTGATATTATTTACAGCATGAATGACTGTTAATAAATGAATTATGCATGACAGATCAATAAATGAAACTAAAGTAGTTCCTAAGGACTTCAAACGCTATGGCTGGATACAGAAGGCTTTTCCATCCTTGTGGTAGCAATTTGCAGTGGCCACCAGAGGTGCTAGTTTCGCTTCAGCAACGTTACGCACGCAGTACGGAGTAGCCAGACACTTGTGTATAAGTCGTGTAGAGGAGAGACGTGTGTGAGCAGAATGCAGCCGAAAATCGAAAAAAAATGAAATGAAATCTTTAAGTTTTACGTCCCACGGTTATGCCGGTTAGGCTAAAGGAGACGGTGATAATGAGAGATGAGTGAAATGGTGGAATGAAGAAAGTGGGAGGAAACGGGAGAACCCCGAGAAAACCCACGAGCACGGTGTTTGTCCACCACAAAGTTCACTTGGCGGGGGCTGGGATCGAACCCGGGACCCCAAGCACCAGCGGTGAACGCTCTACCACTGAGCCAACGCGCCCCCGCAGCCGAAAATCGACTCTTTTTGGGAAGGCTACATCGTAGCACTTTCTGATATAAGCTACAGCTATAGCCGAATAAGAACACAGTGCAAGAATAAAGATTTCATAGTGTCTGAAAAGGGAATTAATGTAGGCATCCATCACAATGCAAACCCAGAGCAAACCATTGCCATACGTCGTCAAAAGGGCCAAAAGAAGCAACCGGCTCCACAACGCAGTCAAGACGTCATTGCCAAGGTCCGCCGGTTTGTGACCCAGGAGAACCCACCTACCTAACATGACATAGCGAGGCGTCTTGGACGGTAAACTGCAACTGTACAACGAATCATACGCGACAATTTGGGACTCAGAAGTGCACACAAGCGGTGGGTCCATGTTCTGAAACCAACGCACATCGCAGAACGGCGGGTGGCATGCAAAAGGCTGTATGAAGGTTACCTGGCAGGCGAGAAATGGCGTTATGTGAACACCTTAGATGAAGCATGGGTCTATTTGACAGGATCCTAGCAAATGCGTGTAATTTGCTTCCGCCACTGTGATGGAACTGATCATGCAAAGTGGGTTCGCTCCTGCAAGGAAAGATTTTCAAAGGGATTTACGGTAGTGACGGGTACAAAAGTAAAGCTACCGATACATCGGGTGTCATCAAATGTCAAGGTGAATGCAGCATATTATATCGGGGATTTACTGTAAAACATCTATCTCCAACATACCCCGACTTTGTATGGCAGTGACACTGACAAAGTGTTCATCCACCAGGACAAGGCCAGCAGCCACACTGGCAAACGAACGGTGGCCTACATGACACGTATGGAACAGGAGACATATGTAAAGGCTATCCCATTTCGAGACATTCCCGTCAAGTCACCAGATGCATCCCCTATGGACTTCTGTGCTTTTGGCCTCCTCAAACGGAACATCAATGAGTCGTTCGACCACACTAGGTGGCTTTGGAAAGTGGTAAGGAGGAGTTTGCGAAATTGGATCAGGTAGTGCTCAATAGAAGTCTTCTTCAGTGGAAACTACGATGTCGTGCATTAGTTCACCAACGGGGCTCTCACATCGAACATGATCGCTAGTAAACGGGGTTTTACGACTTGTGACATGGGTCTGTACTTCTCTACCATTAGGCTGAAACAGTTTTCTGTACATAGCTTAAACTTTGTTGGTCTTTACTCTCAACATTTCAATTTGGATCTAGTAGACTGTTAGACTAGTGATGGCAACAGTTTAATTCAAGTTCATCTTCCTGCAGGAAAAGCATTAAACAACGTTGACATTGAAAAATTTCCAGAAGTTCCAGAATCTTATTGGAAGAAATCCCAGATTCGCTCCGTTTCCTGTTCTGCGTAGTGTTGAATGGTTGCATGGGTTAATGGAGACGTACGAAGTTAGAGGTGAAGTGTCATCGCTGATATTACTGTGTTTAGAAGAAATGTTAGGCAATTTAAATGAATTCGTAATCACTTTGAATATTCCTTGTTCTGGTGTCAAATTTTTAGAACCTTATTTCTTTTTGCAACTTTTTCGAGTTAGAGAACCCCAATAGGCAGTTTGTCTGGTCAATTTTAGTTCCGGGGAAAGCTCGTTTTATGTGTTCAATATTTCAATGTGGATTTTTTTCTTAAATCGTGTGCGCATTTGTGTAGTTTCTTTTTACTTCTACGAACTTATTAATAGCTTATTCATAAGCTCAAAGTGGCTCATTTCATCTTAGCTTATGTGTTAGTAAAGTTCAGTCCAAGGCCAAATTACGATAGACACAGAGACGAGAGGACCTTTGTATTGATAAATCAAGGTAAAACTAAGAAGATTGATTTAAGAGTTGGAACTATTCGGTAACTTATATTCAATTTTGAGATAATAACTAGTGGATGTGTTTGACTAATGGTGGTGATAGTGCGGTTCTAGTAAAGAACTATATTTAATAGTTTAATTAGAATCCGAATAATAATGTTCTAATGAACTATAATGATAAGCTTAATCCTTATTCAGTTACACTACAGGGTATCAGGTTTCAGATGTTAGTTCTAGTCGACTAGATTATACATTTATGAGATATCTAATTTAATTTAGATTTAAGAATGGTAAAAGAAAGTCTAGATTCATGCTTTACAGTAATAGCTTATAGATATATGCTGTAGTCACAAAGAGCCTAGGAGTATGAGCGTTTTAATAATTGCGGTTTATAAAATAATTTAATAGAGTCTAATTTGTTTATGCACTAATCATGTGTAAAATCATTCGTTACTTTTATAGAGTCTGCATTTATACAGAAAACTAATGGAGTTTAGGTTTACGCCATATTTAATTTACAATAGCGGATTCATTGCAAATGTTGGAAGAGATCTTTCAAGTCCGTTCCTCTGAAGGCTTTCTCGAAATTATTACATAATACACTTTCAAATCTCAAAATTAAAATATATATTCAATTTATCCAAAATTACTTCAACCGTGTTCCAAAGTACGCAATAGTAAATATTCTTTAAGGAAAATAGGGATAGTACGAAACAGGCTACCGTTGACAACCAGTATTGAAACTAATGAACGCTAAGCATAGTAATACGGATCACGAGCTACAAGTTTCAATTTTATCGCGTAGATATTAACTGATTGTGGATGTATGCTGTCATATTAAGAGCGATGTACAAAATCTGCTACATTTTGTTCCAATAAGAGGAAATGAAATATGAGTAAAACCCGTTAAAATCATCATGACCAGGAAGGTGATAACGAATTTACTACATTAACAAACTCGATAAATGTAAGGTAAACACTCTAGCTGTGTAGTATAAAAAAACATAATATTAAAAAATGCTTGCAGGTATGAGGTATAGGATTATCATCGTAAAACTGTCATTACTTGATCATATTTTAAATGATTGGATTTACTAGTACATTCTGTAAAATATTAGCCATAATTTTATATTGCAAAAGAATAAATGTATATAATCATGCCTTTTGTTCTGTAAGGCTACGAAACATGATCAGTCTGAAGGAGGAACGCAGACTGGAAGTATTTAATAAGAAAATCCTGAGGGGGATATTCTTGGAATGAAAATGGGGGAATGGGGTAGGCTTCAAAATTAGGAGCCAAATAATTTAGACTGTTTACAAAACATTGATGGAGTAATCAAAGCTTTAAGAGTCACAAAGAACAGATCATGCAGCGTGAACGGAAGACAGTAGAACACTAGAAATCCAATCAAAAAATGATCATGAAGAAGATCTATGCACAGATGGATCTCTTGGAAATAGAAATACAAAGTAGAAACTGGATCCAATTGAAAAAGGACATAAGCCCATGAAGTGGGTTTTTAATTGCGGCATTCAACCAGAGCGTTGCATAGGCCATAGAGTTAAAATATGCGTGCAACTGTTCGGATTATGTTTTTTTTTTTAAAAAAAAAGATAAGGTAATATTAATGGACATTACCGTAATTATATTATTGCCTGATGTTTCCTTTCAAATAGGTCTGTATAGCATCATCAAAATTACTATTGTTTACACATCTAGTACAGGAACAGGACAGATATACTTTATCTAATAGCACACCTTGACACAACGCTCTGTTGGAAAGCCAGAATGACATTTGTCATTTTATAGTACCAATAGTGTGTCCACTGCAATGCGTTCAAAGGAGCAGGAGTTGTACGGCAGGATATTACATACCAACGATTACACTTTCATCGAGATGGAACGTCCATTGGGTGAGGAGCCTACTCAGTTTCTTGCACGAAGTAATATCACAAGATGAAAGTATAAAAAAAACTCATATATATATTAGTATATTCAAGCGAATTAAAAACTTGTGAAAAACATCGTTATGTCTCGTCACATGTGATATGTGGCCATAACAATAATAAATTAATAAACTCAATATGCAGAAGTGTGGCATACACATTGACAATTGGTTAATGAAACACTAAATGAGGTAGAAAACACATAATAACATACGTATTTTCTGCAGACCTAAGACGTACCTTGCAGCGGTATTCAGTAGGTTATTTCGACAGGAACGCAGAAAAAAGAATATGGACTTGTCTGTGTAAATACTTGATTAAAGCACGTATTGCTTCTTTGTGGCTTTCGTTGATTCTGAAAAGAAATCCCTCTATCTCACGATCGTCTAACAGTCTCCATCGAACATAGTGAGATAAAGTAGTTTGAAATTTATTTATTACAATTTGCTAGCAGACAAGATTCGTGTCTCATAGATTACTAAGAGTGGACAAGCGAGGTCACATTAACGCATCCGTCACCTATATGATTCTGTGTGAGATATAGAGGGATTTTATTGCAATAATTGGTAACTTCAATTAGCATTAACTTATCAAAGTTAGAAGTGTTGTAACCAGGAGCAAAGTAAGAGTGAACGGTTGGGGATATCGTCCTCCAACTTCCAGAAAATATTTGTGGCGTCCACTCACTTTTTGAAGAAAAAAATGCAATGACCAAAGACGATAGGCGGCGGCGCAACGTCATGCTCTCCCCTACATTTTCAGATTCACTTTCACCCCTCGTAGTATTTATTTCTGCGTAGTCATTCAGGAAATCTGTTTTACACATTTCTTTCTTTCACGCGCCTTCCCTGGTACCACGTTTTCCACAAACAGCAATGTATACATACAGTATATTGTATAAGTTTTTTTCTTACCTGGAGGTAGTCGCTTGTTCTGCATTCTTTTCATTAAAGTATACACAACAGTTAGGAGAAGAGCCATATACCACAGCCACATTGTTTCCACCTATAATAGTAATAGTAGTTTTTTAACTATATGATCCAATGAGTAATAAGATTTAATAGCCCATATTTACACTTACAATTTAATAATACATATTATATTGTGAGTATTTTGTTACCTCTTTTTGATTGCATTACATTTCTTTTAATAAATAAAATTAAATATTTTTCATTATTTTCATATATGCTGTTATTCTATAATTATGAAATATTATATTCGAATAGTGAGATACATAACTACGAGAAAAGTAAGTTCCATTGTGTATTGTAACATGGTGAGTGTTTAGCGGTAAATTTTGATGGACTCCGTTTCTCAACTAGTGGACAGAGACACTCTATCTGCTATATCAATATTATGAACCTAATTCTTAGCTAAGAAGACATGTTTGTTTTCACACTGCTTCTGACGGTATTGTAGCTACTGTGAGAACCCGCTATCCACGAGATCTCGATTCCAATTCTCGGTTTAGGAGCAATGTGTATTAAGGTAGTTCAAATTGCACCGTAAGCTATAGTTCCACGTATGTGACGAAACAGAACGATTTTCAAAAATAGCAATAACTAATCGTGTAAACATCCTCAATAGCATTGCATTTTATTATGCATATTTCTCCTTCATAAATTACTTACTTGTAGTATTACTTTATTATGTGTGTAAAACGCAAATTTATTGTTTACTCAACGGAATTAAAAAGGAAAAACTGTGATTTCGGAGTCAATCTCTTTTTTTCTAAAGAAATGCAAGGCTTCGTTTTGTGGAAAAAATGAGCTCAAACAAACTGTTATCCGAGGCAGTCTTCCATACCAAATTTCGTATAAGTTTTTAAAACAACGCAACGTAAAGCAAGCAAAAATCAATTGTAATTGAAGACCTGAGTTGCATAATATCCCAAGTCTACTCTTTTACTTCGTATTTTGCGTCTTTTGTTTTTTATGTTAGCATCTATGTTTTAAGGGCTATTCACTTGCATAATACGTAAATCGAAATCAAAACTTTTTTAAAAAAGTAATCAAAATAATTTCAGCTAAACAAATAGCAAACCAAGTATAATTTTCTTGTCTTTTTTTCTAAAATCACAAAAGTAGTCCCGTGGACTTTGGATGTTCTGAAATTGAGGCCTTCAATTATTCTGTGTATTATTGTAAAATGAACCCCAATTTTGCATTGTGATGAGGTAATTTTTACGGAATAAGATTACTGGTAAATTAAAGTTATTATTAATTACTTATATTTCTAATGTAAAGACAGCATGTAATTTTCCAACAGTTAAAATCACTTTGCCTCTCACTTATTTCCAATCGAGGTAAATGAGTTTGTAGATAACAGTTTATACCAACCAATGTGTTACTTAAATAGAATATCTTGTATGCATTGCGTAGATGAAATATTCTTTCTCGAAATAGAAATTTATTATAACGAGATTTCTATAATGATTTGCCAAGAGAAACTAATGACAGAAATGCAACGAATTTGTTATCTTCGTTGTGTGTTATCTTATATAACGTAGAGAAAACTCCGTTCATGCATATATTGAGTGTTCCTGTACATCGATTATTAATTAATTTCAGAAAGGCTTACGATTCGATTAGGAGAGAAACATTCTACAAGATATTTACAGGATTGGGAATACCGAAACATCTAATTAGATTTATTAAGATGTGTTTAAATCAATCCAAAAGTAAAGTCCTGGAAGGAAAATATTTTTCCGCGAACCTTCCAGAATTTCGAACATATAAAGGAAATGAAAATATTTTTAAACGTCATCAATAATTTGCTCAGACCTGTATATTTGACCACCTCCTCCCCTTTGGATACACCTTGAGTTATATGAGAAAAATCGAAGTCGACTCAAGTCACAAATTAATTTTAAAGGTTATTGTTCTCTAAAATTGGCCATTTTATAAATAGGTAACGGAAGATTAAAATATTACAGAATTAGACCTTTTTCTTCTCCTCAAAATCAAAATTCTCGAAGGTGTTGTGACTAGAACCAACTTGCTCATTTACAGTAGGGTGCCTCAAATTTCCCCTTTTCTTGACATCAACTGACCCTCATCGAATTTTTTTTTTTTTTTTGCGAAATGGTCTCTATGTCATTTGCCCCCGATTAGTTAATTTCTTTAGGTGCCACTAACGATCTAAAGTTTCAAAAATTTGTTAAGAAAAACATGTTTAAATACAAATTATACATATCTACTTTTACGAAAATATTTTAGCCTTAGTAGTTGTTTTTGTCAGAAATGAACATAGTCTACGAGAAAAAAAATGAGCTTGATCGTTCAAGTCCTTCAGGTGGCATCAGCGTCTTAAAATTTGGAGAAAACGCACCTAACGTATACCTTGTTCAGTGTTATGTAATAAATATAATAAATATTCGAGTTTTCCTCTCTTATGAAAATCTAACTAAGTAAGAAATGGGTTAAACAAGAAAAAATAGACTTTATATTAGAATGAATGTTACCAAATAAGACACATACCAGTAGTTGTCCAGCTTATGTTCGTAGCGCGAAAAGATAAGAAGTTATGATTTTTGTAGATAAAACTCATTTCGATAAAACACCTGCACTGCATAGAATAAAGTCCCCCCAAAACGGGTTTGTCGTAAAATTAAAAGTGGAGTAGCATCGAGAGAAAATAAAAAAAGTGATTCATTGTTAGTGTGTCTGCAGATGAGATGAGGACTAATTTTGCGTTGCTTTCTAGACAGAAAAAGTGGTGTTTGATGTGGAAAGTCTTTACGTTGCTGATTGTGTTTAAGTGAAAATACATATGCATTTGTGTGCGTTTTCGAAGGATTGCATACTACTTGTGCTTGTCGGCAGCCATTGAATGTGTCAGTTCGTAATTGTATATGGTGCTACAACTTTGTTGAGGACTTGCGTTGACAAAACTGTATAACTGTTCAAAATTGGTTTCGGTTAATAAACTATCAAGTGTCCGTTATGATATCACCTTAAAAGATGCCATGTTTGAACGTAAGGAACGTCGTCCTTAATGTCATTGGATCCCCTGCGGAATTCACTTTTATTCAGCCTCCAACAATCGCTAATGTTCTTAAGCAATTCTTGTGGGAAAAAGAGAACGCGAAATGGAAAGCAGCATCTCAGGAGGATCCCTCTGCAAGAGTGCTAGTTCATTCAATGGCGAGGAAAGTAATTCAAATTTTGGAAAAGGCATCAATCGGCGGTGCAGCTATTTTCAGCAAGCAACGTGTTATAGCGTTGATTCTACGTTTTCACAAAAGGTCTGTCAGCTGCAAAAGTTCAAGGAGAAACCCATTTTCTTTGCTTCCAAAGTTGCTGGATCCAGGCGTTCGCCAGCAAAACTTTGTTTGATATCGCTTCTTGTAAATGCATCGCCCCTGTTGCTTGCACTTGTACGAGAGAGAAGAATGTTTCTAAATTGGAGGTTTCATTTTTAATTGACCAAAGAACCATCCGACTGATGGGTATGGCAGGGCGATAGAAAGGAGACACAGAAATGTGTCAAATCTTTATTGCGAAAAAAATCAAGGTCAGAAAAATCAACCAAAGCTCAATGGAATTAGTAGTTTCGGAAGACGAAACGATAGTGTCCCTTTACAAAATGAATCGGGAGAAGAGTCGTATTCCAGAGTCGAGTTTCTTCCTGCGCTTAAAAGAGAGAAGACTAGCCCTTCTAAACAAATAAGAGTTAGGCTACCGACATTCTCTAATGCCGTATATAGATGTACTATATCAGACTGCAAGGCCACAATTATCGCTTCGTCATTTTTGGCAGTTTTCGGACTGGTTACCGAAGTTCCTAAGCAAAAGGTGATCGACAAAAGCAAGATTCGGAGAGAGAAGAAATCTTTAGGAAACGTTATCGTTGAAGAGGAGAGTGCGTCGCTTTAATCGGCCGAACTGAAAGCGTTATACTTCGACGGAAGAAAGAATCAGACTCTCACGCTTGAGACTAAAGAAGGCATCAACAACCGAATAATGAAAGAAGATCACTACGTACTGCTACAGGAGCCAGGATCGAACTATCTTGGCCACGTCTCTCTTTCACCTGTAAGAGGAGAGAGCATACGGGCTGATATCACAAAGTTCTTTGTTGATCAAAATACTCCCCTATCAGATCTGGTTGTTTTGGGTTGCGACGGTACTGCTGCCAGCACTGGCCGGAAGAATGGTGCGATGGCAAATATTAAAGTCTTCCTGAAAAGAACCCTTCAGAGAATCGTCTGATACATACGAATGAGCTCCCATTTCAACATTAGATTGAATTTTTAGACGGCAAATCTACTTGACGAAATACATTTAGAGGACTAATAGGATCAGCACTGCTAACCCGCGAAGAGTTGCCACTCCGAGTTTTCAGCCCGTTACAGTAGAAAGGGGCCTCGACTTCACTGAAGATTCATTAAGCACGGATCAAAAATATTTGTTGAATATCTGCCAAGCGGTTTCTTGAGGAGAATGCCCCGTTGGGTTAGCCTGGTAAAATTCATCAAGCCAGATGGGTAACTAAAGCAAATAGTCTTACGTTTGTAAGTAGAAACAAAAGAACCCACGAATGAACTTAAAACCATCGTCCAGTACATCATGATGATCTACGGGCCACTCTGGTTTGCTGTGTTCCATAGTCCATCGTGTGCAGAAGGAGCTCGTCATTCGTGCAACTTATCATGACTTCTCACCACATGGAAGCGAAATACATGAAAATAATGTACCATGTTATGCAAAAGTGAACTAAGCGCCAAATTTTAAAAACCCACGTAAATGCGACGATTGGTTCCTGATAAGCATTAGAACGTTTTGCACCATCGAAAAGAGAGGAAAACCAACACCTTTCCAAAAAAGAAACATAATTTCACTTTTGATTACGGCTACATTAATGCTGGACATCAACCTTTAAAGGTAATTTTCTTAAAAGTGTGAAAGTGGCGCTTAGTTCGTTTTCGCAGGACACGGTACAATTGATCCAGTGTCTGTAGAAATGCGTGGAACAGCCAACCGGAGAACCTACTTCTATCAATGTTGACTGATCAAGATGCTAAAGTACGAGAGCTTGGCTGGAGGCGAGTCCAAAAAGCATTACAAATGGCCCAATCTGGTGATCGCGTACCGGTACGAAATTTCGTCGTCCCTGAAATCAACTTAGAAACGACAAACTATGTTGATATGATTAATTGGTCAGTATGCACGCTGACGGAGCCACTACTAACAAAACACTTGAGCCTGCAGAAGCTAAGATAAAATGTGAAGACGACTCTAATGACTGATGAATCTATTATATCCTTACCCTGTCACACTCGTGATGTAGAAAAAATGGTGAAGTTGTAAGAGAAGCGGCATCAGCTGTATGTGGGCAAGAAGCATTACACAGATTTGTCCTCCAATCTACTACTAATATCAAGATATCAAGAAATCATCAAGAAAACACTAATATCAAGAAAAAGTCTACTAGAATTTAATACAAAAAAATTTGAGGTAAAAGAGTAACGATGTGTACTTGCACTACCATACGCGAAATTAGTATACACGGGGGGGGGGAACTCGAACTGCACCCACCTCCTCGTGGTGAGTTCTGGGTAATTTCCATCATTAATGTTTGGAAATAACCAAAGGTCTGTAAATGTACAACAAAATCTTTCTTATCTAATTAACGATCGAAATGAATCACAAACAATGCAACTTAATTTTAAGAAATGAAAAAAGTAGGGACACATTTGTACATATTTTAAGCCACTGGTGTCACCTGAATGACTTTACTCATCAAGCTGAATTTTTTCACGTAAAACATAGACGTTTTACAGAAACAAATCTACATAGGATAACAATATTCCATAAAAGTAGATATTTTACATTTTTTAAAAAAACATTTATCTTTTAAGAAAATTTAAAAATTTTCGGCCGTTGGTGGCACCTAAAAATATTGACCAATCGACTTGCATATTTTTTTACATGTTATATGGAGCCCATTTCACAAAAAAATATCATTAAGGGTAAGCTGAACTTAAAAAAATTGCAAATTCGATGCACCCTAATATATAGTGTTTCATCCGTCTATTTTAAATGTGTTCTCATATATAGAGGGTGGGCCGTTTTAATTTTTCCACGGAAATATCTCGGAAACGGTTGAACATAAATGAATTGAACAAAAAATCCAATAGGAAATACCATAGGAAAAATCGAAATACAATGTCGCGGTGCCCCAGGGCCGTTCTTCAAACGGGCCGGGGCCCAACTTTAAACTTTTAAATAGAAATATGGGGAGAGAGACAACTCGTTCCATAGAACTTTAAAAAGTAATAAGCGATGTGACAAAAGATTTTTCATATCCTTCACCGTATTCAAATTTTCCACCACGATATATTACCTGTATCAGATAAACGTCCAGTGGCTCTAATATGGAAACGGTGGAACATAAATGAACCGAATAAAAACTCAAATAAGAAAGAAATGGGCCACATCAAATGGTGTTGCCCGTGCTCCCAGGGCCGCCCTTCATGAGGGCCCAGGGTCCAACTTTAAAATTTTGAATGAAAACATCGAGTGATACCTCATTCGATAGACCTTCAAACACTAAACAGAGCTGTGACAAAAGCTTTTTCATATCGCTTGCCGCATTCAAAATAGCCGCTAAGGCATGACACCTATATCAGATTAAGCGTTTAGTACCACTATTATGAAAGCGGTTGGAGATAAATGAACAGGATAAAACTCGAATAGGAAATCACATTGGGTGTTTACCATTCTACTCCTCGAGAATAATCCAACGGAGAAAAAGATTATTAAAGTATAAGTGACATAATGCTAAAGAGGAAATCTGATTCTTAGAAAATTATCTTTCCGATCTCCATCCGTAAGTAGGTGAAGCGAAACTGAAAGGTAAAATCTTAAATGAGAACCCCACTTTTACTAGCCATAGGTATGGTTTGTCTGAAACACTTGGGTGTACAAGTGACTGGTACTGTAATCAATCAATATTGTGTATACGAGTTTTGACCAAAACCAACGTTTGTACACGTTGTTTTAAAATTGCATTGTGTAACAAATTGGTTTCGCATTTCAGTTGATTAATTTTTGCACAAATCATTGCCCGGAATGATAAATACCCTTTGTGATTTTCTACAGAAGTTTTATTCTGTTTATCCGTTATTATCTTCAACCGTTTTCATATTAGTGGTACTGGACATTTTATCTGATACAGGCACAATGTCTTGGTCAACATTTTAAAGTCGGTGACCCATATGAACAATCTTTTGCACAATGCTATTTAGTGTATGAAGATATATCGAAAAAGGTATCACTTGACCCACATTTTTGTTTAAAATTTCTAAGTTGGGCCTGGGCTCCCATGAAAGACGATCCTGACGAGCACCGCGATAAAATCATTCGACTTGTCCCATTTCTTTCTATTTGAGTTTAAGTTTGGTTCATGTATATTCAAACGTTTACATATTAGTGGTACTGGACGCTTATCTGATACATGTAACATATGTTGGCGGCCATTTTGAATACGGTGACCGATATGAAAAATCTTTTGCCACATCGCATTTTAGTTTGTAAAGATCTATCGAACGAGATGTGAATCGTTCCATGTTTCCATTTAAAATTTTAAAGTTGGTCCCCGTGCCCCCTTGAAGACACGCCGTGGGGTACCGCGACATCACCGTTCAATTTGTCGCATGGTATTTTCTATTCGAGTTTTTGTGCAGTTCATTTATATTTAACCGTTTTCGAGATGTTTCCGTAGAAAGATTAAAATGGTCCACCCTGTACAGTTTGACGTGTATTTTGATACTGTGGTCAGTGCTGAGACTGGGCATTCTAGATTTCGAAAATTTCCGGTTGGAATGTAGGTATAAAATTGAGATTCAAATTGTTTTCTCGATGCGACAACTCATTTATTCCGAAATACTGATTCTTCCTGCCTCTTTTCATGTTTGCTCTATGGACAACAAAATCTAAACCGGAGAGCAATATCTAAACCGGAAGTAGTAGTAATGTTTTAGCACATAAGGTTTTATAAGAATAATGCTAATGTAGATGATCCTTCCACTTGAAACGTTAAATCGTTTTCATAAACTGTGCTTATCGCTTCTACTGTATTACCGTCCTTGTTCTGCAACCGTCAACAATGTAACTGAAAACGCTTTATTTTTAGCGATTTTGGTTTGAATAGAGTTTAATGGAATAGGTGAATGGTATCCTTAAAACGCTGAAGGAGTTTCAAGATTTATCGCTTCTCGATTTTTAACATTGTTCCTTTGACAGGTGTCAACAGACGGACAGATACTTCTGATATTTAAGTAGAGGATAACATAGCTTAAGCTCTAATTATATATGCTTTCTTTGGGTGTGTTGTCCGACTATTATACTCTGAGGCTTACGGAGACGGTAATAATAATAATTTTGGAATAACAAATGCAGAAAACGGATGAACCCGAGAAGAGCCGCATTTACAATGGTTGTTCACCCTAAAACCTATATTGGAAATCCATCATACAAATTTTCTCTATTTGGAGCTGAAATTCTAATAACGTTTAGACACATGGACACTAATTTCTACCAAGAAGTTTATATACCATGTTTCTTCTTCGTAACATGAGAAGACTTTAAGATACAAATTTTTGGCATAACTGAACTTTTCTTCTTCCTTTAGGATGCTTACTTATTTAAATAAGAGTATCGTGATAAGAATCCAGCACAAGACAGTGTTAAAGATATTAAGTTCAAATCGTTTGCCCGTTTCTCCGGTTAATGTTACACACAATGTTAACTTCCATTGTTTGTTTCCCTTAAATTTAAATTTTATTCGAATTCCATCCATCGGTTGCATTTGATTTCTTAATAAACTGATAGAAAAAATACCTTGAATATGGAATATGAAATTTCATGCTATTACTTATCTCTACACAATCCAGTAAAAAATGTGTATTTTAGGGAATTAACTCGAGTGTATAATTTACTCGAAATTACAAAATTTGAATAAGTAATTCAAATTACACAATTCGGACGAGTGTATAATATTCAATGTATGTTTTCAATATCTTATATTTCCGATTGCCGGTTTCTTATATTGGTGTTGGAGTAAGATTCATTGCTGTGTACACTTTGTGAAACTACATATTAGGTATAATTAGCATTATTACTATTATTGAAGAGTACAAGAGATATGTTCTACTATTCGATTGGACGCTGACTTGTGGGTATGTATACTTTTCCCAAACAAGACTCGGAAACCTATGGGACTTTATTATTCTTTTCTAATGCTTATGAATTACACCTGTTTCTTCGGCTTGAAATAATGAAAAAAGCACCAACTATGAAGGATGATTAGACATTGTCCTAGCGATACAGTAGGATCTAAACAACTTGAAGATTGTGACGATGAAATCATTGAAAATTAATACTTTATCTGGAGATTCCATACTGTATTCCATTTATTTGCAATAGTTTATCTTTAATAAATAATTTCTAGCAATTATTTTCATTTTACTGTTTGACACCTTGCAGTAGTATTCTGTAACTTCAGCTTTGTACCCAATCAGCTTTCATGATACGGTAATTGTATTATATATAATGGGTATATTTATTTATCACTAAAAACTGATGCAGCAAGAGGCTATTTTAAACTGAAACTTTTCCAAAACTTATGTATTAAAAGAATGTAGGCATTCGCCTGGTGGTATTGCAAAATCACTAGTCAGGATGCTTACAACGGAGGGTCACGCAGTGGCTCCGCTGAGATCCAAACGAGACAATTGTGTTTTCATTTGATATGTTATAAATAGATGAATCCCAAAGTTACTCGTGCCACCGAGCTGAATGTCGTGTGTTACAACATATTTTGTAATGTAAAAGCTACAAAGCTGGCAGAATAGTCTGAACCGAGTCATTTGTTTGGAAACGGTTGGGTAAATGGAAAACTCGGCCAATACGTATACCATCAGTTTGAAGGACAAACTTTTTCGGATTAAAATATTTGCCCCAGGGTCTCAGTCGGGGTCCAAATCAAAATTTTCAAATGGCAAAGGGGTAAAGAGACACATCGTTTGAAAGCTGTTGTAAAATGAAAGAAAATTGAGCAAGTCTCGACTCTCTACAGCACCCGTATGCTAAATGTAACAAAAACGTATTTGAAAAGTATATGGTCACCCCTATAAATCGGAAATAGTGAGACAAATGTGAAAATATCAAAGAAATTGTGGCATTATTTTCAATGTACAACAATTTAAGTTTACTCTTATCTCAGGGTCCCCACAGGGTCCCAGGGGGGTCCAACTAAAAAGTATCAAATGGCAAGAGGGGGTTAAGTAGCAGATCATTTGAAAGCTCTTTTTAAATGAAAGTAGATGGAGCAAGTCCCGAGTGTCTACGATATTCCTTTCCAAATTGTAAATGTCAAAATGTAAAAAAAAAACTTAATTGAAAATCTATGGCCACCTTGAATCCAAGATGGCCGCTTTAAACTTATGTTATTCATAACAGTACAAATCTAAATCTCTATTTTTCTCTGTTATATATTTAGGGAGGCTAAAGACTAATGAACAATTGAATTTCGATTCACTTCAAATCTTATTTAATTGGGTAAGAACACGTATATATTTTGCTCTTAATACAGATTCGTCAAGGTTCTCTCGACATCATTTACGTGAACGTTACGAATACGTGATGAACAGACAATTCTGATTTCCTACTCATAATGCTAAACAAAAGTTGAATACCTTTGTGTAATTTTCTAATTTTATCATGGACTTTTAACTTAAGTTTTGTTTATATTTTGACCTTCGCCTTTTTGCACACGGTTGCTGTAAAGAGTCCAGACTTGATTTATTTTCTTTCATTTTACAACAGATTTCAAACGATGTGCCACTTAACCTCCCTTGCCATTTGAAATTTTTGAGATGTTGAGCAACGTCTGGGACCCTGCGGGGGACCCTGGAGCAAAGTTTTTTTTTTACCCCAAAAAGTTTGTCCTTGAAAATGATGGGATACGTGTTGGCAAAGTTTTCCACTTACCCAACCGTTCCGAACAAATGACTCGGTACAAACTATTCTGCCAGGTAATTTCTTGTAGCTTTTATATTACACAATATGTTGTAACTCACGATATTTCGCCCGGTGGCACGTATAACATTGGGATTCATCTGGATATAACATATCAAATGCAAACACAATTGTCTCGTTAGGATCTCAGCGGAGCCACTGCGTGACCCTCCCTTGTTAGTATCACACTCGAACATGAGGACTTCTAATTAAGCGTTAACGCCAAGCACTAACCTAAGTTATCTCTGTAAATGTTGTCACATTACTTTTATGTAATTATTCTTGTAAAATGTTAGTTATTATTTTCATGTATGAGAGCGAAGAATGAGCTTTCTACTTGGACTGAGATGGGACATCACCCAGTTGTCTGGTTCTGATTTCAATGTTCTTTTTTCTGATAGAGGATATGTATTCATTATTTGTGATAACAGAAATTTTTGCCATGATGTATGTTTTCTATTTTTCTATGATTTTTAAGGGTTGTGACTTGGTTCTTAGAGATTACTGCTGAAGTCCCATAATACCACCTTTTTTAAACGGAGTATCAATGAAAGAACAACCATGTAGATCCATATAAGGCCTACGGGGAAGTCGTATGGTAGGTATGACATTGACGGCAGCCATCTT
The DNA here is from genome assembly GCF_964235325.1 of Thermobia domestica. Lineage (NCBI taxonomy): Eukaryota > Metazoa > Arthropoda > Insecta > Zygentoma > Lepismatidae > Thermobia > Thermobia domestica. The sequence continues at coordinate 75,757,271 of NC_137461.1, forward strand.
GAAGTCCGCCATTTTTGAATTAATGTCAAGTTTCTTTTAAATGGGAATAGGCTAATGTGATACACAATATCTGGCTAGAATTTAATCAGGAAGAAATGGTGAAGTTAGTTTAAGATATGCCCATTTGGGGAAAAGTTATAGGCATATTGATTGTTTATACTTACTATGTGCATAAGTCCCTCACCTCCGCTTCTAACCCACGTAATTATGATTATTCGTGGATAAAAGATTCGATAATACATATTATGTCCAGAGGGAAGAAATAAGGCACGGGTATCCTTGACGGCGGCCAATGAAATCCGCCATTTTAAATTAAAATGAAGTTTGGAAACTGAAGACCATAGCATGTGACATAGCACTGATAACCATACCACTGAAAAATTGTATGCTTATATTTATTCTATAGTTAACCAGTATGAATTTATGACTGCTTCTACTGTGCACCAAATGTCCACTATGCGATCTTTCAAATTGGTAACACTTCTAATTTTTCCCCGCATGTTTTAAGATCCCAACTGGCACTTTGCACTTCTTGCCAAGGTATATATTTTCTACATTTATTACATTTTTTAAGAGGTGCGATTTGTCAGTTCGTGAACATAATACGAAAACAGATAAATTGTTTATAAGGAGGTATAACTTAATCAAGTTCTCGACCAATACTGACTATAAATCTTACAATCGTGAAGCATCAACAATAATCGCTAGAAAACGAACGCCGTTTTTTTTGACTAGCTAAAAAAATACCAAAGAAAATAAATAAATAAATAAATAAACAATAAAGAAATAAATATAAAACAAAACAAAAGGCCATTAAGTTACACAACTATCATATTTCGTTTTCTTTTTTTAAGTGAATTTTCATTTGATTTCTCGTCTCATCTACTATCCATTACAAGCTACATGTTCGGTATTACCTGAATACAAAGTTGGAGTTGTTTCGTTGTGCGATGATTCATCTCAGTAAAAGAGTTTTTGAAGGACAGTTATAGGAAATAAATAATTACATGGCATAGGAAAAAAATAATTACATGGCAAGTCTTCAAAATTGAGAAAGGTTGCTGGATGCTTATCGCAACACTATTCATGAACTGAGAAATTGCAACTCTTAAAAGAAGTGTAATATATTTAGAAAACATGAGTCATGACAATAATTGGAAAATGCCAGTTGGAATATTGAAACGTGCGGCGAAAATTAGGAGTGTTGCCGATTTGAAAGATGAAATAATGGACATTTGGTGCACAATAGAAGCAGAACTAAATTCATACTGGTTAACTATAGAACAGAAATAATCCTACTATTGACTTTCTGGGCAAGTGTACTATTAAAATGAGGTGTGAGATGCTATATTTTTCAGTTTTCAAAACTTCACTTTAATTTAAAATGACGGATTTCAAGATGGCTGTCGCCAAGGATACCCTTACCTATCACTTCCCTCTAGGCACAACTGATTCTTTTATCCACTTATTGTCATTAATACGTGGGTTAGAAGCTGACGTAAGGTACCTAGACACACAGTAAGTATAAACAATTAATATGCCTGTGATTTTTACCCAACAGGGCGTATCTTAAAACTAACTTCACCCTTGTTTTTGTGATTCGATTCTAGCCCAAAATTGCGTATATTACCCTATTCCCTTTTAGAAAACTTGACGTTTATTCAAAATGGCGGATTCCCAGATGGCTCCCCTCAATGTCATACCTCCAATACGACTTTCCCCTTGGCGTTATATGTATTTACATGGAATGTTCTTTTATTTACACTGCGTTTACAAAGGGTAGTAAGGGACTTCAGCAGTAATCTCTAATAAACACATCACAACTCTTAAAAATTATTTAAAAAATAGAAAACATGTACCATGCAAAAAATATGTCATTACAAACAATGAATACATGTCCTCTATAAGCAAAATAATAAATCATTGGATTCGGAACCGGACAATTGGGTGATGTCATTTGTGAGAATTATCGCTTCTATAATCTTAATCAGCAACTAATAGTTTGCCTTGATTAATTGTTCATTTTCTAAATATTCTACTTGCAGAGACTATTTGGAGTAAAAAATAGTGGAGTAATTATTTTATTTTCTTAATGTTTGATGAACCCAACTGGACGCGCGCCTTTCCGTACAACCCAAAGACAAGCCCGTTGTTTTTTGTACAACAGACGTTCCTTGCACGTTTTTTGGTTGATAGAAATATTACCGCAATCGACTTAGTTTAGTTTTATACATGCAATTTTAATTACCTAATCGTAATTTTGAAGATATTCGCATTAAAAATGATAAATAATAGAAATAATCTTGGAGAGTAATATTAGAATAATTAAAAAATAATACTAGAAAACGTGTATTTTACAAAATCAAATCATATTTACATAAGCACATAATTGTGTTTTGAGCTCGATTAGTCGTCGCCTTGCTGTAGCGGAAACAAATTTTAGTTTCTCAGCGGTATTTTGCAAACCAATCGTGAACACGTGTTGACCCTGATTGTCGTAGAAGAATATTTTTTTCTTTCATACAACCAGCATATTTTTTTCCCTTAGAGGGCATGACCTCTTTCTCTTCCATGGCGGTGATTTGAATCTTGCTTAAAAAGTTCTTACGTCCAGAGGAAGTGACCTAATATTAACTCATATTTCCGAATGTTCCTTCACGAAACTCATCGCTAGATTTTTTTGGAAATACCTTTCCTCTGCATGGTGGTTGGTGAGTTTTAAACTAAAATTTCACCAATCGTTTCAAGACTTACAATTGATAAAAATGATTCAATTTCATTGCTTAAATTCGTGACATATTGTGTTGGTCCAGAAAGATTTTTCATGATGTTTGCTAATGTGTGCTATTTCGGATGAACACCAAATTGTCTCTCCATCCTTACCGTTGTCACCTAATTCCACGTCACTCCCTCCATCACCTTCGATTTCAGTTTCATCCGATTATTAGTTATATTTAGCCAGTTCATCACTATTTGATGCACTTTTGAAAAATAAAACCACCAATACTTAGTTGCGAGCTACAATGTAATCAAAATTTAAAAAAAATCTAATAACCTAACTAAAAGAAGACAAATTACAACTTAATATTCGTATTACTACAAGCAATTGCAAATTGAAAAGACTGTATTTATTTTAGATAATACCAGAACGTTTAAAATATAGAACCTTAAAATATAAATTAATCTTACTTAAATATGTTTATAACTGTTGTTCACCAAAGGAAGTATTTGTTCCTTGCAGGACACTCAAATATACTTAGAAGAGTACTTAAACGCGGAATTTAATCTTTCCTGAATGTATTTATAAACACTGCCGTTCATAAAGTGATGGTTTCTCCACTGAAGGAAACTGAAATATACTTACAAGAGAAAAAAGCAAGGTCAGAATTGCGTTAGAAGAGCAGGTCAGCAATTAAGTCTACTACAATTTAGAGTTCCATACCGTGAATACAAAACAACTAAAAAAATTATTACGTTTTTTACAATATTCTCACCCAGTTTGCTCCAGGAAATGTTAAGAGTGGGGCTACAGGAAGTAAAATATTGTTCGTTTCATATTTACTGATGTTGAAAGTTTCATACAGAAATGAAAAATAAATGAATTTTTTTCTTTCGTGTTGCGCGATCAATTTCGTTAAAAAAAATTCGTCTTCGCTGGTAGACCATATTGTCACGAATATAGGAAGAGTGTGTGCTTAAGTTTGTTCACTATAGTTATTACTACAGAAACGCAATCCTAGCTAAAATGTCGATAGAGTATGGCGTATGGAGCAAAAATATGCAAAATAGTTTTGTCCTTCTCTATTTCGATCGTTGTAGTTCATTGTGGTAATAAATTACACAAAATACACTAGTGCATTTACCTAAAACGTACACAAGGGATTAACATTAATGAAAGTAATCACACAAAATATATTATAATTTCAGCTCAAAGTGATATGATGATTTTACAACAATTAACATCATCACACAAAATGTAACAATAAGTTTACCATACATGGATATTATGGCTTGGATAAAATGAAAACTATGGTGTGATCAGCCATTGAATTTTTCATTACAGTGCAATTAACTTCAATGTTGAAATCAATATTAATACAGCAACCTATAATCTAATCACTAAATTAAATGACTCCACTTCTATATTGCAGCGGCAACTAAAGAATCTATTTTTGAATCATAATTTAAATTTCAACAGATCTCATACTTTGATCCCACCACCGTTATTCTGATAACTTACAGTGTGCTAAATGCGAGATTTTATAAATTAATAATTAGTAATAATTTTGTAAATGTTTGTAATATATTACCGGATATGTTACTTATATCTTTCTTATATTTTGCGATTTCATTTGAATAGTTCGATATATTTCATATATTGTTATTAAACTATTTGCTCGAATAATACATATCATTTAAGCATTGGACTGTGGATACTTGTATCCATTAATATGCAGATTAGAAACTGTAAGTATTACATCCAAGAATTATATACTTTTTCAAACCGTACTCACATCATCAACAGTTAAAACAACTAACTATTATGATCCTTAATTAGTTCAGAGAAAGTTACGCTTGTAACAATCGAGAGGGAAACTTTCATGGTTAATTTATTCGAGTTGTTTATTGCTGATTATCGGAATTAAATGATAAAATAATAAATCTCGATCCAATTCTTCACTATGTTGATAAAGTAATCAAACCAATCACATGACATACAATACTGAGTGGACTTTTACATATAGGAATTGTGTAGGTTTCTTTAGAACAGCACCTCAATTTGTGATGCACTTTTCGAAAAGGTCAATTTTATTCTTTCAGTCGTTATTTAGTTATTTATGTTTAATATCTGTTTTCGTCTTTCATTTTATTTTCTAAATACAATATCATAATTAGTGTTTATTGTTAGGTCCAAAATACCAATTAATTCAAAATTATGTTAGCACACTTATATCTCTATATGTAATATTCTAAGTGTGATCTCGAAATTCTTAAATCACTGTAACCACATATCCATTAACACCCCTTTATTCTTAATCTGTACGCGTTCATATGCTCATTAAATCATATAGCATCTGTATCTTAATATCTTACTCTTAATTATCAAAATTTGTATCGTGATAATCCTGTTCCTAATATTTCAATAATCTTCGTAAAACTAACTCAATATGTATCTCAATCCAACACTTAAATCTTATATCATATACCCTAATATCTGCACATACAAATTCCTCTTTATCCTAACGGACAGTGTCAATTAATGAGCACTTTGTGCTCTCTTATATTCCAAAATTTATATCAAAATTTCGATGCAACCCATCCTATGTTGACCAAAATTGGAATGGTAATACAACTTCACGATTGGTAGTGCACATACGAAATAATTTATTCTGCAAGCCTTTGATCATGCTCTTATCGGTCATCCATTCGAGATTCGAGGTAATGAATGATTATGTGGTTTGCTATTGACGATATTAATAAAATATTTTGTTCAAATTTGGGATGGTAGTACACCTTTTATAGTTTAGTACACTCATAAAATAGTATGATATACAGGTCATTTTTTCTCTAGTTATTGACCTCCAAGTTTGGATATGAACTTCTCGAAATGAAGAAATATCACTAAAAAAAAACCAATAAAATCTATCTGTTTTTCACCAATATTGTTGTAGTGAAAATGTTTGTCAAGCTTAGTACATGTTAGAATCGTGTATGAAATATTAAGGTGTAAAACTTTATAGTTCCAAGTAATTGACCATCGAAGTTCGATTTAAACTGAACAAAATAAAGAACAAATCATGAAATATGATTAATGGAATTCATGCGATGTTAAACTAATTTGGCATAGTGGTACTCATCTATGAGTACTACGCATATTATAGGGTCTATACATTTTGCAGTATAATATTATGGAGATTTGTTCCTCTTGCTATTTAGCTTCCAACTTTTGACTTTGGTTTACTTGAGTTTGATAACCCATAATTCCAAAGCATATACAACGAAGTACGTCACACACATATTGAGCTTCCTCACGCCCACAAACATTGCAAATTTGCTCAAGGAAGTCTATAATTTTCGATTTATTGTCAATAAAATTTTTGACTTAGATTCAACTAACTTATTGCGAGAAGTAAATACGTTGTGTATTTGTAATCAAAATTGGCCCGAAATGAAAAAGGATGCATTTTTCATTTGTAATGAAATTACAAATGGATTTTTTTTACATCAAAGTATATCCGTGGGAGCATATGCTTAAAAAAATAATAATCAAGTTCTACATTTGCCTACGCGATCACTTGTTTTTTTTGTTACAAAGTACGTGTTTTGCTGTCTTATAAGTACTTATTTACTAACCTAAAATAATTATGAGGATGTGAAATTTCTCACAATTAACGAGAAACACACAACTTATTTGTGATACAAAAAATGCAGTTACATATGAATTATCTTACTGTCAAACATAGTCTGTATTTTTTGAAAATAATACTGTTACGTAATTTGATGTTATATAAGGATATGTTGATAGCTTCAGGTCAATTTAATCGATTATTAAAGTTAGCAATAATAAAGAAGAATTGAAAATATTCAACTTAGTATTCCTAAGATTTGAGAAACGAAGTGGTGTAATCAAGTATTGTCATGCCAAATCGTAGTTTTATTGTCCATATTTCTGAAGTTTGTGACGTTGGAACAAAGGTTACACAGCGTACATATAATTCTGTCTCCACCCTCTCTATCTCTCTCTATAGTTCCCTCATGTGGATAACGTACATGCTTGTGGCAGGGAAGAACGTAGTTTGATTCCCGGCTAGAACTTACGAAATTTCGGATTCTACGTTAAGCTGTAGTTCCACGTCTTAAGTGGGCCATACATTGACGTATTTTTCCGACGTAGGCATAACATTTCATGACCTAGTCTTGTTAGCAGCTGTCAATACGTTAGTGTATGGCACCTGGCGTAAGTTTACTTACCCAATTTTTATACGCTGAAAAAGTCTAACTGCTTTTAACTTTGTGCGTAAATACGGTGCGTGAAAACAGCTCAGATGAAAGAGTTTTCGAGCAACAGTTCATCTCTTTCCCTTTCCAGGCTTTCTGTCCTGTCTGGTTTTATTGTTTTCAGAAGAGAAAAGCTGTCTCGGTGTTGTCCTCGCGAATCGTTGCTGAGGTTTACTGGTATTCTCGCCAGAAATCATCATTCCAGTCTAATTTTAGTCTTTCTATACAATACATAATTTCGGCTAAATTAATATTTTCTAATGCACAAAACGAGAAATTATTTCCAAATTGAAATTCATAATTAAGTTTCACTACATAGAGAAGAAGGTATTTAAATCCAATACTTCCTAATCAGAATTCGCAAATGACGAGAGCTCCTCCGTGGCTATATGGTCAGCGTACGCTTTTCTGGCGCGGGACATCCTGTTCGATTCTCGGCAGGAGCTCATATAGTCTGGATCCCATTCCTCATATAGCCTCGCTGTTTAAGAGGTCGCTAAATTCCAACCCAATCCAATCGAACATGATGTCTTTCGACTACGAATTTAAGATTAAATTTAATATTTTCATATTATTCCTCGCACACACACAGAGGTCGAGATGGTTATAAAGGTGAAGTCACACCTTTTGAATTGCTCGTGTTCTGATATTAAAAAGAGAAGTATAACATGACTTTTAGTAGCATGTGATCAATTCTCGCCAAATTGAAAATGTCACGGTATTTATAAAAGAGAGAGAAAGCAAGATAAGGGAAAGAAGGAAGGTTAGGACAACCAACAGCAATGTTACTTCCAGACATGCGTTCGGGTACTTGTTTCCCTCCTGTCGGATATGAATAAAAATATCCCCAATAGCACATTTCACTCTTGTGAAGAACACCCTTTCACCAAATAATGTTCAAGTGCAGCGTTCTGATATTTTCTTTTGTCCCAAAACAAACTACCCCTACAATATTTTTAGAAGAAATCATCACCAGCATAGAGGCTAGAGGTACCTGCTTGGTATATTAAGATACAAGTAATAGTCCTGACCTTCAACAAGATACTATCTCAGTATCTGCCTGATAAAACTGAGCAAAAAATTGCGTTTCAGTATCGAAATTCGCTGAAAAGTTTTTGCTATTTCGAGCAACTGCTGCTTGTTATTTTAACTACCTTCTCTGCTGTCACTGTCACTCCCTTCCAAGAAAACATAATCTGGTTTCCTGTCTCCATCTGAAGATAAGGAGTCACTGTCTACAGAATCCACGAAGCAATTGAACAACTTATTCACAAGTAAGGTACTCCTACGTATTGTTCCTTTCCACTTACTGTTAGTACATAAAATACTATCGAAACCAGTAGAAATTTCTGGAATCGCACTTCAGTCTTGTCTTTTTTTGCATTGGAAGTTTATTCCACTTTAGAAAATAAATCAGTCATATCGACTGCTAGAATTTGTATTTACTTACATTTTGAAAGAAACTTGAAAAATCGTAAATTTGTCTAGCAGTACATTGTGCTATTGTACAATTTTGGTCCTATTATTTTTCGTAATTTGCACATGTAAGACCTAATAGAAAGAATTTTATAACTAACAAAATTAGCATATTCATGGTGCCACTGTTGAACATTTAGGAAACGAGAGGGAGAAAATAAAAAAAACATGGGATCCATTGGACCCCAACTGGTAAACAATACTATCACATTCATTTTTTCAGAGAAAATAATAATGAAATAAAATGATAGTTAGGTAACGAAAAGAACAATCGAAAGTAGGAAACGTAATGACTTAACATTGAATTCGAGTTAAATCAATACGAATGGTTAACTGCCAAACATAGTCGTGGGGTCATTGGATCCCATTGCGAGCTCTAGAGTTAATAAAGCAAGGCGGTATAGAGGCTGCAGCCCTATAATACAATCAAAAGAACGCTATTTCCAAGCAGAAATCTGTACTCCAGGAGAAAAATATCAGCGTGGTGAGTGGTAGTTCCGGTTTGAATCATTCCGCCACCACACACCTTTTATTACAATATTTATATTTATAATTGTTACTTCATGAATTTTTATATAAATCTCGTTTTCCACAGGGAGTGGGACCGTTGTACTTTAAAAAAATTAGAAAATCACTTTTCGCCACATTTTTCTTCCTTCAACCTACACGCTAGAGCTTGCGAATAGTGGTGCGTGTTCTCTGGCGAGATAATAAAGTTAAAAATTACGAAACCATCTTTAAAAAATAATGCTCTTCTCAACTTTTTAAAAACACTTTTTTAAGAAACTCATTGCATCAAATAACAATAAATGTACAGGTTTTGTTATGTAAATAATCAAACAGTTCTGTATTTTCTTATTTGGCTATTTAGTTGAAGTTCATCAAATTTATTTTATTTCTCTTCCTTCTTTCAACCTAATGTTCAGTAAGGTAACCCAGTTATTACTTTTTAAATTTTTGGACTTCGTAAATTGTTGTTGGGATCTTCCTACGGTCTCAGAGCTACAGGAATTGATTTGCTTCTTTATATTGCCCTCTCCTCGTTTCTACCCAATTACTATATTTATCGTAACACACGTGTTGCTCTGTATTAAGGCGCCTCATAAACCAAATTAAAGTACCGCTAATTTTATCATTTTTCTGTAATCAAACTGACAAATGTTCGAAAAATTGCTTTGTAGGAACAGTAGTATACATGAGATAGAGTTATCACGAGTCGGCTAACTGCTTTCATTAAAAAGAAATTTGTGGAATTCGCATTAACAAATGCAGTTGCCAACTCGTGATAACTGTCTCATGCACACTACTGTTCCTACAAAGCAATTTTTCGAGAGTTATTTTCTTTTCAGTTTGATAAAGGAAAAATTGTAATATTTATCGGTATTTTAATTTTGTTCCTCCGAAACCTAGTCCTTAAGACTCAGGCATTTATTCATTCGCCTGCCTGCGTACGGATTTGCGGTCTTAGAAGACACAAATTCGCTGACCAATCCGTGTGCGACATTTTGGCGGCAGCAAATACGTTACCGTTAAGTCGGCCGACGGCGGAAAAAATGTAAAATTCGTAGGAGGGCCGCTGTCGATACTGGCATGAGTCCCGCTGTTTAGCCGCTCTTGACCGTTGTAGGCCTACTCTCGGCCCGCCAGCTGATTGTCAAAGGTGAACGCTGCTGGCGTGCCGACTAGAATAATTTTTTTGACAGGCTATTAGAGGAACAATAAATCTGATAAATTAAATCATGACTATTCTTTTGTTTATAGCCACCGACTTTTGGCCAGGGTCACCAATATAAACATAATTGAAGTTCAAAATCCGCTTTCAAATAGTTGTTGACAAAACGACAGCCTGAAAAGTCCGTATTCCAACACCTTGTTGCGGCATTTTTTCCTCCGAAGAAAGCGTTTGCAAGAAGCAAATTTTGAATGCATAGAACAGTATTGTTCCTAGTGGTTCTGATAGTGAAAAATGTGCTTTCAGGGAGAAAACGTTCTGACTGATGTACGTTTTTCACATTAGACCCAGAGATATGTCAATTGAATTATTCTTAACGGGCATTATTAGCTGTTTACTTGTTATTTGTAAGTCGGATTCAAGCATTTGCAAGTCATTCACAAATACATTTCCTCTATACGGCACTAAAATGGTACTAAAATCGCATTGCTACTTTCCTTTTCTGCTCTCTGCCGACTGTTCGGAAAGGCTACTATAACCGTGTATACTGTAAAATGACTATAACCGTGACATGTTGTATATTTTCTGATTCTGAGAAAAAGTCCGAATGGCCATAATCATCAATCACTGATCGTTTGGATACTACAGGGCCACTTTTTTGAAAGCAGCAGATGATAGTGACTTTCTTGATGTCGATGAAAATTACATAACTGTGACATGTTGTACATGTTGTGATTTTGAGAAAAAGACTCGATAGGCACAAATACAAATCATTGACAACTACAAATCGCGTTTTTGAAAACAGAAGGTAACGGTATTCTGGATTTCGCTAGAATTTCTTGAAACCGTGATATGTTGTAGATATTGTGACCCTGAGGAAAAGTCTTAATGTGCACAACCACAAATAAGTGATCGTTTGGTTACTACGAGGCCACTTTTTTGGCTACTTCACGTTCAGCTTCTTTTATAACAGCCGGATATAACGATATTTTTGATTTCGGTGTAAATCAATGAAACTCTGATATGTTGCAGATGTCGTAATCCTAAGAAAAAATGTCTAGACATTTCCAGAGTTTTCCTTTCTCCCGCAAGATGAACATCTGAATGATATCTATGCTTAAATTTTGTTAGCATCTACTCTCCCTATCTAATTTCCTCGTTGCGGGATACGACTTTTCAGGGTTTCATGTAATTGTACCAAAATTGCAGAGTATCATTACCTTCTGCTGTTTTACAGAATGTGATCCCGTAATTGCCAAATGGTCTCTGGTTTGTGGTTGTGCCCATTCATACTTTTCCTTAGGAACATAAAATTTACAACATATCACGGTTTCAAGCAATTCCGCTGAAATCCAATTTCCGTATGGATTGTGTGGGGTATTTTGTAATTTCGAAGATGGCATTGCCCCTACAACTCTTTTCTCGAGAAAACAACAAAACCCGTATTTCCTACTTTGAAGTCATGTTTGCATCGGCAGAGTTTCATTTCTTTAATGTGGCCCTGTAAATTAATTGGACCCTTTTTGGAAAGGGGCCCTCTGCGCCCCTTAATGTATTTTCCGAAAGAAACGTGCGTGTCGTTTTATTTTAGGTCTAGTATATATGTGCCAAGTTTGAAAAAATCGGACGAAGAGAAACCCTCCTTTACTCTTTTACTTTTTGGACGTGACGGGCTTTTGCCTCAAAGTCTTCAATTTGCCTCAAAGTAATCTTCTTTAATGGTATTATGTCTGTTTTGTACATTTGACAGACTACATTGACATAAGAAAAATTCATCATTTTATTTCTTATTCATTTTGTTACTTTAACTGTTGTTCTAAAATTTTTCTTTTAATGTCCTTTCAGTGTGTTTACTAATACACTTAGCTTTTCAGGGGAATATGTATGTATAATTTGATTTTGGAATTCATAATTAATTTTATTTTGTTTTTTAAATGTATGATTTAATTTATATTTGTTTTCTATGGTTCACATGAAATGCATTTTCTAATTGTATTAATCATTCTGGTGTGTATCAGACATTTAATTTTTCAGGATAGTGACAATTAACATCAGTGTCCAGAACCCCATTAAACCAACAACCTTTAAACTAATCAATGAATTAAAAGATCTCACTTCTATATTGCAGAATACAAATTCAGTTGCTGTAACTTACAGAACCGAAATTGAAGAATGTATTTCTTGTAACATAATTGAATATGTAACAGATTTCATTCTTTCAGTTATTTTTTGTACCAACACAGTTTTTTTTAGATAACTATTAAATACGAGATTCTATAAATTAATAATTAGTGATAATTTTATAAATGTTTATAATATATTAACGGATATGTTACCCGTTTCTTTCTTATGTATTGTGATTTCATTTGAATAGTTCGATATATTATTATTAAACTATCTGTACTGAATAACATATTTTATTTAAGAATTGGACAATTTAAAGTTGTATCCATAGATATGCAGATTAAAACTGTAAGGGTTGCGTCCAAAACATTATATTATTTTTGTTATTGTTGATTATTTTTGATTATCTGATTCAAATGATAAAAATAATCAATCTCGATCTAATTGTTCACTATGTTCATGAACTCATCACACCAATTAGATGACATATAATGCAGATTGAAGTGATTCTGTAAGTTGTTCTAGTATTGCACCTTATTTTGGGATGCATTCTTCAAAAAATCAATTGTATTCGCTCAGTGCTTTTATCTGTATAATACCAGTTTTCATCCATTATCTGTTTTTTTTCTAAAAGTAATATAAAAATGAAAGTATATATCATAAACTTTCTATACGATCCATCCGATGTTGATCAAAATTGAAGTAGTAATAGAACTTCACAAGATTTAATACACATACAAAATAGTTTATTCTTTCAGTCTTTGATTCCTGAGTTATTGGTCATCACATTTGAAGTTCGACTTATTGAATGGTTCTTATATTTTGTATGCTATCGACAATACGTATCCCACATTTTGTTCCAATTTGGTATGGTATGATACCTTGTACGGCTTAGTACGCTCGTAAAATATTATCATATATAGCTCACTTATTCTCGAGTAATTGAGACCCCGCATTTTGATTTGTTCTTTTCGAAATGAAGAAATTACACTAAACCACGATCAGAAAACCCATGTGTTCTTGACCAACATTGGTGTGGTGAAAATGGCTGCAACTTTAGTACATATTACAGAATTATATGAAATTTTATGGCATAGAGATGTCTAGTTCCAAGTAAGTGACTATCGAAGTTCAATCTAAACTGTGTGAAATAAAAGAAAAAATCACTAAAAGTATTTAATGGAATTGATGCTATATGGACCGAATTTACCACAGTTGTATTCATTTAAAAATTCTACGCATATCAAATATAATGTTATGGAGATTCCTGGTCCTCGAGTTATTTAGCATCCAAGTTGTGATTTTGGTTTACTTGACTTTGATATTCAATAAGTACAAAACAAATTACTTATACACCGCATTACATCATACACGTATTGAGCTTCCTTATAGCTTAAAACATTGCAAATTTGCTCAAGGATTTCTATCCTTCTCTAGTTATGGTCCATAAAAGTTTTGACTTAGACTTAACTAACTTGTTACGAGAAGTAAGCGGATTGTGTACTTATAGTCTAAATTTGTTCAAAAACAAGTGAGCATTCTTTCATGCTGAAACGAAATTTGTAAATGGATTTTCTTGATATCAGAGTATAATCCTGAGGGCATTTTTAAAAATAATCCAGTTCTACATTTGCCTACGCGATCATTACTTTCTTGTTAAAAGGCAGAAATGTCTTATTACAAGTCTTATCACAAGTTAGAAATGTCTTATTACAATGTCTTGTTATTATAAGTACTTACTAACTCAATTCCATTGTGATGATGTGAAGTTTCTCAAAATTAACTAGAAACAAGCTACTTATTCCTGAAACAAAAAATACAGTTGGAAATGGATTATAATACTGCCTTACATGGTCTGTATTCTTTGAAAGTAAAAATGATTATGTAAGTAGATGTTATGTAAGCTAATGTTCATAGTTTGAGGTAAATTTAATCGAATATCAAGGTTAGCATTCATAAAGGAGAGTTAAAAACTTACCAACCAATTGTTCGCAGGTTTTGAGAAATTAAGTAGTGTAACCAAGTATGACCGTGTCGAAGTTGTTTCTAATTTACAGACTTCTCAAATTTCTGACTTGGAAATAAGCTTTACAACGTATAGCTATATAATTTTCTCTCCCTCTCTGTATCTGTCTCAAAACTTCCTCGTGACCATGTGGATAGCGTTGACGGCTGTGGCAGGGGAGAATTCGGTTGGATTCCCGATTGGAGCTTTTGAAATTATATCACACGTTAAGCGCTTGTTCCACGTTCTATATAGGCTCAGTGTTAGACGGAATGCTAACTGCATATCCATTCCAATATCTGTCTGTCTCTTTCTATATATAGTATAGAGAGTTGGTCTTAATACGTCCATGTAACTTTTGTACTAATGGACAAAAGCACTGCCCTTTTATGTTATTCATATACATCCTCAAGCTATTTTGGGTCATATTCTGGGATACCACTAAGTCAGTGGTATTGCCAACCAACAATTATTTTTCCCAAATGACAGTAGGTAATGTTATTTAACATTTTATAAGAGTATCTTCAGTGAAAACGTACAGTATCATGTTCGTACGTCACTATTAAAATAAAGGATCTACGGTATCAAAAATCCAACTTCTGTGGCCTCTATAGATATAAAAACACAAACCAAAATGTATAAGAATACGCTTCCAAAATATTTTAGTATCCAATACTATGACCAAAATATTACCGACTTTGAACGAATAGAAGAAAATTACAAGGGATTGAAATTAGATTTTTCAAAATCTATTATTTCTAAAACTAACATAGATACGTGCCTAATGCAATTCAATGTATGGTTTCCCATAGATTTGAAGATCACAATGCCATCTACAGGAATTTCTTATTCCAAATCATTCTGGAAATATGTCAAACCGTGGAAATGATTGCAGAACTGCTGAAACCTATGTTATTCTTAGAAATATCGTTTTTATACAAACTAAAATGTATTCTTATATTATATAATAGAGACAAGGTAGATCATTTTTAGAAAGATAATACATATATAAGTCGAACTTTAGTATTTTTTGTAAATCTTCAAAATAATTTGACATATCAAATTGCAGTAAACGAGTTAGAATTTTGTATCTATTGAAAAGCATTTACGTAATACTTTCTGATACTTATCTACGCACTTTTTCGAAATAAAGTCTCTTGGAAAACGTTGATATTTTAATTCATTTTAACTTGGTTTCTTCTTACTCGTAACACATCATATGATGAACTGAGTATTCCTAACAGAGTTACTTTGAGTTTGTGCCACTTACTTTATTACCGCTGCCGAACTCAACAAATTAAACAGTTTTTCAATGATTGTGATACTGTATCAACCTTAGTTAGTAACGCTACAAAACGAGATTATAAATTTTTGTTCTTTACGTTGATTTTAAATATGAAACATCTTGCCGCAATGCCTTTCACGGTCTAGGGCTAACCAAAGCCTTGGGAAAAAGAACATCTTCGGCGAATATGTCCAAAACTATTTGCCGTTGAGCTGAGTCGGCATGCTAATGTCTTACATGACTAATTTGCACTATACAAAAATGTAAGATTCTAAATCGTTCAGTGGAGACTCAAGATAGTCCACCTTAAAGGAAATTTGTGTCCCGGATATTCCATTAGATGAGCTCAGTTCATGACAGATGGAACTATTTCCCAGCTAGTAAAAAAAGTCAGTCACTGACAATCGATTTTATAAGAAAATCAAGATGGTGAAAGATGTGTTGAACGTGACTACATTTCAACAACAAGGACTGAATTCAGTGGATCAAAGGAAATTAAAGAAAATATTTATAGTTGGAGGTTCATTACCCACATTCGTGACCTATGTGCCAAAGGCCACAGCAATTAATAATATTAATGATTTAAAAAAGCATTCGTGAAATGAGAATTTGCGAGAAAGCGTAAATACCTCCCCGAAAGTAAGAAAAGTAAAATGAAGGAAAATAAGAAATGATAATATGTTTTATATCACAAACTCAGTTATTGTGGATACAAAGTGGGAATCCTTACCATATTGTTGCACAGTACCGTTGAGTTACGCTGCACTCCTTTTCCCTCTATCACGTACCAAGCAACATGTAGTTGTCAGCGTTGCAAGGTGATGACACATAAAAACACAAATATTGATTCTGTAACTAAAAGAGGGAGAAGTTTTGTTAAGACTTTAGATATTTAGATAAATGTCAGTAGGTTATTCTCCAAAATTTGATTTTAAAGAAAGGAAAATTTCACAGTGCTGTCTCTTAGGCTAAGGGAGGCGGATGATACATATGAAAAGAGTTAATGGAATGAGAACATGCTAGACAATGGGAGAATTGCGGAGAAACCAACGGACATTCCTGAAAAGAAAATTGTCTATGTCGGTGACCAACATGGGAAGTTTGTTGACCATGTGTATTACGTTGTAAGTACACTCTAAAAATGATTAAGGTTTTGAGAACCATAAAAATATAGTTAAAATTGGCATTGTTGTTGGAAATATAATTGTGGTGACATACAAAATATTAATCTTATTTGCTATGTTACCAGAATGACACGAGAAATTTCATATGTGCTGTATGAAAAATATTACATAGTTAACGATTTTATTGTCATAAGGATCATCTTTATAGCAGGGGCGTCATTTCAGACTTTGCTTGAGGGGGGCAAGAGCTCGACCGACATAAGACTTTCACGTTTTGTACTAATATATTAGTAGACAATCTATTAAAGTATATGTATTCCTCAAACTCTTGGGGGGGGGGCAATTGCCCCCTCCTGCCCCCCCTAAATGACGCCCCTGCTTTATAGTTCCATTAAAAGAAAAGTATAGTTGTTTCAGCTATTCCATGTTTACGCATGCGGACAATGATATTAGAATCATCATAAACTTCGTCCGCATTTTTATTTATTTTTTCGTATAACTATTTATGAAGAGACATTTATTTCTGCTTTCGACTGTTTAAATTTGCTTTGTTCCAGAGCTAATTTCCTGCGAAATAGGAACTCGAAGATATGATAGATTTATTTAAAGGTAGGTTTAGTATTTTAGAACTTAAACAAAATTATGATAGAGTTTAATGTAATGGAGTAATTCAATTTCTAAAACAGTGAACATAATTCATATTATCTCAGCCGTATATTAAAGTACAGCTTGTCGTACTCTCCTGTTTTAGGGGAACATACTTATATTCATGGTGCCAAGTACACTCTTAGTGCTTTAGAAAGTGTTTCTTAGTGGGGAAGCTGTATTGTGCACCCTATAATGAACGGAGCAGGCATAGGTTGTTACCATTTCCATCCTCAACATCTGCCTAAGTTGCATAATGGAATAAAGGTTCAGGGACGCATTTAGAGTTAACTGACAGGAAAATTTGTGATGAGGGTTGGGCTTTTGGGTAATTGCATATTAGGAGATAAAAGTTGGAAAATGTTACTATAGCAACTCATTATACGATACAAAGTAAGTTTCACAGAATAAATATTGGGGAAGGTTATAGAATGCTCACCCCCATGGCAGGTTAGTATCCAGTTTGGTTCCTTTCTTTATCAGGGCAAGTCTTTACTTTGGGCAAGCCAGTGACAATAAGCAATTAATCTGAAATCGGTTCCCGCAATTATAATTACAGTTTCCAAGAAGGAAAGACGTAAAACAACGTGCCCTGCGGGGCTCTAACACGCCTTCATTCGCTGACGCTCGCTTGGCAATAATATGTACTGACAGTATATCACTGTCTTGCCCAAAGTAAAGAGTTACCTTTATCAATACTCAATTCACATGGTATTGCTGAGCGAGCGATAGCGAGTGAAGGCAGGTTCAAACTCCTCAGGGCATGTTATCTTCTATTATTATAATTAAATGTAGATATCTGGGCTCTTGCCTAAATGTTGCTGTGAGACGGGTACTGGAAGACTACAGGTTCGAGCTAAGAATCTCACGTTCGAGCGACTCTACGTAGAATCCGGGTTATTCTAGCTATATAGCCCCAGGGAAAGGATTGCTCGAGCAAACGGGTTAGCCCTATACCATAAAGAAAATTCATATGTAAAATACAGTGTGAAATATTTTTCATAAAGGAATGAGAGTGTGAGTAGAAGTAATTACTATTAGTGTACAGCGTATTGAGTTGAATTTTGAGTGATAGTGTAAGTTTTGTATGTGTAAGTGTGCTTTTCTACTACCTTCGTTTATGCTTATACCCCATTCGCTGACGCACCCTTCGCTACCGTCGGGCCTGCTGCTGCGCTCCTGCTCTGACTCGGTTAGATAGCATTCTTGGTTTTTAGTGAGCACCTGGTACAATTTGGTTCATGGTTTATGCACTTCAGTTTTTATGCGATACATCCACACTATTTACAGTCAGACACCGTAAAGTGAGTCTGCAAGTAGTAATTTATCTACTCATTTAGTGCATTCTCTGCTAAAAGAAACACAAACCTCTAACCTGACCTGAAAATATAAGTAATGTGTGAAAATTTGGTAGAACTGTCTGCTCGAGTAATGCTCCAAGGAACTCAAAATATTCCTTCGTGGGTGTGTGTTTAGCGTATGTAACTTTTTTGTGGGTTACTCAGGTTGGAGCTCACATAGTTCGTATCCCACACAATGTTCGTAGGTTCTCTTAAGAAAATTTCCCTCGACTGAAACAGAATTTTCCCTTTTCGTGTCAAATTTTCCCTAGTTTGTTGATTGAGTTGATTTTGAGCTTAACGTCCCGTTTAGCAGCGAGGTTGTATGAGACGTGAACCTACTCATTAACATGGAATCGGAACCACATCAGCATGCGCCGGAAATCGATTCCAGGTCTCCCACGCCAAGGGCGAATACGCTAACCGTTAGCCACGAAGAGCTCTTTCCCTAGTTTGTTGAGTGTTTAATTCCTATGATGCACGGTATGTTGTAAGATTAATTTAGTTAGACAATATATTGAAGGAAGTATGAACTACATTTATTTTATTCATTTCCTTTTCGTTTCTAACTTTTTTAAACAAAAAAGGAAAAAAACATCCAGTCAACAATTGACGCAAATTATGCTACTTTGAATACACACTAAACTCTGGCTATTGCATTGGTTTATTTCTGAAGAACAAAGATAAAATGAAACATTTATATTGAGCTCCTAGGCTAAACTGGTTTCGTACGTGCCTTTGGCGTGGGAGACACGGGATCGATTCCCGGCGGGAGCTCATGTGGTTCGGATTCCACGTTAATCGGCAACGTTCTAGGTTACTGGTCCCCCTTCCCGTTGAGCAATAATAAAGACAGAAAACAACGTGCCCTGCGGGGCTCTAACCCGCCTTCACTCGCTAACGCTCTTTCGGCAATACTGTGTAGATTAAATATATAAACTTTAGTAGAGAAAGAAACCAACCCAGCTACTAATCTACATGGGGGAACAGTAATTTAGAACCTCCCCCGTTAATCAGTAGGTCCCGTCTCATATAGCCTCGCTACGCAAAGGGACGATAAACTCAAGTCAACAACTAAACATTTATATTGTTTAATAAGTCAGTGCGAGAATTTCTCTAGATTTTGACGTTTTATCATAAAATTTCCCTTTTCGCTAAATTTACTTTTGAAATTTTCCTAGATTAGGAAAATTTCACTGAAACTACGAACAATGATTCTACGTTAATCTTCAGGACCCCGTCTCATCATCAGAGTGCAGGAGGGATTAAAGCTCCAGTGGCGGTTCTTGAGGGAAGTCGCACCGGAAAGGATTACCATTTTATTACTAGTGTCTAATAGAAGAAAACTTGATACTCAGCATTACTCGAGCAAACGGTTCTACCAAATTTTGACACATTTCTTACATTTTCAGGTCAGAATAAAGTATTTCTTTTAACAAAGCATGCACTAAATGAGGAGCTTACTAGATAGTGCATTCAGCAAGGGTGTAGTCATAGGAGTTCCATCGGGGCAGCCCCCCAGATGATTTCCTGAGCACCTAAATACCAAACTTTTAAAACATTGCCATTAGATTACTTCGTTTCAATCATTTAAAAATAACAAAGTTTACATGTAATTAATAATTTACGGAAAATTATTTACCGATACTTACTGTTGGAAAAGTACCACCGTTTTAAAAAGTACTGTAAATACTACCATTAAATAATGGTGCTAAACTGATTTGTAAGTACATTATATTTTTTATATGCTGTAACTAGTGGTTTAGAATACATTTTTATCAACTGCAAAATTTGGTGAAAAACGATATTTTTATTCCGTTTCTCAGTTCGGATCTCATTCGCTTTTTTTTTTTTTTTTTTTTGCGCAACTTGGTGTAAAACAGGAAGCGAGATATAAGCGTTAGTAAAATAATTATGGTGTTTTTATTTTAGTCACGAATGAATAAATATTTTTGTCAGGAAATTAAGTGAAATTAAAAAAAAATCAGTTTAGGGGCAAGATTGTAGAACTCAGGTCCTCGTTTTCATTTAGCTGTAATAAAGGCAGAAAAGAACGTGCCCCAGCGGGGATCTAACTCGCCTTCACACGCTAACGCTCGTTCATCAATACTATGTAGATTAAACATCAAACTTTGATGTACAGAAAGGAATCAATCTAGCTACTAATCCATATAGGGGAACATGCGTTCTAGAACCTTACCGTCTTCTGTAGATAGATTCTGTTTAAAAGAGCCTAAATTGAAATAGTTATGCACAAAGGTCATCTGGTCGTCAGGAAAGGTCATCAAACGTTTGGTCGTTGCAGTAGTTCTTGGTTACGCATAGTTAAAACTAACTGGTACATAATATTTATGGTGATAAAAGCAAATAAATAAATGAGCAGTGTTTTATTTTTGTGGACGGGAACCAAATTTTCCTTTTTTTTCAGGTTTCAAATCACTAACTGTAACACTTTTTTTGGCTTTGTACATTGTAGCTGCTCCCACTTCAAAAGCGATGGGCCCCTCCAAGATAAAACTTCTGCCTATACCCCTGAATGCAGATGACTTGAGGAAGGCTCAGTATAAATATAGTAGGACATGTGACATAAAAAAAACTTCCGTGAATAAAAGATGAACCAAATTGTGCTAGGTGGCCACTAAAAAGCACGACCTCTATTTAACCGATTCAGGGCAGAAGGGTAGAGGGATATCCGAGCAGTAGGGAGGGGTGCATCCGTAGGAAGCAGGCGCGTCAGCGATGGTAGGTATACAAATAAACGAGGATCGTGAACTTACATGTACACCTTGTCTCAAAAAGGTTGAGCGCATTCTTTATTGCTGTTTCGAGGCAAACATTTTCTAAGTCCATCTTCGGGAAGAAGTAAATCATGTTCGAACCTCGAAGCCAACCTTTGCAGTCGGGAAAAATCTTGCAGATGTGTTTTTCTTCTTTTAAATATAATAAGACTTGTTACCAATTATATATAAAAAAGCACCATTGATTGAAATACTTAATGATACAATATTTCGAAACTTTGTATTAATGTCAGCTCATGCTTGTTTGTCATTTTGCTCTCCATACTTAATGGAATATTTAGATACGTGAACGAATCTTTCCATATGTAAAAGAATGGTGAAAGTTAAGACATAGAACATTATTCTCTCCTGAGTACTAAAATAAAAGTCAAAGTAGAACAAAAGCAGCGTTTGTAGTAGATATGAATGTAATTATTATCTTAAATACAGCTATATATCGCTAGAAGTATTCTTCGAAGAGCGCTTGTGTTAGCTCACTGGTACGCTGTTGGATTTCAAGTCTTAAGGTTGAGGGTTCTATTCCCATCTGAGTCAACGTTTCTTTTATGAAATTCTATTTTCCGCAATGCATGAAAAATTATATAAAATGATTACATTGAAATACGTCAGTTGTATATATGTAATCAGTTGTATATATATAACATATAATCATTGCAGAAGATAGTGATTATTATGTTTAAAATATAGCAGGTGTTCACACTACGTTGGTATTCTATGATATATGTGAATGTTAAATACAAATTAAGAAAATAATATCATCGCAATGAATAAATTATGCAGTGTATTTATTTGCAGCTATTGTCATCGGAAGATACTTCTGAATTTTCTAATTACAGCAAGTGATTTACGCTATCTGAAAGGTAAAGAGACTATTCGGGTATAAACAGAAATTATTATACAAACTCCAATCTTCGTTACAGACACAAAACTCCCGATGCCCAAAAGCAAAACTCCCGATCCCCAAAAGCATGTAAACAGGAAATTTACGAACACGAAGTTATGTCTAAGAGACTTATTTATACTCCAAAAAGAAGGCAGAATAGGATTTCTTTCCAAAGGATTTCAGTTCAATAATCTGCAAGGCTTTTGTATATGGTTGTGGTCCCTTTCTCTCCGCCTCATATATATATATATATATATATATATCGTGTGTATGTTCCATCATGTAAACAAACTTCCTACATATAGTGCTTATAGTCTAAAAAGTTCTCTCGGGGTAAGCTATTGGGAGTTGGAGGGGGATATATATAAAGTAAAAGCGATTGATATTAGTGTCGAATCCACAGTTCTCGTTGTTCCAGGTGTTAATAATTTCAACTCCGAAAGCTTTAAACTCCAAATTTAACTCTCATCGTAAAGCTCCTTTGGGGTTAAGCGTATAGCGTACACGCTTTCGGCGTGGGAGACCCAGATTCGGCCCCCAGCGAGAACTCATGTAGTTCGGATTCTACGTTAATTAGTAGGTCTACGTCTCATATAGCGTCACTGCTGACGGGATGTTAAACTCAAATTCAATTCAATCGATTCAAAACCCATTATTATGGCGGGCGATAAAGGATGAAAAATAAAATGTCTCAAGTGACTGAGATTAGTGTCAAATTCATAGTTTGAGTTCGTGACACTACTACAAACACAATGTCGTTAAATGCCACGTTTTGTATGAGCGACTATGCCACCTGGATTTTGAATTTACAGGAGCAACATCGAAAGCATTGCTCACACAGTTCTAAACGTTTTGATGTATGTATACGTGTATATTCCAGCGAAACTCCGGAATGTCTGGAGCAACTTTTACCTAGCATGGGAGACATATTACTTTCAATCTAAGAAAAAAAATATTGTGGAATTCGGATACCTCAAGGGATGGCAGTTGGGAGGAGTGACATGTAAAAATAGTGTAAAATGACTGATTGTAGAGTGTTATCCATTGTTTTCTGGGTCGTTGAGATGAGTAGTGAGGCACTCAATGGCGTTATATCCAAATCCATCCCCGTCTTCACAGGATGAGGGGCTTGGAGATATGATTAATAAAGTGTAAAAACTTACTTAAATATATGTCGAAGTAATACTTTTCTGGGGTCCGAAAGCGTTTCTAAGAACTTTGAAATGTAGTTTGTAACCACTTCAAGATGGGCTCTTTAATCGTATCAATTTCTCACCTTAAGAAGAAATTACCATCTCAACTAGTATAGGTATCAAGCTAGCCTTCGCAATCAAGAAAAACATGTGTAGAAGTATGTTTCTTCTTTTAAATGATATACTAAATGTAAAATCAGAGATTGAGTTGATCGGTTGGTCAAATGATTTGTGAGTGGGTCAGTGGATCGTAGGTCAACAAGGCGTGACCCACTGCGAAACACCATCACTGTGACTCACACTGACCCATTGACACACCAACCCATTCTGCTCAGTGCCTTCTAGATAGCATTTTCTGAACACTGGCAAGTTTGTCTACGTTTTACTTTCAAGACCTCCATTTTTCTTCTTTACTTCATTTGGTTTCATTTCATGAAAAAAGAATTCCAGGCTCTTTTGGATTTTGATATTTCCAGTTGTAACAATGGCAATAGGACTTACTACTTGGCTTTTGAGATGCAGGCTATGAGATTTTAGAGGAGCTAACTACTGAAAAAAAAATGGTTTATTACAAATAAGTCAGTAAAGAGTTTGGCGTGGATAACGGATCAAATATAATGACGATGTATTTTAGTGGGTCGGAGTAGGTCACAATGGTTCAGAGTTGTTTATAGTTGGTGGTGAGTCAGAGTTTGTCATGGTGGGTGAATGGGTCACGTTGGGTCATTGTGGGTAACGATGTGTGAGGGGGCAGTATGTTGTGGATCCAGGTTTCATTGACCCACGCCATATTTGGTCAACATTGCACTAAAAAGGATAGTCTCCGAAGGTGCGCGTCGGCGATTTTCTCAAATTTTGCACATAGATAGTACCCCACCAGAAAGCAATAAATCTCGAAACGGTTCATAGTACCATCTCACAGAACTCGAAATAGAGGGATTTGTTTGATTGGTTAAATTAAGACCTCAATAATTTATCCTTCTACAAGCGAGATTTTCTTCATCGTTTCCGTGGCGAAGTCAGAAGAATATGCGGCAAGTAAACTTAAGGTTGAAGGTTCGCGCCCACCTTGGGATACTTGCTTTTTTCCCTAGTGTTTTTTTACACTCACCTGAATATAAACAAATCAAGCATATGGGCGATTTAACATATTTTTGGGGAGGAATTTTGTGGTTCGTTGGCGTTTCGTCGAGTCTCTGCCGCTGGTGGTATAATTTTCAAAACCGAAGTGGGGCCACCACGGATCGTACCTGCGGAATCACGAACTTTCGGCGAAATTCGCCAGTTGCGCATCGGTGGTCCACTGACGCTTACGGCATGGGGGCTTGTATCTGAAAACTAAGAGAATAAAGAAGCATGGTATCCATGAAGCCCGTTGACACTAATAAAAGTCTGAAACGATGAAACAGATGTCAACACTGGAAAACATGTACTTTATAATTTCAAAGGTACCCCGTGTCTAGGAAAAAGATTTGCCCCAAGGTTCACCGAAGGGTCACAGGAGGGGTGCAACTAAAAATTTGAAAATGGCAAGGGGAATCAAGTAGTATGTCATTTAAAAGTATTACTAAAATTTATTAAAAAAATGGTAAGAGTCTCGAGTCTTTATGCTAACTTGTGCAAAATAGCGAGCGTTCAAGATGGTAATAAATCCTTCATTAAAAACTCCGTGACCACCTCTACAAATGTGAAACTATGAAACTATCCAGAAGAGGTAAACACTTGTCTTACCATTGCAAAAGTATAATGCACCAAGGTAAAACAAGAAGCGACCCATTATGGGTTTATTACATCACTAATATTAAATTCTACGTTCCACGATTGTGTCTTTAAGCTAAAGGACAGCGTGATTGCTAATAGTGAAATTAATGGTAGAATACAGAATGGACCCACCACCAACTATGAATCACTCTGAACCCTTGTGACCAACTCCGACCCACCAACGTAATCAACTCTGACCCATGATCCACGTCCTTCTCTCCACTGACTAAAGAGGTTACACTTGAAAAAAACAAGACTGTAAAATTTTCACTTATCGGAGTTTGAATTCCTACCGTCAATCGCTCAAGCACCGCTCTGTTACAATACCGGTGGATCTGACCTTATGATATACAATGGTAAAGTGTTTTTCATCTTCCAAATTAAGATGAATTTAAATTTATCATATATAATTATTTCTTTCTTGGCTTACATATACGTTTCAGTAGAAAACAGGATGAAATTTGAAAGTATCAAATGAAGATAAAGTAGACCAACATAAGAAAAAGAGAAAGAAAAACTAGTTTTCCATATAATTAAGCATGCCGTACTAATTTAAAATGCTCATTAAATTAAGCTTGGAATACAAATGTTATGTCCATTTTTCTCGCAACTTTATGGTTTGATTTCCTTATGCTCTAAACGATTCATATATTAAACACCAGCTTCAGCAATTATTATAATAGAAAGCAGTGGGTATAAAATGCAAATGACTGTACTTTTCATTCCTCAATGGGTTCTCAACTAATATCAATCGTTTTCGATAATTTTTACAAATCAACCCACTAGCAATTTCCAATATATAGAAAATCCCCCCCCCCGCTCATAAAACACATTTTTAAAAATGCCAGGACACGTTCTGTTTATCTTTAATAAAGAGTTATATGCTGAATTTCAGCTCTCTAAGTTGAATTGCTTGTAACATACTCAGTTTCTCGCAAAAATTCGGACACCTACTCCCCACTAAGGATATGTGTTATAATGAAAGTGATACGCGTATGATAACTTTCCAGTTGGGATTGGGGCCTGATTATATACCAAATGTCATTTCATTTGACTTTGCAATTTGACCGTGATAATCACGCAGACATAGTTACTTTCAGTTTTTTATACTAGGTATAATAATTCATATATTACAGGTGATTCATTTTTTTACACCAGTTAGCTCCTCTAAAAGCTCACAAGCTGTATCTCAAAATTGAACTCCTATTGCTATTGCCATTCTTACGATTACAAATATCAAAATCCAAAAATGCCTGAACTTTTTTTCATTAGAAACAAATGAAACAAATAAGAAAAATGGAGATCTTGAAAGTAAAACGTAGACAAGCTCACACGTGTTCAGAAGATGCTGTCTACAATGCACTGAACAGAATGGGACGGTGGGTGGTTGGGGGTCGTTTCGTCCAAAGATATTTCGTCCTAAGAATTTTCGTCCAGAGACATTTAGTCCAAACACATTTCTGATTTTATTCGCAAGACGTTGACTATGATTGTGTGTAGATTTGTCTTCGTTACTCACGTGTGAAGTGTGTACATTTACAGCAACACGTGCAGTAAACACATGGCCATACCATTGTTTGAATACAATTTTATTAGTTCCAAATAATTCACAATCATTTATTATTTTGACTACGATTATTAAAGTGTTTACAAAGAGGAAATGACTTTAACAAATAGAGATAATTATCTTTTATAATATATAATGTGACGCATTGTACTACTATATTTTACTTAGCATGGCTACTCTGCCGTTATGTCTAGCAGAAGTTAATAATTTGTAAAATCAACGCCTGTATTATTTTTTGCTGTATTATTGTTATTTGTATACCTAGGTATAAGTTTCGGTTCAAACCTCAAATACATTATCTTCAACTCCTGGTAACACTTCCATGTTTCTTTCCGGACATCAGCTTCTTTAATTTTCAGGATTGCCCCGTTTTCTTCAGGAGTATCACAACTTATATCTAACGTGAAACTCAAAAGAAAAATTCCGTTGATTGTCAACGGTGCGTCTTTTCCTGTAGTTTGTAAGTAATTGTTAGTAGGATATATGGGAAGAGATTTTAAGTACAAGTTTGATCACCTGCTTTATTTCAAAATTTTGAAAAAGAAGTTTTTGTCCAAACAAAATGGAAGAGTCTATGCCATCGGACACAAACGAGACATTAGTAGAAGGAAGCTGATTCATGTAAAGTGTAAGTTTAAGCGACATTCGCCAGATCCGTTATGTCAAGCAGAAAGTGACTTCTATTTCTATCGAGTTAAAAAAACACTTAAAGGCAATACTATTCTACACTTTTGAAAAATGGTAACAGTTGTAAGTAATAAAGTAGTTGTTTTATTCATAACAAAATCAATTTTCCTGCAGGATTTAAATGTGCTACCGGCACAATATAACGAGTATATTCAATTTCAAGGGAAATTGTATAACAATCAAACAGCTTGCATAGTTAATGCAGATATTAAAAGTGATGTGTTTTCTGTTTATATGGAAACCATTTATCGTGTATAAGAGAACCTAACAAAATTACACCGTTTCCAATATTAGTTAATACCATAGTAAAATAAGTAAACCATGTTTCCTTGTGTCCCAAAATCGCATCGCAACAGAAAGGTAACGCTGCTTTGCTTGCCCTAAATTATCGTCCATCTTGGATATTAGAGTTTCCCCGATATGATGCAAATAGCGCGCTCCTTAGTGGGATGGGACGGCTCAAAATCTAAAGAAACAATAACAAGGACAGTCACAACGTAGTGCGCGAGATTAAATCGCATCACTGGGAAAAAATTCTATCCGGGAGAGGAGAATATCATTCTACTTCGCATGCTTCGTATTTGACGTATCATGGAAAGAAAGGCGATTAGTCAATAATAATACTACGAATGTCATTTTGCAGGTTCTAGGTAGAAATGTGTAGTCATTCAAAGTGTGTTTAAGTTAACCTGCAATATCTATAATAGGATATAGGGAAATTGTTTTGTAAATTTTGAACATGACTCCAATTTTAGTACACAATTAACAATTTCTTTATTGCTATAAATCAATACATTCTTGTGTAATACTTTCACTTGTACATCTTGAGAATTGTACCTTAGTAATTAGATTTTTAGTGCTTTCATGTTATTTTAGTTTAATGTTTTTCTTCAATGATAACATGAAATGGCTTTGGCTTCGCTGTAAACCCTTCTATGACGTCCATTGATGGTGAAGGCTGATTCAGTGGAACACTGAAGGTAAATTTCTGCAGCATCATTGATGTAAACATAAATAAAATCATTTTTGCTACACTTTCACCCAAACATCTTCTCCTTCCTAAAAAAGAATAAACTTTAATTACTATTTTCAATTACTTATGAAAACATTAATTTTAAATTCTTTTCAAGAAAAAAAAAACAACTTGAGACAAGGAGCTCAAAATTGCAATGTGCAAAATTTTCGTGCTATCATTACTGACACATCATAATAAAAATACAATTTCCGACATAAAGTAACTATCATTTCTGATGGGGCAAAAGGTCAAAATATTTAGTACTTTAGTATATGGGAGACTAAATGTAACAAATGGATATTTTTATGTACCTTGGCTTCAGCCTAGAGAACTAGAGTTTGGACACCGTGTAAAGTATAAAAAGCGGGAAATAATACTTAAAAGACACAGTAAATACTTTTACAGTTTCCGAGTATTGTCCCGGACAGTAAGTGTGAATTGGAGCATTGTTATCTATTAAGATGCGTAGCAGTTGACATCAATTAATATTTTCTTTGCGTTCTAGTTGTTTATGTAAAATACGACTAGTTGACAGCATACCAAACGAAAATAATGTATCATTTGATAATCCGTATGACAAAATAATCCGTATGAAACAATATTATTCTGACTCTAAAAATGCATATATGTTGCACGAACATATGTTTTTAACGTCTTGTACTCCACATCCGATTAATCGATCTCAAACTCAATCGAAGAAAGGAAAATATTATATAATCCTTGTAACAAAATGCCACTGACTGCAAAGATGTGAAACACTTCATACCAACTCGGTGCTATAAAACTCAGAAGTATTTGGTGTCAAATACAGTTTTCCGCTTGAATTTGCTATCGACAGCGGGACGCTCGTCATAGAAAAAAATGAAACATTCACCTTATTAGTTTCTCTCACCCAATTTTGTTGAAAAGGACATAATTTAGCAACATTAAAACAATCGTGTCTTCATTTTCGACTCATAGGCACCAAAGATAGTTTTGTCTTCGTATGTGTATGTGACTAAACCAGTGACTCTGTTCGAAGAGTTGCTGAGAGGCTTTTTCTGCATCGGTTCTCACGAGGTCAAAAAGTCGCAAGTCACCCTCACGTGCACAAGAGACATCTAAACCAGTCCCTGAGTGTACAATGTTTGGTAATCAACTAATGATGGACATTGTTACATTAAGTGGGTAGTTGCTGGTATGTGACCCATGGTGACCAGGAGAAGCGCAAATCAGTCGAGAAGTGACGAATTTACCCTCCACTACGAGAAAGTCGTGTGTGGAGCAACCCGACGAACGACTAATAGAAAACTGGTCTAAGTTGCCAGGCCAAGAGCTAGTTGAAGACGAGGACTATTTCGTATTTTGTTCATGAAAGTAGTGTGTTAAATTTGTAAAAGCAGTTGTAAGTAGTGTGTTAAATTTGTTCTAAGTCAGCGGCAGAGAAATTCAGTGAGTTCTCGAGAATTTTATCCCTCCAAAGTCGTGTTAAAGGGGAGATTATACATTCAGTCAGTACACCGATTACGAATTTCTTAACTTAGGAAAAAACGAAGAATGAAAGATATACGATTTGTTATACGTAAATATCTTCGCATAAGCCAGTTTCATAACTGTTTAATTGGTATATTTTTTGGTTTGATCAGTTTCATAAAAAAGGTTAAGTAACTAGGATAAGAAAGGTGATATTAGATATTTAATTTACACGGTTGTATAATAATCACGCATTATAAAATATTGTTAATGTTTGTTTTGTTGTTTTTTTCATATGCATTTAATATTTTCAAACCACAGTAATTATACTGAGATGTAATGTAATTCCAGAATTGAAAATATAATTGTTTAGATGTAGTTGTTTCTTGTGTAGTTATCTTAGCGTTGAATTTAAAGATCCCTCATACTGCGCGGACATAGGTTGTGGTATATGCTTCTGATAACTAGTAGAAGCAGTGAGCTATCCCTCGCGCCGAGTGTAAAAGGAAAGAGGAAAGTTAATAAAATTAATTTTTAAACACAGATAGTTTCGATACAGCCGAACACATTGCATACCAATTCTCATCTAAATATACCCAAATTTAGTTGACAATTGGCAAAGCATTTTATTTATCCTGGTGGGGGGAAATGTTTGGGAGTTTTATACCCTTTATTGCGTATTGGCTTCAAGTTCAATGGTAAATAGACGTAGTCTCCCACGTCAGCAAGATCATGTTGACACCGTTTTAAACATACTTCACACCCTGATGGCTGATCACTGCACATTCTTACGACAACAATCGTTACAAACAATAGTATGAAAAAATCAGCGATTGAATATGCTCGGAAACGTACGATCATATCACAGGAATGTCACTACAAAATAGTCACTCTCACTCTGATTGAGATAAATTAGTCACACAGTCCTTTAAAGTTATATTGTTCACCTCCTGTAGCATTCCTCTACAAATGAACTATAGCATAAATACGTTTAGCAGTAAGTAAAGTAATCGACCAATACGCTGTCTAGTGGTGGTTTCCATTGCTTCAGTTACTTATGCTTGCACTGTGTCTTCTCTTCCTACACTACATGTACACTATGCTGCTGCGATGATGATGTTGCTGATCTTGTGGTATTCTGCTCGAAGGTAGGTCTTTGATCCGGAGATTCTTTGCGAAAGATGAACTCACAGGAGCATTATCTTTTGCGAAATATTCACCATACGTTACACATCAACATTATCTATTTCTCACGATTTGTCCAACATCATTAGTTGAAAACTGTACAAATCTTCATAATGGTTTTTATCTATTAATTGCCGGTGTGTTTGCGTTACACGCTGTCCAACATCCAGCTCCCTAGGCTGAAGACAAGCTACCCTAGAAATCCGTTTGTCATATGTAGTCTTCTATATACTAAATTTTGATATTTTGCCCCAGTCTCAATGATAAGTACTTTATTAGGAAACTATAATTTTCCATGATGTGTCAGCCATATACCTATTGAAAGCACTAGAGCTTCGCAGAAATACGATTCTGCAATTTTGAGCTCCTTCTCTTGAAGGGTCCTTTGTTGGAATCAGGAACAGCTTTGCACAAACAACAATGCCAAAAGAACTTCTAATCAATGCTTCATCGCCCCTTAAAATGCGTTTGATTTAGAATGCATTAAAATACGTTTGATTTAGAAATGATTTCAGAATGTAGTATAGGTCTTTCGAAGTAAGGAATTTTCCTCTTCAGAAAAAATATAGCAATACTAGCATAGTTCCAATTGGCACTGAAAAGCATTCCTGAGCTGACCACCCTCTGTGTTACAGCTTTGAGGTTAAAGTTAGGTATAAACAAAATCTTAATGTTCAGTTTATCAAATTTGCAATGAAATAACCCTTTGTCACTATACCATTCCTGTAGCTACCTATGAGTACTAACTGCATTTATAACCACGAAATGAGCATCTTGAACGATTCTGACCCTACAGAAAGCAAAATAATTCTACGTGATTAGGACTGGGATAGAACATAGAAAAGAACCATTCATAATACACCATACTTTTCATTTATCCTTAAATACGAAGAACGGAGCAATGAAATGGTAGAAAGTGTCATCTTCCTACACCGTTAGAAGGAAAAAATCAACAAGAAATTGCTACAATCACTATGATGTTTTACCTTCAATTGCTGGTCTCTCACTTCAGTTCAGTGTTGTCATTTATACACATTTATATGTTGGTCTACTTATTTTTCAAAGTAATTGAAAAAACAATAATTTTTAACAAGATCCATATGACTTTTAAGTTTCCAAACGGTGATATGTATAAGTACAGAAAGTCATAAAACGAGTTGATTTTGAGTTTAGCGTCTCTTTCAGTAGCGGGACTATATGAGGTGTGCACCTCTTCCTTAATGTGGGATACTAACCATACGAGCTCCTCTGGATAACGAACCCATGTTTCAGACGCCAAAGCCGCGTACACTAACCTTAGCCAAGAATGGAACAGAACGAATCCCTGAGCGAATGTTGTTCGGATAGGAAATAGTCTTTTTGTTTTACTTGTTGAAACCATTAACCTTATACTAGCAGAATTAGCAGTCGTTGGTATGATTCTCCTGCTCCCGCCAGACCCGAGAGAAGCAGAACCGATTATGTCGGTCAGTCTGCCAGTCCATCCTTCCGTAGAGCACAATGTCTACCAGATTCTGTGTAAACTCTCCTAACAGTCTTTGCTATATCTCTGTTGAACTGGTGGCGAAAAAAGACCCAAGAAACATTAGTATTTCGTCAAAAGTCTACCATGCGTATTTCGGAGTGAAACTGGGTGACATGAACAAACCATGGGCTACACAGGTTGTGTGTGTTTTGTATATATAAGATTTACGAGGATGGGCGTCAAGATAGAAGAAATCATTACGACGCTGCTTCTCTAGGGTCTGGCGGGAGCAGGAGAATCATACCAACGACTGCTAATTCTGCTAGTATAAGTTTACTGGTTTCAACAAGTAAAACAAAAAGACTATTTCCTATCCGAACAACATTCGCTCAGGGATTCATTCTGTTCCGCATGGCAGAGACATACCTATACCACAGCCTCCACAGACATTACATACGAACAACAGCGATGACATAAATACTGTGCAGCAGACGGATGATACTGAGTTTGAAACAGGCATAACAATAGAATGTACGGATATTTGTTTCATTAGATCGCCCGTAGGGATCCCTAGCTTCTTTTTGTACATACATACTTTTCTAACAAACACTACTCGAGTTTTTTCTTTTTCTTCACTGTGTAAAAAAAACAAGTTCCAATAAAGTTTTGTTAGCAAGTTTTATATATAAATAATGTGAACGTATATTTTTGGTGTTTTTACCACATACGTACATAGTAGTCATTACTTACATCTTATTACAAAATTAATTTCGGAAGTTCTGTAACTACTTCTCTTTATAGTTCTCATTACAATATTCCTTCATCTTTGTTCACGAATATGGTACGCAATACTGCGCCGGTATCACCGTAATTACACACTTTTTCTGCATTGTAAGTTACTTTACGAACAAATTTTCGACAAACTGCCATTTTGCAAGCTCAACAGTTTGCCTTGTTTCTCTTGCCCTTTACAACGATTTGGCAATTACGTCGTTTACGAGGTGTTTCTGAAATTTAATCTGTGTTGTTCTCTGTCTTGTGGCTTTATTTGAATACTCAGACCGAAGCTGCAAGTATTGTGTCCGTAGTTCTTCAGCTAGCCTTTGAATAAAATCATTTCGTGATATCTCCATTACAGTGACTGCTCTGTATATTGCAAATGCATTAATTACTGCAAGATCAAGTACATTATAAAAAGTATGAATTGGCCATCTTCGGGATGATGCTTTCACTGTATGTTGCTTGACCATTTTCTTTACATTGTCAATCCCGTATTTCGTTACATTATAATAAAAATGGTTTCAGGAACTTTCTTATTATTGTCGATTATGTCCACGGCAACATGAAGAGAGCTCAATACCAAAATATTCTTACTTTTCTTACCTTGATGAACTGTCATTGTTACGTCCTTGCTTTTGAGAATCTTTGTCGAATACAAAGGTGCTTTCTCTCATTTAATTTCTTTCTGTATCCTTCTTCTACTTTTATTGACTGTCCCAACAATGGTAGATGACTTTGCGTTCATATTTTCAACGAGCTTTAGTGACGTAAAATAGTTGTATGTAGTAACGTTTCGATCTTTGCCAAAAAATGGCTCTATAAGCCATATTCTACTTCAGCAAGATTCGTGCTCCGTATATATATAAATATAAGCATGTTATACTTCAATATGTGCTAACAATATTGGCAAAGTATACGATTTGTGCCAAAATAGTGGTTGATAGGATAGGTGGGTTTTTAGAGTCATATTTGAATTCAGAAGTTTCAAATACATTAAGAACATACTTTGGCGAAAAGAGTTATTGTTTACTCTTGCACAGTGTTATTGTTTAGGAACCTCCTTTAATGAATAGAAAGGAACGGATTGTTTCACTATTGCCCGGCTCAGTCTGCAGACTTTGGCTTTGGGTCGAAAAACACACGTGGAAACTGTAGTCGTTGCTATGTCAAACACTAATACAGTAACTTCAAGGCACCATATGCATATATGTCTTCCTAACTCTCTTTCCTTTTCGCTTCGAATATCAGAGATGTTTGTAATATTCGAGATCCAAACTCCCAAAATACAAAGATATTTTTTTAGAATAAAGACGATGTTGGTGAACAGAGCTTGTTTAAGAACTATTTAGCGTCATATTTTTTTCTGATACAGAGTACATGACAGGCAATTATTTTTGTTTCGAGAAAAGTTACAAATATAAATGTGCCAAAGTACATTGTCGGAAACCTTTGATAGTGCATTTCCCTTGGTCCCCTTCCCTATACCACTATCCTTAAGGTATGAAGGGAAGAGGGAATGAACGAAATTTTCTATAGCCAATTTACCATGGTCCAAGTTCCAAACTAGGCATTATTGCAAATGCTGCAGCTAAACTATGAATAGCAAAAGAACCCTCCTCACATTAAGTCATTACTTTAGTTAATAACAATAGCACTCGGGCAGTATAATGTCCATTAAGGGTTATACAATAGAAGGAAAACAATCCTCACTTAGGCTTAATAAAGCAAGGAAACTTTGTATGGATAACATAAATATTGTATATTCTCTGTACAACGTGTGTGATAAAAAGGTTAATGCAAACTCCGTGAAATATTAACCTCTTGTAGAAGTAAAAATATATATAAATATTCATGGTGGAAGAAGTGATTGATAATACTAATTAACTGGGGTCTGATCAAATACTTCGCAACTAAATATGTAGGAATATCCCTTTGAACTATAAATATTTCGGAAAAATAGGTTAAGTGTTTTTTTTAATTATGTACACATGGGGGCCCCAGATCTTTTAATTGCTCAGTCCTTGTACGTGTCGTAATTTTACTATTCCCAACATACTATACAGCTTTATAGTAGGTTATATTTTCTCTATTCCACTTCACTATGTCGCAGAGACGTTGGTGCGTTCTTTGGATGAAATATCATTTTTATATGTCTCCATATTATCTTTAGCAACAAGATATTTTTAAGTCTACGTCAAACTCTAGATTGGTATCCCAAAATATTTTTCCCTCTAAGAAAGAGACATTTAACTTCAAAGAATGAATTCATTAGCCTTGAGACTAGTGAGTTCGTTGTCTGCATTCGTAATGCAATATTTGAATTATAATAGAAGCATAACCCATTTGTCATAACCCTAATTGATTTTTCAGATTTCAGCTCAGGATAATAATCTCTTTTCTTCACGTATTCAGTATTGCATAAGGACGTCACTACAATTCAATCGAAACAATGAATGGAAAATATTGAAATATACAGTTCGTTGGTTTTACTCAGCTATGTTTTTTTTTAATGAAATTATGACAGTTGCGACATCGTAGATACCATTTAATTTTTCTTGGTCGCATATTTTTCCCCAAATTTACTCCAGCATGATTTAACTACAATTCAGTTTCATGTGGTTCCGCTGTATCAGTGTATTCTCACTCTAATAAAAGAAACAAGACTTCTAATTAATTAAAAAAAGTAGACAATCCAGACATACGGGGAGACAACTTCGTACTACTGAAAGTATTGCATATACATGTACGTATTTTGATGTACTTGAGTGTATTCATCTGCATATACTACTGAATTATTAATGCTAACTTTCTGCATTTGGAATAAGATTGATAGAACTCGGAACAGAGTTTTATGTTATCTTTATATACAACAATAATAAGCTGCCAAAGATATATAAAAATAATTTTACCTCCTCCATATGGAAAAAATTGCTCAACATCGACAATTTTTCCATCTTTGATAAATCGTTCTGGTCGAAATTCGTCTGCATCCTCCCATGTTTCTTTGTCCCTGCTTACTAAGCTCATATTAAGCCATATAGTTGTTCCCTGAAACAAATTATATTTGATAATGAAATCCAACTAAAGGTATAGTAGAAAATTCGAAACTTAGAATCTGACAATAACTTATAGGAGAAGACAGATAGCGCACATTTTTATTCAACAGAAATTAACTGGCTATATGTGACGTTCTTATTTCGCAGTGCAAATTACATGAAATTCATTATTTGTAGAATAAAAATACTTAATATTGTTTATCATAATTGTTCGGCAATATGGTTAAAAGAACACTCATTTATGTTTCTTCTAAAAAGTATGAGAAATAGTGCAATGAGCAAACGATTTCTGAAGAGCTATTTCGTATATTACAACTTCTTTTAAGAGGCCTGTCTAAGCCTGCTTTAGAAATTGTAGTTTTTCATTTTTCTAGACGCTCCTTTCAAAATAGTAATTGAATGATTGCTGCTAGAGAACAAAATTGGAATGAAGAGATGATACATTGTTATTAGTAGAACTTAAAGTTTTAACTTTCTCTATTGCTTGACATAGGATAGTACAGTAAAGTACACAGAACAAGTAAAGAAATGTGGGAAACAAACTTTCCAAATATGTGCTAATAACTGTTGTCACTAAGTGTGCATTGTTTCCAGTGTTTCCATTGTATTTTCTTCTTTTCAGTGATACTATGGTCATTGTCTGGCTTCATACATGTGTGACCGGAAACTAGAAACTTATGATCAATGGCTTTCGAGTTGTCTGATTCTTGTAAGGACACCATTCGAGTGATTGTAACACGATTGTACTTTTTTGACCACCGCATGTGTCAGTAAACATACTAACATGTTTACTGGGAAATTTTTGTGGCTGCTGGGAAATTTTTGTGGCTGTACGACGAACCGTTCAGCTGTAGGGGGTCATTTTCATAAGGGCGTTAAGAGATATAAAAGCAAGTTCTTCAAAGCATAAGGGCTTACGCCCTTCTGTATTAAACCATCTGAGTACACAGTAATATGGTCTGGCGCTCATACGCCACAATGATTACCGCATTTTTGGTCTCTTTGTATGTAAATGCCGCCATCGATTCTTTACGATTGTTGATTTGGATTTGTTTAGGGGTTTGATTGTTGAAAGAGACTTGGTTAGTGACGTACAAAGACGTTTTTTCTTTTTTTGCGAGAGTTAAAAAGCACTCAATAGAAAGGAAGCAACACAGTTATTGTGTCAAATCAGGAGAGCAAGGAAGTCATAAAAATGAACAGGCGAAGCAAAATTATTGCTAAAGAAGATATTTGCCGGTTACTGGCATACAATGACGATGATAGTGCTTCAGAGTGTACAGAGCTAGAAGATAATAGTGATGGGGATCCAGAGTATTTGCCTGAAAAAGGTATTTTCCTGAATTTAATATTTTTCTACAGATGAATATTTTAAATTACGAATATAATAGTAAGGATTTATCGATTAAAAACACTCTTTAAAATCTTTGTAAGAAAGGAAAAATCTTTGAGTTTTACGTCCCACGGTTTTGTAAGAAAGGAGTGCCATTATGTTTAATTTGTACTAATAAAGAATATCTATAATATGCTGTTAAGATGTTGAGAGTAAAACTACTGTACAGTAGGATAGAGCCTCAATAATCTCACACAGTTTCAATAAACTATGTGTCAAGTTTAGTAAGTTGTCCCCAGATGGAAAAAGAGCATAACTGCATAATTACGAGAAGCACAAACAAAAAAGAATGAAGCAAGGCAAGAAAAAAGACTAGACATGGAAAATGCATTGAAAGATAGAAGTCATAAGGTGATTTGTTTTGATCTTTAGAAAGTGTTATTACGGGAGGAAACTAAACGTTTACAATCTTACTATTTACGATGTTGCTACACATGAGTGCTACTGCTATTTTTGGGATGAAACTAAAGCAAAGAGGGGCCTAGATCAAATTGCATCATGTGTTCTTAAATCCTTACGCGAATTATCAACAGAAGTTGAACACGTGACCATGTATTCCGATGCTGCGGAAGGCAAAATTTAAACAAGAAATTCTCATCAATGTGTATATATGCGGTGAGTGGTACTCATATAAAAACGATTGATCATAAATTTCTTGAGCCAGGACATACAGAAATGGAAGTTGATTCCATACGTAGTACCATTGAGCATGTGAAAAAATGTAGGTGTGTTCATTCCAACAGAGTGGTTAACTATTGCTCGAATGTAGCGCAAAAGTCCGTTTCCACACAAGGTACACTCGATGACAATAGATGATTTCTTTGACTTCGAGGAAGCATGAACAATTTTCTACCATGCAGCAAAGATCAAAAAGGCAATGAGATTGGATGGCAAAAATTGCGATAGATAAGATTCAGTCAAGACGACTTGGGGACAGTTTTGTTCGAAACCCGAATGAGAGATGATTTTTCCAAATTTTCGGTACACAAAGGTTTCCCGAGAAATTGTACATTAAACCAGCCTACACCCTTACCCCAGTATTCTTCTGTTCGACCTATTTCTAAGCAAAAGAAGAAAGACTTGGAAAATTTGTGCGATATAGGAGTAATACCGCGAGACTACCACGCATACTTCCAAAATCTACAAAGTGATAAAAATTTCGAAGATTTTGTAGAGGTCCATTGTTAAAAAGACTTTTCTTTGTGTCAATACAGCCATAATGCTTACCTAAAAACATATTTTTAGATTCTATAATGTATAGCCAAAGTTATATTTTTCATACAAAAATATTATATACAACATAATAAACACTCTTATAATTATAAGAAAAGAAAAAATACTGTAGTATCAATGCTCATTACGTACAAAACTGTAAAATATATGAAAAATAAAGTTACTAAAACATACGGTATTATTGTTATTTTAGAACTAGAATTTAATATATCTGTTCAAGGCATAAGGCCGTAAGTTAAAAACTTTGCAATTTTATCAAGACATACGAACAGCTGGAAAGTAAAATCTACAAAGAAAGGAAAATTTGTCCCTCGCCAATAAGCGTCCAAAAAATTAAAGCTTTCCTGAAAATAGATAAAAAGTTGTGTTAACTTGAACATATCACAAAATCTTATTTCGCTTCTCCTGTAAAATTATGAAAATGTAAGTTATACCCTTATGTATTAAAAGCAACGAAATGTTACTGTCTTATTGGTAAGGTCATTTTTAGAAATAACCTTATCGGAGTTCTTCAGCTCATGTTCTTCTTGCTTTTTGTTGATAGCCATCCAGCTCTTTCTGTATTGCTTGTTTCTTCGCTTCGAAATCTGACTTGATGAATAAAAGTAAGTTTATTACAAGTTTTGTATGTGTCTTTATGTGGTTTCTGTATCGATAATTGCATTTCATGAGACACTTGGGTAAAAATTAGGCTTACTGGAACATCTGCGCACTCTTTAATGCTGAGCTAGGTCACATTATACGGTAAATACTTTTTCTCGTATTCCCTGCATAATAGCTTTCGTACCTAGGTAGCTACTTACCTCCTTGATCCCACGTAACTATGCATATGGTGCACAATGGACAACTTGTTTCTCTGGTTAGAACCCTTACCATTTTTAGTATATTCATAACTAGAAGAGCTAAAATTTTACTAGATACAACCCCTCATATCATAGCTTTATTTTTTTATTTCTGAAAGAAATGGACCTAACACCACCTAACCAAATTCAGTATATGCGTGAATTTTCTATCTAATCTATAATTTTACGGCTCAAATATATAAATAGCCTCAATTAAGAAACTCAAAGACCAGGCAAGTACTTTTATTGTAAAATAGAATAGCGCTATTTATTTCCTCATATTTGAATCTACGTTTCACTTTCTTCGTATTCTGCAGGTTTTTCAACAGAATACCGTAGCAATTTCACTCTCCGTGCACTCATGTCAAGTATTAATATTCTAGAATGTACTGTATTAAACACATCAGAATTCTATATAATATCAATACAAAAGAACATGTGTGACCACTCAATGTACAAAAATATTATTTCCTGATATCATTCAATTGTCGCGCAACGAGCGCGGTGTTTTACGATGGTTTCGGGGCCACAGTACACACAACTCCCAGTGAACAGTGTTTTGATTCATTCCTAAAGTCATAGTACCCTCCTGTTTCTGTTCTCTTCATCATCCTTTTCTTGACTTCTTATCCTATAGAGCATTTCCTTATGGAAAGGGGAATATGAAATATGAACAACACTCAATAATAATAAGTAAAGAACATAAGTATTTTCAAAAGATAAATTCATTTACTGAAGTGTTATTTTCGTTCCTTAATGTTTTCAAGCTAGTGCAGAATGTGTAAGTTCATGAATTAAATTTAAGAATATCGTTTTAAATGCGTTTTGTCACCACAGTGTCGACTTAACATTTTTGCACATTTACAATCATATTTTTACACCTCGACTTGTGTGATAAGTCATGAATACCATGACACAACGCATTCTACACACCTACTTCCGTTTCGATCTGAGATGACTCAAAATACACTTTTTCATAACTTTGTCATATTGCCATTATGAATTATTGCACTATAGCCAAGCATTTGAGTCACTTTTCTTTATCCAATGTTTATGATAACTCAATTCGGGCGATTTTTTGATTTAACGCACTTTACCCACTCACCCGCAATTTGTTAATTGAAAAGTAATCATTTATGCGACACAAACTGTATTTAAGTAAACTTTACGTTTTATCATTAAAGATTTCCAAATTAGCATTAAACTTTATAGTTGCTCTATACAAAATGAAGTATGTGGCCTGTTTGTTTTGAACCTTCTCAAACAATCCAATGCAAAGTATTTAAAAATATATAATGTGATTTTCGTTTATTAGCAGTATAAACTGGATCTCTAAACACGAAAATTTGAATTACGATTTAGGCAGGAAAACATTATTTAAAAAAATAATCCCAGAAATAAAAATTGCACTTGTGCGTAATATGCACATTCCTGTAAACTTTGATTTGAGTAGTTGAACCAATGATTTCATCATATCAAACTTAGATGGTATGGTAAATTATGAGTTATGTTTCATTTGATAGAGATTTTTATTTATTGAACAAGTTTCAAAATACTTTGCCATTTACACATGAAAATGGTAGCAACAGAAAACGAATAACAAAGCGCAGCAACATAAATAATAAGCAGCGTCAATAAACAGTGTGAAAGAAATATTGTATCCTCGAAACTCATTTAATTCCTGTTTCAAACAGTGGGAAGTAAGACAAAATTTCTACGTAACTTGTTAAATGACTATAATAGCTCGTTATTCTGTAAAAATATACATCTGCATTATTGCCAACCCGGGTCGTGGAAGATGGAATAGGTGGGCATTCCGGGTTATGTGGGAAGGGACACATAAGCTTTGTTCCTGAAGTAATATTTCCGGTGTTACTGTTCCATTAAATATTTTATGAAGAAATTTCAGGTCAGACTTACATCTGCTCACTCCTGGAGTCTGGATATTAAGAT
Organism: Thermobia domestica; assembly: GCF_964235325.1. Taxonomy (NCBI): domain Eukaryota; kingdom Metazoa; phylum Arthropoda; class Insecta; order Zygentoma; family Lepismatidae; genus Thermobia; species Thermobia domestica. Next base: position 75,799,204 of record NC_137461.1, read on the forward strand.
ATCGCAAGAGTTCTTCGCTAGGTAATATTCGAAATGCCGGAACAGGAAAATGTACTATAGCAAGAAAGAAATTGAGAATATAATCAAGTGTATACAGATGTGCAGGTGCTACCATGGTAAATGAGAGAGCAGTATTCGATTTTGGGCATGGGCGCTATTAGAGTTCAATAAAAAATGGTAATGATGACGCGGTGCGTAGTTTATTAAATAGTTAAAGAAATATCGACATGGACACTGCATTCTTGAATATTGAGAGGTGCCCAGGGAATATTGTGGGGCCAAAAGCTGAAATTTACTATCAACCTAGAAGTAATTGCTATAAAGCTGACTTTGGTCTCATTTGATGCAGAACCCACCCAAGAGTGAACATTAGAAAGCCCACAGCATTCCAAATTTTGATAATATATACAAAGTCGTATACAGTTGCTGAACTTCCCACATAAGGTACTTAAATTATATTGGGTAGAATAAGTGTATGTAATAAAAATGACTCATGTGATGTCTCTAATCTTTTCAAAGTGGAAGACTGCACAGTCTTATATACAGATATACATTTTCTTTCAGTTATAGGTCCATGTACACATACAGGGTGGTACAAAATGTTACTGTCCTTCCTCTTAATACAAATACAATGTAGCAAAATAAATTCTGCTAAAGATTTAAATGATTCTAAACACTATGATTTCGGTAATATGATATAACAAATATTTTGCAGTATGAACGAAAAACATGCTTCTCAATGTATAAATTATGAATGATAGCTACAGTCACAGGAATTAAATCTGGTAAAACGAAAGCACCTAAGTAACAATAAACTTATACATGACACTTTATAAAGCAGGGTGTCCGAATCACAACTGAAGTTGAGTAAAACGTTCATTCAATTAAGTTTTATTACATACTGAACGTAATGTATAAATTTACACTTCGTTGTCAAGATTTTCTTCATTGCTGTCACGCAAATCAGGAATATTAACATTGCAATACGATCAACTGTGACAATGAGGACACGATGATGGACACTTCAGTCATGTTGTCGCCAAGAGCACTTATTTGTGTTGCTCTGGTTCTTGGATGACGATTTGTATTTGAAGCGCATTACTTTCAGAACAGCCTCTTTCGCTGATGCCAAATCGGTTAGAATTGTAATACAAGTGTTATTGTCAAGCATCCAGCCCAACTTAGCTGGACCTAGAATGTTTCAGATGAGTGTTCTCCCACGTAAAATATGGAAATACCCATCATTCTCTGTTTTGCACATATGTTTGTAAAATATGGAAATTCATAACGTGCTCTGTATTAGAAGGGTTTTCGGAAATAATTACGTTTTTTGATCCGGCGTTTGCTCGCATGTAACTAACGTGCCGAAGTTCGTTTTGAAATATGTCATGGTCTCCACCATAAAATATAGACAGTGTTGGTATGCCGAGTCCGGCGACATGTAAAAGTGTACTGCATAAGATATGATTGAACTACTTAATACTCTTGCCTTCTTTGAACTTCTGAATGTGTTACATGTATTAGGTTTTCCCAAATCCAAAACTACGATATACATCTACTGATGGCATAAATCGTTAGTAAATGTGATGACATAGCCAATGTTATATTAATACATATTTCACAGAGATTAACATGTGTGAGGTCACTGCTTTTGATTCCACCTTTTGTGAAGAGTGAAATCATGCATTTAAGGGCTCGCGCGGTATACTAGCAAATTAATGATATCTGTGTCATCACCAACCGCAACGACAATGTGAAAGTTACCTAAGGCAGCATGTTCCAGAACCATTTGAAGAATTAAGCAGTCGACATCCCCAGCGGGCTGATCAATATCATGACCGTTTAATGTAAGTACGTCAAAAAGAAGAGAGATACATTTCTGTTTGTTTGTGACATTGGATAAAAGTGTTTCCTGGTTGATGCATATGTGCGAGGGAGGGTCAAGCAACACATATTTTGCATAACTATAGCATTTATGTCTTTCGTGTTTGTGACTGTTAGTACTCGGAGAATCATTTCCATCAAATAAAATGGAGGCTCCACATTCGGATGTAGACAACACGAATAAGCATATTGATTGAGAGTATCATACACTCGCATCTCTGAATTTTTGATCGTCAACGAACTCGATGAAGTACTACTGCTCCACCGTCCAGAACGAATCCTACATTTTGGATGCGGACACCGTGTAACAGCCTTTGAACTCACTGTGGCAATGCTTCCTTTGTCTGGTTTCTGCAGGAATCCTTCTTCGAACAGTAATGTTGGTATAGGGGAAGCTCATATGCAACGGTTTTGGAATTACGATTAATGTTGCCTGCGGCCCACTGATGGTTGGAAATCTAGGTGGGAAATCTTCTCTGGAGATAGTGGATATGTAGCCACTATCAAAAGCTACTACCGACGGCTTGTAACCCATGTCTTAGTTGTAATGCACTACAATTCCGAGTTCTTCTATTAACATGCAAGTTCCAAATGCATAATTCATTAGCACTGCGACACCAAGCATTATTGAAGGAATCATGATCACGGTCTAGAGGCATAGATGATTGCATGACCGAGTTACGTTTGTTCGGTTGCAGAAGGAACTAGGTGCTCCAACAACATTTGCAATGATGTAAGAAGTAATGACTTCTTTCAATTGTGAACTCACATTTCCATTTCTGGATAAGTATTAACATTGTACACGTGTTGACATATCTCCGGTTTCATAACAGCTATTAATACCACTATTCGAGTTTTCTCATCATCATAATATTTATGTGCATTTTCGTACCAATTCTTTTGGATCACATACTTCACATCCTCACGCAAACATAGAACTTCGCATACCACGTACAGTACTAAAGAACAGATACTCAACATAGCATTCTATAAGTATTTCACTTAATCCTTTCAGGAGATATATTTATTCTTTCTCAACTAGATATTTCATATCATCATCGTGTAGCTCTTGGACTAACATAAATTCCCCTCATATTTTTTTGCAACCACACACACAACAAAATAAATGCTTCGTCTTTCTCGTTATATTCACTTTCTGTCCAGTTGTAAACTGCTCGTTTTTCAATATTCTGCAGATATTTGCACAGGACAGTGTTCATACAGAATCCTTGTGATATGCAGCTGCAGCTGCAAGGAGGTCAGAACAGGTGTGAAGCCTTTCCGCAACTTCGACTTCCCACGTGTCATTTCGGCTACTGCAGTGTGAAAGATACTTCCACAAATTTATAAAATTTCAGCTGTGTTAAACAGTTGACGTTCTGGGTTAGAAAATCAATCCTTTGACCAAAGAATAAACAATTCTTCTTCCAGTTGAACTCTGATGCAGATCTGCAGAGATGTTTCTTTCTAGGGGACGTAGTTTGTATCTCTTCTTCACTCTACTATTATGTTGTCACGCGAAACAGTCTTTGTGTACTTTCGCAATCAATTAAGTTTCTAGGTGGAAATGATTCTATCCCGAGTACCATAATTGTCCCGACGTTCGCTAAATGTTAAAAGTGTTAAATTCTTTGGATCCGACCTTCTGAAACTTACCACTTTTGTTGACTCCAAATTATGAGACAGATGTTTGCCTCATAGGCCTGTAAGTTAACGTATGAATATCATCGCCAGGTAGTCATTTCATATAACAGATGTTAATTTCTAGAATAGTGTAAAAATGCAGAAATACATTTGTAACTTTTGTAAAGATTGAGCTCAAAAATTGAATTATATATATATATATATATATATATATATATATATATATATATATATATATATATATTGAAAAGCCCTTTTTGAAAACACTCCATTAGCTTCGCTCAATTATAGAAGATAGATGGACGTAGAAATTCGAGCTATTAGTGTCTGTTTTCATTGAAAGAAAATATCATTTTTTGTACCACTTCCTTTTATTGTGCATTGACGCAGCTTTGAAGGAACGAAGAGAGCATGTAGTTGTGTAAAACTGTGTAATCTTTCACTTGGAAGGGATTAAAGTCCTCATGTGGATCACGTTGTTTACTATATAAAGTTATTCTATACAATAACATTTTATGAACTTTACATTTTAATTTCAGCAACTTTGTATCATCGTGGATGCATTATCTAATTTGGATAGCGGTGGGATTTTAAAGTATCAATCTTTGGTAAATTCTGCATCAAATGAGACCAAAGTCAGCTTTATGCGATTACTTTTACCTCGAATGCTGGTAAGCCCACTATAAAATGTGAGTTTCGAATCAAAGATGACACTTAAATGATTATGACTAGCAAATGTACCGTGTCCTGCGAAAACGAACTAAGCGCCACTTTCATACTTTTGAGAAAATTACGTTTAAAGGTTGATGTCCAGCATTAGTATAGCCGTAATCAAAAGTGAAATTATGTTTCTTTTTTTTTGGAAAGGTGTTGATTTTCCTCTCTTTTCGATTGTGCAAAACGTTTTAATGCTTATCAGGAACCAATCATCGCATTTACGTGGATTTTCAAAATTTGGCGCTTAGTTCACTTTTGCATAACACGGTACAAATGTGTAATAGAGGAATCACTGATATAGTATGTGGAGGGAACAGCAGACTTTTTCAGAGTAATGGAAATACTGTTATATTTCTTACTGTTAAATTCCAAGTGCGACATTTTCCATAACCGTGTAATGTAATTTATGTCTTCCTGTAGTGCAATAGTGTCGTAGAGACATGATATTTCTCTGTATAACTTACAATTATGGGCAAAAAGTAGAACACTAGCGTGAAATTATATGTGTAAGTAGAGTTTATCCGTATTCATGATAAACAGCAAGGGACACTTTCCTGAGGGGACCCTGTAAAATCATGGGTTGAGGTTAGATGTTGGGTGTTAGAACCACTGAAAGAACAAAGTATCTGTTTACGTTCCTTCAAGCAGCTGGTGATTAAAGAGAGAAATTCGCTATTTATAATAAACCTATTCGAAAGCTTGTGGAGAAGATAAATATGACTGAGAGAATCAAGGCCTTGGAGAGATCAAAGTAGATAACATGTAGGTGGGTATTGTTATTCATACATTTGACTAGACAGGAAGGTAGTGCCGCTTGAGCTCTTCGGTAGGAATTCGTGTTGAGAAGAGCAAGGTGAGGTGAATTTAAGTAGCCGGTCCTTTATAATTTCGCAAATTATTGATATTACAGATAGAAGGTATATTGGCCTGTAAGAGGATACATCATCTTTAAGATCAAATTTATATATTGGAGTCATGTAAGCTAGTTTCCAAATTTTGGGATAGTACATTTTCTTGAAACATGTAATAAATAAGATGAATAGAGGAACCGTAATGACTAAAGCAGCATTCTAGAGAAAGAGAGAACCAATATTGTATGGTCCAAGTGATATATATGGAGAGAGCAATTGTTGGTGAACCAGGACTTCGTCCGTGGGAGTAGAGAGGTTAAATAAGGTGTTCGAACTGATGAGGCGGAGACGGGGAAAGTGACTTGTAGAGGGATGGGAAGTAAATGTTTTGCAGGAGTATTTCGTAAAGACGCTTGGTCTTTGATAATCACTGACTTCGGTATTCTTATCTTGAAAGTTGCCGGTATGTCAGATTTCGATCTAGCTTTAATTACAGACCAAATGAGCTTAAAGTTACTATCAGTATAATCACCATTTGAGTCTATGTACTCGAAGTACTTACGTTGCTGTACCTTCTTGGTAAGAATTCTAAGTTTAGAGAAATGTTTGTATTTGTAGTCACTCGAATGTTATTCCATTCATTACACGCAAGCTTTCTGTTTTTAAGATCAGATAGTTCATTGTCAAACAAAACCCCAAACTTGTTCGATTTTCATGAATTTACAGCAACAACATAAAGTGAGGTTGAGTTAACACTGATGTAGGAAAGTCCAAAGAAGTTGCGACCTAATTTCGAGGAGGTGGTTTGTAGTTGTATAGTAGACAAAATCGATGCAATCATCCGAGGAATCGTGATCCGGAGGTAAAGGATTTCTGCATAGAAGTACGCAAGGAGGTTCTAAGTTATAGAGAATATAGTCAATATTACTTTTTGGGTGAGTATTACGCATATTATGCTGACCTTGTTATTGTTAAATACTTTCTCTTTGCTTAGTATTGTTATCGTTATATATTTAAATTCTTTCTCTCACTATTATTTTATTTGTTGTTATATACGTATTTGATATTTATGGTTGTTCTTAAATATTGATTACTTTCATGTATTTATTATTTTCACTTTTTGGGCGAGCTTTATGCATATTATGCTGGCCTTGTTATTGTTAAATACTTTCTCTTTGCTTAGTATTGTTATCGTTATATATTTATATTCTCTCTTGTCACTGTTATTTTATTTGTTGTTATATACGTATTTGATATTTATGGTTGTTCTTAAAAATTGATTAGTTTCATGTATTTATTATTTTCTTTTTTTGTTTTTGTATTTATTTTGGAGCATTTTTTATACTTAATATATTCCTTTTTTAATTTTATTTAGAGCAGTCCGTGTATTTGAGGAGTTTTGTTGATCGTAACAGGAACAAATACGCCGCGATGCTGACGTCTCCTTTATAACTCAGTCAATCAATCAATCGACATTCGATTAAGAACTTTCTGGCTACATGGCTAAAATCATTCACAAGCGAAACAATCGTGTACAGCTACTATTGTTTGAACAAACTCGCTGGGCAGACAGAAATGGCACTGGGCATAGCATAACTGTTTCTCAAAATATGAGAATTTCTCTCGATCAGTCAGTGTGATGCCTGTGCGTAGAATGTAAAAGATCGTCAATATAAGAGTTTGACAGACGCGTGGTTGTGATGGCAAGATGGCTGTCACAGAGTATCTCGGAACAGCTTCACTTATCGGGTGTTCACAAACAGGCATAGGTAGGGTGTTCCGATGACAAAGATAGGACGGTAAAACAAGCACGAAATCAAAACACATGGGATAGTCGCAATTCTTGAAAGATATCAGAATTCGCACAGTGTTGAAGTTGGTACAATAGAATAGGGTATAGATTGTTCCATAAGTAACAGCACTCTCTAAAGTATCAACAGTGGCTAAGGCACAATTATGTCTGAGCATACAGTTCACGGTGCAGTTAAATAAGAGCCTGTGTAAACGATTTCCCATTCCTGTATAGCCTGTATAAATGGTAACTGCATGGCATCTTTGATTGCGACTGGGATGGGCACGTGCCTTTCATCATTGGACCGATGGGTAATGGCACAACGTTGCATCCTCCGATAAATCACAATAATGTCATCATCGCATCGATAACTAAGTCAGAACTGGTTGCCTTCCAGGACGACAGCTGCCAAAAAACCTATTCTCTTGGGTGACAGCAAGCCATTTGTGGCTACATTATGATTTTAGAAACGTTTTAATAGTCATCAATGGGTCCCGGAGTGCTTGGGGATGGTACAGTAACTGCTATTATCTATCTAGAAAGCGTTGATCATGTATCCATTTATGTCGGAGATGTTTACAGCAGAGAATGGAAAATTTCAAATGGACTATGGTCCCTTCTACAAGACCAACCTTCTGCTGAAGTTGTTCGAAGAGCACAGTCGTGAATTTTAGTTGCTATGATGGCTCCCGGACACACTCAATCTTAACCCAATTTAAAACCTTCGGGAGGAGGGTATTGAACGTCAGATCCGAACTCATTGACGAGGTTTAGTGATTTGTCTTAATAATATAGAGTACCTTGTCTCCAGACACCTATAATGGTATCATTACTACTACTCCGAACCTTTTTCTGCTACTCTGAAGGGCACAAGTGAAGGCACTAGATTACATGTGAGTGCTCATAATATTATTGCTTTTCAATGTAATTACGACAAATTAATATATGAAAACTATAAAGCCCTGTTATTCATTTCCTGTTGCTCTTACGGTTAAATATATTTCAACGGGCATATATTTCAACAATAAACTACTTTCCACGCAATTTCCATTTAAAAGAAATAATAAATTCTTAAATGTTGTTATGTTTATTTGTGATTATCAAGGATAAAATAGACCGGCATATTTGACTATTATTGTTTAAACAACTTGTCTACTGGTAACTATCGTCTCATCATATTAAACATGTAATACAGAGTCCTCCCCAGAATAGTAGCAAGATAGTGTAGAAAGTTACTATCGTGTACATAATTTTTGTTTCTATACAGTATGAAATTATAGTAACAATAATAGACGAAAGAACACTTCTAAGTGCCAAAATAGTATAACATGACATAATTGAAGTCATCACAAAAGTCCGAGGGATTAGTGACACTTTTATGGATAAAGATCAGAGACGAGCAAGGTGTAATCATTGTTCCTCAATCACTCTGTATCAGAAAGTCACGTTCAGGTACTGCGAGACAAAGCAGAATCTGAATCTAAGCAAAAGAATCTTTTAATGGTGAAAATGTTTACATTTTATTCGTTTCCCTTTTATTCGGACAATATTAGCAACAATTAGATGTTAAAAATAAGAATGCAGGCCAAATGTTCTCCCTAATGTTCTAACTTTGATTTGTTCTCCCTAATACGAAACAGGTAGTGTTTTTAATGACTCTACTTGTACTAGTCATAGACGTCCTGTTATTTAGGAGACACACGGTTTATCCTGTTAACTATGGAACTCAGTATACATGTGATCGGTAGTTATATGGATTTATTGTAGTTCATTATATGCACCACTTTGTAAGTCACTTAATTACACAACAATTGTAATCCACCCCTGCTGGAACATGTAATCTATATACAACGAATCGACATAGAAAATTTCACTACGTACTGTTCGATGATCTATCACTAGTTTAGACTGTCCTCTATAGGAAATAAAATTTCATAGAAAATAAAACTTATGTTTAACGTCTCTGTCAAAAGTCAACCAACATGAGACAAGAATTACAATTTAACATAGGATCCAAATCGCATTAGCTGTCACCAGAAATCGAACATGAATCTTCAGCACCATAGATACCTACGTTATCCCATACTCAGGAGAAAGTTCGAGACTCTCTTTCGTAGTATCCAGTATGTTGTTACCTGCCCAAGCCGTAGCAGCACAATAATATATTTCTGGTGAGATCAGCGTAGTCTGGTAAGAAAAAAGGTGAATGGTATTTAGTACTCAAAACGTAGAATTTGGATAACATATTCCCCAATATCTTGACGATAGTTGAAAATCTTTTGCAAAATATTAGTAATAAATTCCGGTCTAGAAAGATGACCAAGGTAGGCAATATGTTGGCTTCTTGAGCAATGTGTTGGCTCAAAGAAATTATTTCAGTTTAGTTTTAGTATGTTGAAACTTCAAACTTATTCACACTAAGAACACCATGCACTTCACAGACACATTCCATTATGCGATGTTCCTTCGAATCAATAATTGATGTATACTTCATATTTGTGAAAACGTTGACTAAGATTCCAAGCTCATAACAATAGTAAAGTATATACGGTTTCCTAACAAATGTAAATGTTTATTTCCTCACCTCAGTTATTTTGTAATCCGAAAAGCAAAAGTCCTCCAATGCCATTCTTGGAAGAATTGGTATAGCGGGCATTAGCCTTTGGACTTCAGATATGAATGCAACCGTATAAGGCATCCTAAAAACAAAGAGAGTAATATTTAATATGCAAAACTAAAATAAAGTATTTTAAAATAATCGGATAATTACTGTCATCAATTCAGTTGAGAAATATAATTTGTCTGACGGAAAGAAAGTTTAAATGTAGGCTACGAGACTATATTTTGTAATTGTTTAAGATTAACAAGATAACTTATTGTTTTAATTTCTTGCTTTTCATATGACTAGTTAGGGATGGTGAATTGTTAACAAAGATTGATGCTTGCCTTCTCATATGACTGAAGAATGATAGTGAACAGTCCAATCCTACAACTTCCTCTATTTCCTTTTGAACATTTTTCTGAACCTCGGGATATAACACCAGGTATAGTATTATAAAACTTAATGTGTTGCTTGCAGTGTCCAAGCCAGCAAGCAGTATATCCAGTATTATATCATTGGCAGTTAAATCTGTAAATAGTAAAACAATTTTAACGTACAGTCTACTAAAGAAGAGACTTCAATAGAAGATTGTTTTATCCTTATAATAGTGTCTTTAAACTTCGCCATGAAACGCTGTGTTCTCCCAGATACATTACGCTACATGCTGCATGTGAAAAAGACTTTTATCTACAAGTTAGGAGAGATTAAGGATCTTCGCGATCATCATGTATTTTAAATGCATCTGTTTTCTGGCAGAAATACATAGTAACACTTTCCAACAAGTGAAGTTAAAAAAGAGTGTAGGTTGATGACTTTTTCAATGTCTCATAAGGCGATAATTGAACAATCCATTGAAATGTACGTCAACCTTGAAGGACCCAATACTCACTCAGAAATCTCAGAGAAAATAAAAATAGGTTAGAAATAATCTGGAATCAACATTTGCGAAATTACAGGTATTTTTTAACCAATGAGAAGAGAAATCAGGTACACGACGGTGACTAATCACAAGTAATCGGATTATCTGATAGAATTTAGGTCTTAAAACAAAGCACAAATGTTAAGTCCAAGCTTTAACACAACGCATTCATCCAACCGGAGATGCCATACAGACAGCTCTGTGAACACTACCTAGTTGTTGATAAATGGCGTCATATTATTATTGTACATCAGAAGTGGTCTATTTGATCTGCTGAAAGCAATTGCATGCAATTCACTATACTCCTATTCGTGAAAGGAAGTATACAATATGGGTTCGTAATTGCAATGAAAGTTTCCTCAAAGAGTTAATGGTAATACCAACCTTCTGCATTAAGAATGCTTAGTATACTCATAGTAGCATCTAATGTAGATGAAAATGCTGTTTATTATACAAAATAATTCTTAGATCTCACATATTGCCATCATGTCATTGCTTAGCAGTGAGACTGGCGAAACCCACATCCAACTAAACATTACCAAAACAACGGCGGCCTAAAAGATTCAAATGGAATAACAGACATTTATCAGGGTCCCCATGAGGACACATTCAAACAAAATCCAAAGATGAATCACCATTTACCATTGTGCTATTGTTCTATTATAGCGGAAGATTACAAAATCCATGGCACTATTGTCGAGGGATTTTCTAAAATATCAGGGACGATGAGGCTAGGCTGTGTTAAACAGGAGCCCCTTTTAATGAAAGCTAAAATATCGTACATTTGTCAATCGCCTGGACCATCATATTGAACAGGAATGGTGCTTAAAAAGAAGTTTTCGACCTACAGCAAGCGGATGCAATACACAACCATAGTAGTATGCATTGGTTACTTCTGGGCCAAAAATCTAGGCCAACTCATTTTGGACGTATCTTTGACTAGCACAGAAGGGCCCAAGAAACTAATACTAAGCTACATAAACTTTATAAAACCATAAAAACTTACATCTAAAAACTCTGTAACATAAATAAATTTTCAAAGTAAAAACCAGCAAAACCTGTGCACAGGTGGACGTGAGAGGACTTACGCCTTTCTCTTATTTATTTATTTGGTTTTGCTTTTGGCTGCCTCTCAGGATCCTTTTTCTGTCTGTTTCTCTTTCTGCAGCTTCTATTGCTGCTTCTGTTGTGGACCTCAGAAGACTTACGCCTTTCTCTTACTTGTTTGTTTGGTTTTGCTTTTGCCTGCCTCTCAGGCTCCTTTTTCTGTCTGTTTCTCTTTCTGCTGCTGCTTCTCTTGTGCCTCCGTTTTCCTTTCCCGACTAGCGTTAGTCTCAATTCACGTCAACTCCCTCTGATCTGTTTGGCTTGTATAGGAGAAAGTGAAAATCCTTCTTCTGGCTTGGATTCGATTCGAACCTGCGACGTCGACCACGCCGATAACTACTCACAGTTGGCCAGAACATGAGCGAGTCCGCTCGGCTAACACAAACTCAAGGAAATGTAGTGAAAACCAGTAATTATATACGAACAAATACTTCTACAAGCAACGCCATCTGTTAGCAAAGTGATAAACTAAACGATATGCAACGCCATCTATTGTGTAAGTAGGTAACTGCTTGAATATGTTCACCTAGTCGGAAAATTTAAAACGAAAAATATGAAAATTATAGATATCTCGGTTCCTATGAGATAGAGGGCTGATATTTAATTTTTGGTAATTATTGCTTGGCTTACCCATAAGTGTTGGCGACATATAAAATTAAAAAATCACTAAGTCTAGTAACAAATTTGGTCCTAAGTTTGCAACACTGCAAAAATAAAAAATCAGATATTTGAAAAATAAAAATACTACCATAATCTACATAAAATTCAAAGAGTTATCTAAAGAATAATTTTCTCCTGAAAACTCAAAAATTAACCCGTAAAAAATTTCCGAAAGTTTGAATTTGTTATAACTTCGTCAAATATTAACCGATTTTGAAAATTCAAACGGTAATCTATAGAGATGTAAATTTACTATCTGTTGACTGTCTTGTAGGTTGCATAACCTTAACAATACTATTACAAAAACTCAAATAACTCCCTTATTTATATATAGATCTTTAAAATTCAAATGACATTGCGTTCTGTATGTCTGAAGGTCTCAGTTTTATAGCTTTGTAACCATAAAACTCTTAAAATCAATTAACTATAATTTAAAACATACTTAAAATTAGAAGTTTGGATACTGACAATGAGAAGTTCTGCTAATCTCGTTCTCTATAGGAGACAATGATTTCTTAAACTCAGTCCATTGGCCATAATTCAAGCTGAATAGACAACCGTTAATATCAAAAACTACTTGGACTTCGGTTTGCACATTTTTTAAAATTACATTGAAATTATTAGTAAGTATAAACTTCTTTTGGGGATCCATTCTAACCACTTTATTTTTTACTTTAGAATTTTTTTTAATTATTTTCGTTACTTTTTGGATTCATTTGTAAAGTAAAACTAAACCTTCGTACTTAACAAACAGCTTATAATGTTTCATATCTTTCAACACTTGCTCAGTATCGTCATTATAACTTTGTGGTAATAACGTTATATAATTCTCATCTAAATATACTAAAACTCTTTGACCATAACGTTGTGTTTGAATCAATTTCCATAATATTATCTCGTATGGTTTAACTTTTCCTAGCTCATCTATGCGAAGGAATCTCAAAGCTTTAACGTCATTTTTCTTATCAAATAACTAGCCATAGCTTCGTATTTGTTATAAGGAAAATGGTCGTTTTATGAAAAAATCATAAAATCGCTTCCCATTTAAAATTTACATACAGAACTCAACAGTTGGATAATTGTCTTTTAGACCAGTGTATTTGATTTTAAATCCATTCTTAGTGATCTGATCAATAATTTTATCTGTTAAACGTTTTGTAAATCTAGTTGGAAGAAAGACCTTAAATTCTTTGCATTCAACTAAAATGCTCTGTCGAAACTTAGTTTTAATCCTTTCTATTTTCACAATCTTATATTCTATATATATTTCTAATTCTCTTAATCCAATAACTTATTTTTGCTAAGACCTCGAAGTTTATTTAAAAGCTCAATATGACTCGCCATCATATTTATTATATAGAAAATCAATGACCACTCTTCAATTTTTATCTTAAACAAAAACTTTTTAATCATTTTTGCTAATTTCGTTTATGGAAAACTTCCATAAACAATACAAAATACATTTAACTATCTAAAACTCTTCTACTACTTACTCATTCTTAGGTCATGTGTAAAGTTCTTTTGTCCAATTAAACAATATAGTATGATTTAGCTACAGCTTCTGCAAAGTCTACTACAATCTTTATGTTTGTTCTCTCATTTACCGTTACATTCTTCCTCTTACTACAATTAATCACATACATTGGTCTGTTATCTATAAACTCTTTAGGATCAAAGTACATTTCGGTATTACCACATGTTATTCTCTTAAATACAGTATAATCTTCGTTCATCTTAAAATAAGCTGTTAGCAATTTCTAAGTTTCTTGTTTCTTTTGGAAATACCTCATTGCTTCCATTTTTAAGATAGATATTCTTTACGTTACAATGATCGAAGTTACTTGCATCTGCTGCACTTGTATCAGTTTGGAACATTACAACTACGAAATCAGTCATATCAAATTGTCTAGAATTAAATTGAGTACTAACATCGAACTCCAAGAAAGAACCTACAACAGTCTTTTGAACGCATTGGTAAGTATGGAATGAAAACATGATTTTAGGTTCTTTAAAATATTCATCTTTAACTTGTTTTCGGAATTAGATTCCTATTCAATAATAGGCATTCCTATCTCCATATTCTTTATTGTTGTTTTTCCATCATGAGGAGCTGTTGCGCCTGCTCCTGTTCCAGCCCATTTGTACAAGACATCGTTATTGTTATTAGCTATTGTAAATGTTATTCTCAATCCACCTTTCCACATAACCTCTTTATAATCACTTAAGAAGCCTGGAATTAATCTTAATGGGTATAAAACGCTAACGGCCTTTCGTAGACCAAGTTAATCATCTGTTTCAAATCCTGCTTGTTTTAGATTTTCAACTTCTGGTTTGGAAATCTTTAATGTTCCAATAGCTGTAGACGTTATTGCGGGTAGTTCAATTTTATCTATAACAACTTCACGCTTTCTAACCTCCATTTGAGAAAAGAAGAATGCTAAGAAGTTATCTACATGTTTTATAGTATCATTTCAACCAAATGTTCCTCCAGCTGATGCACCAACAACTTCAAAAGTCATATGACAATCTGCTTTGTGTGGATGTATAAACCCAGCCCTCATATCGAAATCAAACTCAAAATCTTTGTTAGCTTCATTCAAATTATTAAATGTTCTTGTGTTAGATTTAAAACTCTGTAAGTCGTAACTCTCAATACTATCCATTTCTTATAAAGAAAATCTTGAAACATCCCTTTTATGGAATGTATCCATAAAAGAATTATACATAATAAAATTAAACAACTTATAATCCCCATCCTAACTCAACCTTAGCATTCATGGCAGGACCAACTCCAAAAGCAGCTAATCGTTCAACAATTGATGCATCACTACTAAATGCTGTATTCCATGCTTTAGTTTCTAGTTCCTTATCTGCAATATGTCTTGACTCTGTATCTTTATTGTTTCTGTAGTATATATCGTGTTCTTTACTAGCCTCATCTAATGGGTTAATACCTTTATCTCCTCTTTCTAATCTTTCTTGTAGCTTCGTAAAAGACTCGCAGTACGAAAATCTTGATATATGTAACTCTGGTATTCCCTTCATGTTTAAAATCTTATTCATTAGTCCTTGTCAAAGCTTCTCATCATTCCAGAATCGTGGTGGTAATATATTTAAGATTTTAATCAAATAACCTTTACCTTTCTGATCATTAGGAATAAATTGCGAAAGCTTATTATTAATCATACTCACTATACCTACTTTCTTATTATAAAATTTATTATTACCAGCCTTTTCTTCTCCATCTATAACTATTAACCGATCAATTAACTTTCTCACATCATCCATCCATATATATTCTTTAGGTATCTCGGTATATTGTTTAATTCCTTCACCAGTCCTTTTAGGTGTCGTGTTCTTTTTAGGAGTTGGAGGTAAAGATGGTTTAATATAATTATCCCAAATAGGCTTGATGGAGGTAAAGATGGTTTAATATAATCATCCCAAATAGGCTTGATAATATTAATGTAATTAGAACCTCTATTAGATGCTACTTTTTTATCTCGATTATATTTCTGGAAGGCAGCATCTGATTCTATTATTATTTCCTTGTACTGTTCAAAATCGTCATCATCATAATCTTCAATGATTTTATTAGCATTCATCGTTAACAATTCCCATAGACCTTCTGTTTCTTTATAAGTTTCACCATTAATTATGAAATCATCACCATTCAATTTAACTTCAGAATTTCCTAACTTATTTATTATTCTTCCATCTTCTTCAACATCTCTTATTCCAAACACACTATCATTTCTTTTGCTATAATATTTCGTTGCAATCTTACCAAATGCTTGTGCTGTTGTTAAAGGCTCTACTCCATCAACTTTATCTTTAATTTGTTTTTTCATTTGTTTTATTTCTCCTGTTATAGGTGTATCACTACTATTTGGAGGACTATCATAAGTTATCTTTTTAGGTGTTTCTAGCAGACTAGGACATATTGAAGCCGTTTTATGTACAGCTGGAACAAGTTCAGTTATTAGATTATTATTTTGTTCTTTTACTTCTTTGATCTCACTTCCTAAATTTTGGTTAGATTCAATTACAGGTTGTTCTTGCGTCTTAAATTTATCATATATACCTGCTCTTTCTTTCTTCCAAGATTTGAAGCTTTTTATCAAGAACTCATTTAACTTAATATTCTTATGAATTTCTTTCTCATCCGTTTATTATATAGAAAACAAACAGTCAATAAACATCAAAAAACGTCATAAAACGTGAAAAACTTCAAAAAACATAAATCGTTAAAACGTAAAAACGTGAAAAAATGTCAAACGTTTAAAAAGTGTTTTATCTTGTTCCTATACTTACCATTGCTTACCTTCCTTGTCATATCAATTACTATAAAACCATAATTTTCTTGCCAACATTTTGAACATATCTCTTTAAATTTATCATATGGCATATCTCCTCCAACACACTCATTATACACATGTTTAAGATTAGTATCATCTTGTCTAAATACGCATAGGAAGTTAATGTTATCTCTTATAAGCTGTTTAGGTACTTTTGAATATGTCTGTGCAAGATGGAAACAGTCTAAATGTCTATGTCTACCTCTCGTAAAGTAATATCTAACAGTCTGTTGGTTATCTAAAATGTAATAATCAAACACAACGACAGAGTATTTTTCGCATTCATCAATAGGTAAAATACAATCATTACTGCTTAAGAACGTTGCTATTGGCTTCTTAAACTTTAGTTCTGCTTTTTCAAATCGTTCTTTTAACTGCTCATACTTTGGCTGGTTCATGCTTTTAGAATATATGTAGAAGCAATTATTGTTTAACCAACATGGCTATAATAAAAAGTTAAATAACAGAAAATCTTACCACAACCAGATGGACCCACAATAAGGCACCGAATATCATCAGGTATAAATTCTCCATTTCTTTTCTTAGCTGTTGTTTCGTTTATCATTTCTTTTACATCCCAATTAATAGTTTTCTTAATCATTTATTATAGAGAATATTTTGATTCAGACCCGATAAATCGTCGAATCCCTGAGTGCTAGCATCTTTTATGATCTTGTAACTTTAAGTTGTTCTCTGATCTTATGCAACGTATCTTTCATATATTCGTTATCCATTTCGCCATTTAATGTTATTATCATCCCTAACTGTTCTTTAAATGAGTTAACACAAGTGACAATGGTTTTATATTGATCTTTTCTTTTGCTTATGTTTAACTTAGAAGACAAACCTGTTATAATAGCACTTCCAGTCGCAAGAGACGTTGTTAATATTGAGTAAATTGTTACGGGTATAAAAATATTAATAAACCCAGTTGTTGCAGAAAGTATAACCTATAACGTAATCAAAGCGTAGCATGCATATCTAACAATTCGTAGTTTTCTCTTTTTCTTCTTTAACCTGTATTCTAACTTTTGAATGATATCTTCTATTAACTTGATTACTTTCTCTCTTGGAATATCTCTAGGCAAATCAAACTTGTTCATTTATTATATAATAAATGGCGAAGGTATTTAAGTTAACGAGTGATACTTCTGTTTTAAAGAAGAAACTCCATTACGAAATAAACAATAGTAGCAACTATTTAAGTGTAGGACTAGTTGGGTTTTACAGTACATATCTAACTCTAAACATTACAGAAAAAAATAATAAATTAACATTTTGTAGTAACTTTCCTGACTTTCCTAATCTTAGAGAACAACTCACAGTTCAACCTGGTCAATAAAATTTAAAAGAATTAGAAGAATATATTAAATCAAATCTTCCATACACTCAATGCTTTTAAAAATATGAAATTTACTGAGGACAGAGAAAAATTGGAGTTAAAATATTTAGTGGGCATTGTGATATAACCTTAGATACCATTAATACTGTATTAGGTTTTAGTGAGATAAACTTAGCTAGTAACATAGAACATGTTGGAGATAAGGTACAAAAGTTTCATACGTTCGATACAATTAATGTTCACTGTAATATAGCAGATGGTATGTTTGTTAAATATACTGAGTACACACATAGAGAAACAGGAACTATAGCATCATTTAAAAAAGATGCCGAGTTTAAACATAGTATTATTTTCGAGCCTTCTTATCCATTATTTTTCCCTATATCTAAAGACAAGGTTGATAATTTTGAGATAATGATAACAGATGAGAATGATTCTTTAATTGATTTTGGTGGAGCTACAACAACTGTACTTTTACAAACCAAGATTTCCTCTTAAATAAATAGGAAGATGTTTTCTATTAAAGGTTGTATGTTTAGTGTTCCTTACAGTGAACTAAAGGATTCAAATATCGATCATGTATTAACAAGGAGACAACTTAGCCATAAATCTAAGAAAATTAAAGAAGGTAAAGGAATGGATTTAACTCTAACTACTACACAAATGAAAGAGATTAAAAAAGAATATATGGGTGATTTTATCTTTACAATTTCAGCCATTCTAGCAGCTTTAGGAGCAGTTGGCTAATTAGCAGATGGTGCAGCAGCGATTACTAAAACTGTTCAGGATGTTAAGAAAAATAAACAAGAACTTGAAGAACAAAAAAGGCTCAATATGGTTATAGAAGAAAAACTAGGAGCAGGTAAACCAAAGAAGTCAAAAACGTAAAACCATTCACCACCTTCGATATAGAGAGGTTCGTTAAAGAATTAAAAATAAAACGATTTAGAGGTTTATTTATTAGTGTCGAACTTCCACAAAAACCCTATGTAAATTAGTGTGGTATAGTTAATTTCGGTAAATCAGAAAACATTGGTACTCATTTGATATGCTATTGGAAACATAACGTAAAGTATGTGTTCGATTCTTATGGTGGTATTCCTCCTAAACAACTAGTATAATATCTTGGTACCGAAAACTTATTTTAAAATGACGAACGAATACAAGACTTTAATTCAGTTATATGTGATCATCTTTGTGTTAAGGTTTTAAATCTTCAATATCAAGGGCATTCTTTTAGTCACGTTATGTATATGACTAAAAATGATTAAATATTATTAAGTTTAAGTGCTTTTATGGTTTGTATTCATAAAAGATTTGTTTAGGATAAATATGGAAGCTATACACAATAAATTCTTAGATTATTTAAAGAAGCATATGGATGAACTAGATGCACTAGATAGATATAATTTTTATGAGTGTTTTGAGGATGTTAGCGAGATAGACTTAAAAGATAGAAATAACGTATATAACGTTATCGATTTATGGAGAACGTTAATACCTAAATTTTTGTACACGGATGAAGAGTTGGAAAAGTTACGTCCAATAATTACCTTGAAGGAGTTGTTGTATTTAATTATAGCTCTAGACCATTAGAATGCAGTAATTGTGGTAGTAAGTCATTAACAAAAGGTATGAGTAGCTACATTTGTAATGATTGTTCTGTAGAGAGTGGTTGGGTTTAAAGTACTAAGGAAGAAATAAAAGCTGGTTGTGCAAGAAAACCATGGTATGACACTACAAAAAAATTTAAGTTACAGTTATCTCGTTTGCAAGCTTTACAGGATAAAATTATTTTCGAAAATGTGTTCAAGGTGTTAAATGATGAATTTAGAAATATACCAAAATATTTAATATCAACAAAGGATGTTCTAGAAGTACTAAAGAAAAACAAATACACAAAATATTATGATGATGTCTATTTAATACACTATCACTACCGATCATAAACCATTAAAATTACGACATATGGAAGAAACACTTATAAACGAGTTCGAAAACTTATCCGAGGCCATTAGAGAACTGTATTCGAAAAGAGCATTGTTTATTAACTTATAATGTGTATTGTACTATCTGCTGAAAAAGCATGATGTTCATGTTGATATTGATTTTAAAGACTCACCTCAACAAATAGAGATTTTAAAAAAATGTTATGAAAAATTAGTGTGGGCATTTTCTTTATAATAAAATGAGTATGGATATATTTGGTAATGTTGCAGATAGAAAAGGTGATGATGATATTAGTGAAGAAAAATTAAAATTGTTGGAGAATTTAAATCATGATGTTAGCGTAAGTCAACTTAGGTCAATAGAAGCTCAATTAGAGAAAGATAGGAAACGATTTGAAGATGCATTAGAAACGTTACAAGACATATACATAAAGAAAGAAGATTTTCAAAAGATTAGAATGGATACTACTAAATAGATTATGCAGAAAGAAACCTTACCTCTATTATATCGATTGAGAACTAAGAATGTTAAAGGCCCAATCTTTAGAATATTCAATCTTTCTAATGGTTATAAGTTTCTTTATAATGGAAAAATAATGCACATGGAATTAAGTTTGGATAAATACTTTCTAGAGGTGTATTTGGGTGATACTTTGATTGAAAATTTACATTTTAGCTTTAACAAGAATGATATAATTACAATTAAACCAAATAAAAATTCTGCTATGGAAGAAGGGCAATTATTGTTTGTTGTAATGTACATAGAAAGAGAACTTTCCTAAAGGCGTTTGCTATATAATGAATATGGATATTTTTGTAATGCTAAAAGTAAAAACGAAGAGCTTAAATTTAAAATAGATAAAGTTTTTACATCAAATAACACATCCTGGGTTGATTTTAAGAATAAAGATTGGTTGATGTATCTAATGCTATCGATAAACGAGATGTTGTAACATTAGAACAGCTTGAATCAGCAAAAAGAAAAATTTCATTTACTTACACGAAAAGAAATTGTTGAATTACCATGTCGATTGGCAGAAGATTATGGTGGGAAACCAGTCTTTTTTATATAATTTAGCTGCCGCCTACCAATATCTTTATAGAGATAGATTAATGCATATAGTATCAAGTCTCAATTTATATCTTATAGACATATTTTTAAATGACGCTCTAGTTGAAAGATTTCCATTACACTTTAATATAAATGATGAGTTAAAAATTAGGCCATCCAAAGATTCGGATTTGAAACAAGGCAAATTATTAATGCTTATTATGTATATAGAAAGAGAAGATGAAGGTGAAAACAAATAAAATGATGGTAATGTTAAGAGTTTAGTATTAGGTAATGATGATGAATATGAACTTTTTTCATGATTTTCTATATAGAATAAATAATAATAATAATGTATTGCGTTAAATGTAAGAAATCAACAGATACGAAGAAAGATACCATTAGAATTGAACAAACAAAGAATGGAAAATATCTAAAGAAAGGTATTTGTTCTGTATGCGGTGTTACTAAAGCTCAATTCGTTAAAAAGAAAGATTGACTATATGATGTTAAAGGTGTTAAAGAAGACATTATAGAAGAAAATCACAAACCATGTAGAAAAACTTTGACAGACTAAGTGTAGTTATAAAAGGTATCGATGATCTTTGGGAAGCTGATCTTTTGGAAATGGATAGCGGAGTATTAAAAGGTGTTTCCAAATTAAATAAAGGCTATAAGTATCTGCTGACGATTATAGATGTGTTTTCGAAATATGCGTTTGCTGTTCCTGTTAAAGATAAGAGCGGTAAGAATGTTAGAGAAGCACTCCAATCCATATTAAGAACGAGAAAGCCTAGTAACTTACAAACTAATCAAGGCAAAGAGTTTTACAATAAAGAGTTAAAGAAGTTAATGGAGGAAAATGAGATTAATCATTACTCAACTTATAGTGGTAAGAAAGCTTCTGTTGTTGAGAGATTTAATAGGACACTTAAACAAAACATGTGGAAAAGATTCACAACACAAGGAAATTATAAATGGATTGAGATATTACCAACATTGATTAATGAGTATAATAATAGACTGCATAGAACAATTGGTTTAAAGCCTATAGAAGTTAATAAGAAAAATGAGCGAACAATATTAAAGAAAGTGATTAAGAAAAAATATAGGCGGGGTAAATCCAAATACAAGTTATGTGATCATGTTCGTATAAGTAAATCGGAAGGGTTATTTGAAAAAGGATATACACCTAATTGGTCAACAGAAATATTTGTTATTAGCGAAGTTATTCCATCTAATCCACCTACGTATATAATTAAAGATTTAGAAGAAGAGGATGTACTGTACAAGGTAGATTTTACGAACCAACACTTTTAAAGACGAAACATAAAGATGAATACTTGGTTGAAAAGGTTTTGAGAAAGAAAGGTGATAAAGTATACGTTAAATGGCTAGGATTTGATAATGCACATAATAGCTGGATAGATAAAAGTAATGTTTTAATGTAAATATAAATGTTGTCTTTTATGGAATAATAACCACAAAAGGCTAGTTTGAATGAGATAATGGTTACGAAACGTTACTCTTCAAACAACCAAGTGTAACGAAACGTTACTCTTCAAATAATAAAGGGTAACGAAACGTTCCTTCTCTAAAAACTTCTATGGATGTTTATATTTTTACCCGTTAAAACCATGGGAATTTTAAATTTTACCCGTTAAAACGACGTATGAAATTTTTACCCTTTAAAACCACAGATGTTTAAATTTTTAGCCGGTAAAACCACGGATGAAATCTCTTTAAACTTTCTCTTATCTTCTAGGTTGATGTGTTCTCTTACAGCCTGATCAGTGTCTTTGTATTCTAAAATTTCTGCAAAGTACAATCAGGAGAAAATTAGCTTCTACAATTAGAGGAGTTTAAAGTTAAGGTATTATATAGACTTAAGAGGTACACACGTCTTAATTATTATAAGAAAAAGCTTAATAGTTGGGATTCCGGCAACTCAACATATCATACTTAATCATTCTAATCAACCGAAGGAACGAAACGGACCGCCCTTACATAAACAAACATATTTCAAACAACCGGAGACTAACATAAACATTCAAGCTTAAACACAATCATTCGTCATAAGATGTACAAGCATATCACTAACATTCATTTAAACATAAGCGTATACGAAACGAGGCTCTTCTAATATTCATTTAAACATAAGCGTATACGAAACGAGGCTCTTCTTAAACAAAAACATATCATATTTAATCATTATAACAACCGGAGGAACAGAAAGGACCGCCCTACGAAATAAAACTTGCAGATAGCGAGGAAAATACAGTTACAATGATTTTCTATGTAATAAATATGAGTACTATGGATAGTTCTCTTAGTTTAAATGATATTTGCTACGAACAGATTAAAGACAATTCTTGGTATGGCATTTTTGGTGATTTTAAACTGATTATAGATAAGATAACTGGTTACTTCAATGCTACTAAGCTGTGTCAGAGTGGTGGTAAAGGATTTAAAGATTGGATAAGAAATAAAGAATTAAAAGAACTAATACAATAGTATGATGACAAAATTAGCAATACAACAGAAAAAAGCGTCGGAGCGAAAGTGCTCCAGAGCTCTACTTATAGAATAACAGAGGAGATAAAGAAACAAATACAATTATCTCAGGAACATATGTATATAGAAAGATATTTCTCGCTATTAGACATTGGTTGTCTAAAGATTTTTACGATAAGTGTTATGATATAATCGAAGACAACTTTATACAAGGTTTTAAACAATACCAACAAAATAACAAAGAACTACAAAGAAAGTTAGAAGAGATAGAACAACCAATTTAAAGATTAAAAATAGAAAACACAAAGTTTAAAGAAAAAGCAGCAGAACATACCGAAGACCCAGGAAGAATACATAGACTTATTTTTATTAAAAACAACCTTACAAATGAATAATTAGAAAAGTACGAAACAGACAAAAGAGAACAAGTAAAGAGCTATGAGAATTACAGGTATTGGGTTGGAAGAATTCAGGAGTGTAATATAAAAATAAGATTACAATGTCTACAAGAGAAATATCCAGACATGACTATATTGTCTAAAACCAAAGATCCAAACTCGATTAACCTTCTAACTAAAGTAAAAGAAAAATATGATTGTGTTATTTCGCATGGTTGTCCTGTAGACCTAAAGAATATGGATGGAGAAGATGACGAGTTTGTTATTGATTTATTTTTAAGTATAAGAGACAATTAACATTAAATTTCGTATTTAGATATTCGTTAAGGTAAAGGTAATGAGATTTGGACATCCCTATCAGAAGAAGACTTGATTAACAGTATAGATTGCTTGTATGATAAGTTATTATCAGATAATTAAGGTTACAACTTTTATGGTATAATAGCCATAAAAGGTAATTAGTTAAGAATTAAACAAACCATCTGTTCTCACATCGAATGCTAAATTCAATATACTACCTAAATCGGAATTATTATGGTATTTTCTTATTATAACTCTCCAATCCACGAAATGTCTAAATAAATATATAAAATCTACAGAGAGGTCTTGATAAATTGTAATGTTATGCCAATGAACACTATCTTTGAACTCTGCAATAAATCCTTCTGTTAAATTTTGAAACATTGAAATCATTGTTCAATCTACTTTGTTAGCATAATCTCTTATAAGGTTTTCTGAAAATTGCTGGGTCCCACATAAGCGCCGCGAAGAAAGTTTATCTGCATATTCTCGTATAAAAGCTTCAGAGAGTTTGCTTCCATAAGAAATAGCATCAAAATCAACTTTGTCTATAAACTCATTAATAAATTCATCAGATAGGTTTTGATTTAACGATACTTCTTTCCAATGAACTCTATCTGCAAATTTTCTTATAAAGTCTTCTGATAAGTCTTGGCATTCCGAAATAACCTCCCAATCAACTTTAACAGCCAATTCTCTTATAAACTCTTCTGATAACTTTTTCCATGAACATATTTCACTCAAATTAACTTTCTCCTGATATTTACGTATGGAGTCTTCTGTAATGTGATCATAGTTATATTCCTCCTCATAATCATCATAACCTATAGATAACCATTGCTCATCAGTCAGTGAATCTAACATCTCATCAGACAAGTTCATAACGTTTGCATAGAGATTGTTTTGTATGAGATATGAGTTCTTTTCTTTAATACCTTTAGTGAACAAATAATCTAACATACTTATGGACACGCTAAACTTTATTTTGTCTTCATCATTATGTCCACCAATATCTAAATGTTTACATACACAATCAAATATAGGTTTGTAAGATAATATTTCCTTAGCACTAGTCATATTTACCTGTTCGTTTTTATTCTTAGATTTTTTAAAATTTATTTCATTTTTGCTTTTCTATGTAATAAATATGGAGAAACATTTTGATTTATTACATGATAGACTTAAACTAATTCATCATGATCTTAAACTCTTAGCAACACTACTAGAGAAGCAAGCTCTGTTAATAGAGAAGCAAATAATGTTAAAGGAAAAAGAATTATTAACAACACAACAAAAACATCTGATTTGGATAGTGATGAATATGAATATGGTATTGATGATTATTACGATGAGTAAGCTTACCAAAATGATTCAGTTTTAAAACGCATATATGTAACTTTGATGGGTTATTCATGTTTGATGGGTAAAGCCATGTTCTAATACAACGCGTAATATGTAGACAATGGCAGGAGTGTACAATGTTAAGTGTTGTATTAGGACATATGAAAGTAAAAATAGTACGAAAATGATTAGAAATAGTCTGGTGAAGATAAAAAATTGAAGAGTGATAACTAAGATTTTCTATATAATAAATAAGATGAGTAATTATAATAGATTTACTGTAATAGAGTTAAGACGACAATTTAAATAAAAGGGAATCAAAAGATATTCCCGATTACGAAAAGCAGAACTAATAAACCTTCTTAAACATGACGATGAACAAAGCAGAAGACAGATTAGAAATATATTCCCATTTAAACAAGAGATATTTGAAGAACCAAGAATCGAAGTTGAATCAATACCAATCGATGTAAAGCGTCAAAATATTGCATTAAAATCAAGATTAGGAACATGGAGATTTAAAACAGATTATAAGCCGCAAGATCCACTCGAACAATATATTACTGCAACATCTAAAGGTATATTAAACCTATTACAAATTAGCTTATATAAACATAGTTCATTGAAATCTAATCTTTATATAACTTGAACATATAAGAAAGACAAAGAAACTCAAAACTTCTATTTTAACACTGAAGACCAAGAAATATATCAATCAAGTAATTTAAAAGAAGAAATAACTAAAATGAAACAAGGATTAAGAACAAGAATGGATGAGTTCCAAGCTAGAGGTTCTGGCTGGGCTCTTATAAACATTAACTTTTTACAACTAGCAATCGTCAAATATACACCATATGGAGGATCGACATACATAGATTTACCTGATAAAATTAAAAATAAACAACCAGTCATAAATGTAAAGAACAAAGATGAAAAGTGTTTCTTATATTCAATTGCTTCTGCATTACAACCTGTTGAAAAACATCCACGACGACCACCAAAGTACAAACATGTTGTTATAGAGTTAGAAAAAAATTAAAAGGTATCAATTATCCTGTAAAACTAAGTGACATCCCAAAAGCCGAAAAATTACTTTATATTTCTATAAATGTTTATGCGTATGAAAACGACTATTCAATCTATATACTACATCACACACAAAACAAGAAAGAAAATCATGTAATATATTATATATAAAAGAACAAAATTAGACCAAGTTAAAACACATTGTTGTTGGATTAAAAACCTAAGTAGATTAGTAAATAGTCAAATAACTAAATGGACAGCTCGAAAATATTTATGTGATAGATGTTGTTATACTGTTACTCCCAAAATGCTTTAAATAAACATGAGCAAGATTGTTCGTTAAATGAGCCAGTAAAAATAATAATGCCTTAAGAAGGTAAATACGTTAAATTTAAAAACTACCAATACACAATGAAAATGCCATTTGTGATTTATGCTGATTTTGAATGCTTGTTACATAAAGTTATGAGTTGTCAAGAATGTTATCCAAATAACGAATCATATACGAAGAAATATCAACAACATAAGCCATCTGGATTTTGTTATTATGTAGTAAAGAGGATGGAAGTAAAACCAATCCTTTCTTGTATAGAGGTAAAAACGCTTCTAAGAAATTTACAAGACTGTTAACAAAAGAAGCCAAACACATATCGAACATATACAAACAAAATAACGAATTACCATTAACAAAATGTCAGAGAAAAGAGTTCAATAAATCTAAATGTTGTTATTACGTAAGCAGGAGTATACTAAAGAAAATCATAAAGTTAAGCATCATGATCATATAACAGGTAAATTTGTAGCACCTCTATGTAATAACTGCAATTTAAAAGTTAAAGTACCAAAGTTTGTACCAGTGATCATACATAACTTGACAGGATGTGACTCTCACTTGTTTATAAAAGAGCTTGGATGTAATAAAGAAGAAATAGATCTAATACCCAATAACGAAGAAAGATACATATCATTCAGTAAAAAGGCTGGAAATATTAAATTGAAATTTGTAGATTCATTTAGATTTATGGCTTGTAGTTTAGAATAATTGTCATCGAACTTGAAACCTGAACAAATGATTCATACCCAACACTTTTATCCTAATCAAGAACAATTTCAACTTGTAATAAGAAAAGGTGTTTACCCATATGATTATGTTAACGATTGGAATAGGCTTAGAGAAAGAAAATTACCTCTAAAGGAAGCATTCTTCAACAAGCTTATGAACACACATATAAGTGATGAAGATTATGAACATGCAAAGAAAGTATGGGAAACATTTGACATTAAGAATCTCGGACAATACCATGATTTATATTTAAGAACGGATGTATTATTGTTAGCACATATGTTCGAAAATTTTAGGGAAACATGTCTTACAGCTTATGACCTTGATCTATGACAGCACCAGGTTTAGCTTGGGATACAATGTTAAAGATGACAAATATGGAATTAAAATTATTAACAGATTATAATATGGTAATAATGGTAGAGAAAGATATAAGAGGTGGAATTAGCCAATGTTCAAAAAGACATGTAAAAGCAAACAATAAGTATATGGAAGATTACGATAAGAATATAAAAGATTCTTACTTAATGTATGTAGATGCCAATAACTTGTATGGATGGGCAATGAGTCAATATCTACCGTATATGGAATTTAGATGGTTAAGTGAAGATTAGATAAGAGAAATAGATTTTACAAGTATAACTGATAATTCTGATATTGGTTACGTATTAGAAGTTGATCTTGAATATCCAAAAGAGTTGCATAACTATCACAAAGACTATCCACTAGCTGCACAAAACATATGTCCGCCTGGTTCAAAACAATCAAAGCTATAAAACAACCATATATGACAAAAAGAAATATGTAATTCACTATCCAAACCTAAAACAATGTCTTTCAGTTGGATTGAAACTTAATAAAAAACATCGAGTAATAGAGTTCGAACAATCAGATTGGTTAAAGAAATATATTGATTTAAACACACAAATGAGAACGAAAGCAACAAATGATTTTGAAAAAGACTTCTATAAGCTCATGAATAATTCAATATTTGGAAAGACTATGGAGAATATTAGAAAGAGAGTTAATATTAAACTTGTAAGTGATGAGAAAAAATACGAGAAGCTTATAGCAAAACCAAATTATAAGAGTACTACAGTTTTTACGGAAAATTTAGTAGCAGTTCACATGAACAAGATTAAAGTGCAATTTAACAAACCGATTTATGTACGTATGTCAATTTTAGATTTGTCGAAATATTTAATGTACGATTTCCATTATAATGTGATGAAACCAAAATACCAAGACAAAATAGAAGCATGGTATACAGATACCGATAGCTATATATATCATATTCAAACAGAAGATGTGTACGAGGACATGAAAAATTATATTGATTATTTCGACACGAGTGATTACTCTAAAGATAACAAATATAAGATACCACAGGTTAATAAGAAAATACTTGGTAAGATGAAAGATGACCTTAAAGGAACAATCATAGAAGAATTTGTTGGTTTAAGATCAACAATGTATTCAATCAGGTTCGAAAAAGATAAATATAAAAAACCAAAAGGAGTTAAGAAAAATGTTATAAGTAAAGAACTGTCATTTAACGATTATAAAGATTATTTATTCAATCAAAAAGAATACTATCAGAAGATGAATTTGATTAGAAGTTATAAGAATGATTTGTCCAGTATAGAAGTAAATAAGTTAGCTTTAAGTTGTGCGGATGATAAGAGATGTGTTTTAAACAATGGGAAAAATACCCTGCCATGAGGACATTATAAGTTAGAAGAGTTGTAGTTTTAGATGTAAGTTTTTAGATTGTAAGATCTTTATAGTTAAGTGCTATGAAGTTCTAATTAATTTGATTCTTATAAAACATCCTTTTGTAACTAGATTTAGTGATTTTTTGTAATTTTGTAACTAGATTTAGTGTTTTTTTGTAATTGTGTAACTAGATTTAGTGATTTTTGTAATTTTGTAACTAGATTTAGTGATATTTTGTAATTTTGTAACTAGATTTCATAATTTTTTTTTGTAATTTTGTAACTAGATTTAGTGATTTTTTGTACCCAGGTGTAATTCCTTCTGTAAAAGCTTTGCGCTATCCTTCTGTGCTAAAGTACAATAGTTAGGGGTGGAGTCATAATTTTAGACATTTAGGTAGTGGAGGAGAAAAGCGGGCTCGTAGTTAGGTATGCATACTACTAACCATGATAATAAAACAATACTGCGTAAATAAAAAAACTTATTTTATTAAACAACAGATTCTGTTGTTCGGTTTATGACGTTCTTACTGGACTATTGAACAAATACCGAAACAGCTTTAAGAAATGATACTAAAGAACAGAGCGGTTAACTGATTAAGTTGAAATATTTAAACAGTTTTTAATACCCTATGGATATTAAAGTAAATTATATATATGTATTCAAGTTAGAACTATTAAGTTTTTAAATGTATTATCAATAAAACTCAAATTTCTATGACCTTAAGAATTAGGAAATCTGCTTTTAATTATTACCCTTTAAAATGGTACACGAGGCATTTCATTATTCTATAATATTTATAATATTACTGATTTTATGTTGAAAACACGGTCATAATATGAATTATGCACTTACGTTCCACATCTTTCTTCTTTGCTTAGTTCATGCTTTTGGATACAGCACGACCAATGCAAATAAACATTATAAATTGTGTATAGGCCCAAACCACGAACATTGGAGAAGCTGTAGGCATAAATGCAATAATTTATTGCCAACGTACCAATTTTATAACTTGAGGAGATTAAGAAATTTATCCTTTGCACTTTGAAGAATCTGGGTAACAACAAAGCTGTTTCTACTAAAAGGTTATATATTTTTATAGTTATCGAAAAGCAGATAAATGTTTTGAGAACCAACGTTACATATTTTGTAGCATTTGTTAAATATCTAGTCACGCTACTCCCATTATATACTAATTACAAACGTTGAACTCTATCATATCAAAGAGAGTTTCGCCGTCCCAAAACTAACCTAAACTACACATCTGCCCATAAAGTATCTTACGATTTTACACGACTAGGTTACTTGACTTTAAGCATCTTATAACACTTTGCTGGCGGTTTCTATGACAGAAATCCTTCAACGTTTATAAATATCCGTCACACTCGAAAAGTATTTTTATGTTAAGTCTACAGAACGAAAGGACATGCATCAGTGGTGATTTTGGGTGACGGTTTTGAGTAAGATCTCCTGAGGTCAGATCTCCAATCATGACCAATGTGGATTACCAGTATTTTAGCAGTTCTACTTTTATCTTTGGTATATTTACAATCTACACTGAATGTGACTAAAACTTTTCCACCAATATACAACAATGAAATTGGACTGCAGGTACCTATGTTATAAAGGAAAAAGAAAGAAGAAAATAGTCAGAAGCTGAGTTGGAATTCCTCGTTTCAAGGTGAGTGATGCTGCTTAGGTTGAACAACCACATTGAATCACTAGCGCTTATTTCTTCAAATTCTGTTACAAGGTGTATATTTCTAGGAAAAGTTGAAAGAACATCATTGATAATATTGGCACTGTAAGAGTATTTCTGAGCAATAATTCTAATGCCTTGCATTATGACAAAAATATTTTTTCATTTAATTTCAGGCACAAGTATGTCATAAAAGTAAAATATGTTCAAGTATGCACTTACGTATATGAGTAAAAAACATATTTCCGTGTTCAGAAGAGTGAGAAATATGTGTATACTTTGGCATTTAGAAGGATGTCAAAATCAAAATATGAGATACCATAAGAATCTAAGCTGTAAAAATTGAATTCATGATTGTAATGCTTTGAGAATAATTAATACTTAATGGGATATAGTACGAGAACTTGTGTGCAATAGCCGAGGTGTTGGTTGTGCAAAATGAGACTTTTCCGATTTTCAGAAGGAATTTCGATTAATCATAATTATATGTGTGCTCTCCCGAGATCAACAATGTTTAAAGTAATAAATATCTACACTTTCCATGAGAGGAGAAATGTCTGAAACCAAGCGTAACTAATAGGCATAGCCGAACATACAATAGGATTGTCACAAGATACTATACATCTAATGCGCCATAACTCACTGCATAATATAATAAATATGTGGATCTACCTGTGTGTGAAGTTCAAGAAGATGTGTATACGTGAGCACAGCATCCACAGTAGAATTCTGACAAAAATGGTTATACTCGGTATATGACTTTACAAGTTTATTTGTGCAAATGTACTAATATCTAACAAGGAGACTTACTAAAGGGCTACTAATCAATTTTAACCCTCCAACACGCGCGCGGGCTACTATTGTAGCCCAGCGGTTTTATTTTCCTTGCCGCAAAGTAATTCGAGATGATAACTCAAAGGGTGTCTGTTTACCTTTCTATCAACTATCATTCTGCGTGTTTAGTGTGTGGTCAAACTTAAAATTGAAAGGAGCTCGTTGTTATTCTGCTTGAAAGTCTCACGGGCTACATCTGTAGCCCGCGCGACTATTGCTGTCACGGATGTTCCAAAACGTCGAAGTTTTTTCATTATAGTTTGAGTGTTGATCAGATGGTCAATGAGATTGCAAAATACCAATTCTTATGAGGAATGGTTTCTAGATGGCGATAGTTAACATTATGAGACCGCAAAAATGTATATTTCGGACACAGAAATTGTGAAAATTCAGAAGATGTGACTGAGAATTAAGGGGGGGAGGAATCACTGATATCTGTTGATAATAGTAGTAAAGACAGTCCTGTAGTAAATTATTATGTAGTAAAAGACAATCTCAAATGGAAAAAAGTCACTCCTACTCGTAATATTTGCGCTCGTGCTCATTATATTGTGGTTCGTCTTCCAGGACCTAAAGGTGGGGGTAGGTCTGCATTGTCGGAGCTTGAATATCTAGAAGTGCTTTTGGATGCAAACATTTTGAGACTTAAGGTTGGTTTTTACCAATATTTACATTGACAGTTACATTGAGATTTGTACTTAACCGTGATGCAAAACTTACAGACGAGATTGTACGTGCCCTTATTGACATTTTGATGCTTTTGGTGAGTGGTCAATGCTTGAAGGAAAGTGTGCATTGACCACTCACCACTTGTGTGCAGAACATGCTTAGAAGTATATGAATATGGAAACATAAAAAGAAAAATGTATGAGTGTAAATAGCATATGTAAAATTAGGTAAAATCGTAATCAAACTTTGATACCAGAAACTCGCTATGCGGAAAAGGTATATGTTTTATGGATAATACGTTTATTTGTAATATATGTAAAATTTTTGAAAAATTAAACTTAAATTTTTAAAGAATTCTTGCACAGATGTTTAAGATGAAGGAAAGTTTAAAATGCGCCAGATTGGTCCATTTATTGATAAATACAAATAACTTTTACAGTCTTCCTGCATCACTGTTGAAAAAATGAATGGTGTTGGTCTTATTTCTATATACATAGATTTCAAAATAAACATATTTCTCAAATTGTGTATAAAACCCTTAAAACAGGTCATAAAAGCAATTCTCTACAAGAAAGACCGAAATATTAACAAACCTAGGCAACATAATAAAATAAAAACAAATGGGCTACAGTGGTAGCCCGAGCGACTATCCACGTCACAAAATCCCCGCGCGTATTGCAGGGGTAATAACACTGTACATAAATGACAACACCGAAACATAATTTATACGTATTTTTATTTATTTCGGCAATGGTTTGTGTTTAAGGGTTGATTTTTTCTTTGAACGCTAGGGGTAGTCTTCAAGCATAGGCAGAAAACAATCATTTAATGTAGAAGGAAACATACTGTCAGAAGGGTTTCAATACAACTGATTCAGAATTTGATGTCATATTACAAAATTCAAATCCGAACCAATATGGTGATTAAAATTACAAAAAATATTCTGGTTTTAAACTCTCTGCAGTAACCAAAAGTAATTCTATTGGGAGGTTTACTGTGAGAAGGTTGCAGACCGATTTTAAGCCCTACATATTTTTACTTGATGTTCAATGAAGGTGAGCCTCTGCACCTCTTGCTGTTTGATATGCTTATTATAGTGAGCCTCCTCGCCTCTCACCAGCCAGGGTGCCCATTTATTTTGATTTATAGTATATTTGTGTCTCGTGTTAAATGATGAAAAACACAATCAGTTCTAATTTTGGAAAGTAGGTTTAATTCTGATAATACAATTTATTTGACCTATCATTCTGATGCCGAAATTATCGTCTTTACTTCCTTTAGCGTTAAAATTAATTGTTGAATGGAATAGTGAGGCTAAGTTGGATCACAATTTCGACTCGATTATATAACAACCGATTAATTCTAACATTGGATTGGTTGCGTATTGTAATGAAACACAACATTCTTCGCTCCATCATTAACACTAATTGGTCCAGTGATTGTGGGGTGAGAGTTTCGCAGTGGGTAGAGTTGAAGATAATTAAACGCCGTGTTGTGTAATGTTGCGTCTTTCGAATATGAAGAGTCAGGGGTTTCAATTTAGAGAACACACTGAATAGTGAAAGGACAGAGGGCTTAGTATAAATACGCATTGCGAACAGTGGGAAATGCAGAGACGCACATTCATCCGCATCCCGTTAAAATAAATCGAGTAAAGAGTTTCAAATCGGTCTGCAACCTTCTTGCAGTAACACTGTCATATAGAATTGTTCTTGTCTAACTGCAGAGCAGTTTAATTCAAGACTTTTGTAATTGTAACCACCATATTGGATCCGCCATTTTGAATTTTTTAATGCTGACATCAGATTCTGAATTAGCTGTCCTAAAACTGCCTGGCAGTATAATTTAATTCTGCATGAAATGATTGTTTTATGTTTATGCTTGACGAGTGGTTTTATCATTAAACATGTACCGTTGCCGAAATAATGTAATTTCTGTCTCTTATTTTTAGATGTTTTGCAAGTGTGCAACTTTTTATTCAAATCGGTGAGTGACACTTCCGTAAATCTCCTTGTAGGCTGCTGCGAACTCGCCAACAATCTGCAATGAACTCAACACTAACACAACCAGCCAAGAACGTATATAATAAGAGATACAGTTATTAGCATTATCCAAATATGGTCCAAACAAATTCATGATAGCATTGAATTGAGTAAGAGTAATTAACATATTATGAAAAATTTTATGTAATAGGCCGATGTGTTTGTTCTGTACAATAAGACTTCTCTGATTTTCAGAGGGAATATCGCGATGCTATTAATCATAATGGGTTGCAAGTTCTATCAAGACCAACGATGTGCAAGATAATAATGGTATACAAGTTTCGTGACCAGTTTAATAACTGAAACCAATCCTAAGTAACAGGCAGAGACGAACGTAAAATAAGATTGTCATAATATACTTTAGAGCTAATGTGACGTACCTGACTACAGAATTTAATCAGCATTTGGATCAACCTGTGTGCAAAGTCCGACAATAGGTGTATATAGGCTTGAGCATCCACTGTGAGCTTTGATTTAACAAACGTGGAAAGATTCTAACAAAACATGCAATTCGGTTGTTGCAAGAAACTAATACTGTACGCTGAGTCACACCTAATGTGACGTAACTGACTACAGAATTTAATCAGCATTTGGATCAACCTGTGTGCAAAGTCCGACAATAGGTGGATATAGGCTTGAGCATCCACTGTGAGCTTTGATTTAACAAACGTGGAAAGATTCTAACAAAACATGCAATTCGGCTGTTGCAAGAAACTAATACTTTACGCTGAGTCACACCTAATGTGACGTAACTGACTACAGAATTTAATCAGCATTTGGATCAACCTGTGTGCAAAGTCCGACAATAGGTGTATATAGGCTTGAGCATCCACTGTGAGCTTTGATTTAACAAACGTGGAAAGATTCTAACAAACCATGCAATTCGGCTGTTGCAAGAAACTAATACTGTACGCTGAGTCACACCTAATGTGACGTAACTGACTACAGAATTTAATCAGCATTTGGATCAACCTGTGTGCAAAGTCCGACAATAGGTGTATATAGGCTTGAGCATCCACTGTGAGCTTTGATTTAACAAACGTGGAAAGATTCTAACAAAACATGCAATTCGGCTGTTGCAAGAAACTAATACTTTACGCTGAGTCACACCTAATGTGACGTAACTGACTACAGAATTTAATCAGCATTTGGATCAACCTGTGAGCAAAGTCCGACAATAGGTGTATATAGGCTTGAGCATCCACTGTGAGCTTTGATTTAATAACGTGGAAAGATTCTAACAAAACATGCAATTCGGCTGTTGCAAGAAACTAATACTTTACGCTGAGTCACACCTAATGTAACGTAACTGACTACAGAATTTAATCAGCATTTGGATCAACCTGTGTGCAAAGTCCGACAATAGGTGTATATAGGCTTGAGCATCCACTGTGAGCTTTGATTTAACAAACGTGGAAAGATTCTAACAAAACATGCAATTCGGCTGTTGCAAGAAACTAATACTGTACGCTGAGTTACACCTAATGTGACGTAACTGACTACAGAATTTAATCAGCATTTGGATCAACCTGTGTGCAAAGTCCGACAATAGGTGTATATAGGCTTGAGCATCCACTGTGAGCTTTGATTTAACAAACGTGGAAAGATTCTAACAAAACATGCAATTCGGCTGTTGCAAGAAACTAATACTTTACGCTGAGTCACACCTAATGTGACGTAACTGACTACAGAATTTAATCAGCATTTGGATCAATCTGTGTGCAAAGTCCGACAATAGGTGTATATAGGCTTGAGCATCCACTGTGAGCTTTGATTTAACAAACGTGGAAAGATTCTAACAAAACATGCAATTCGGCTGTTGCAAGAAACTAATACTTTACGCTGAGTCACACCTAATGTGACGTAACTGACTACAGAATTTAATCAGCATTTGGATCAACCTGTGTGCAAAGTCCGACAATAGGTGTATATAGGCTTGAGCATCCACTGTGAGCTTTGATTTAACAAACGTGGAAAGATTCTAACAAAACATGCAATTCGGCTGTTGCAAGAAACTAATACTGTACGCTGAGTCACACCTAATGTGACGTAACTGACTACAGAATTTAATCAGCATTTGGATCAACCTGTGTGCAAAGTCCGACAATAGGTGTATATAGGCTTGAGCATCCACTGTGAGCTTTGATTTAACAAACGTGGAAAGATTCTAACAAAACATGCAATTCGGCTGTTGCAAGAAACTAATACTTTACGCTGAGTTACACCTAATGTGACGTAACTGACTACAGAATTTAATCAACATTTGGATCAACCTGTGTGCAAAGTCCGACAATAGGTGTATATAGGCTTGAGCATCCACTGTGAGCTTTGATTTAACAAACGTGGAAAGATTCTAACAAAACATGCAATTCGGCTGTTGCAAGAAACTAATACTTTACGCTGAGTCACACCTAATGTGACGTAACTGACTACAGAATTTAATCAGCATTTGGATCAACCTGTGTGCAAAGTCCGACAATAGGTGTATATAGGCTTGAGCATCCACTGTGAGCTTTGATTTAACAAACGTGGAAAGATTCTAACAAAACATGCAATTCGGCTGTTGCAAGAAACTAATACTTTACGCTGAGTCACACCTAATGTGACGTAACTGACTACAGAATTTAATCAGCATTTGGATCAACCTGTGTGCAAAGTCCGACAATAGGTGTATATAGGCTTGAGCATCCACTGTGAGCTTTGATTTAACAAACGTGGAAAGATTCTAACAAACCATGCAATTCGGCTGTTGCAAGAAACTAATACTGTACGCTGAGTCACACCTAATGTGACGTAACTGACTACAGAATTTAATCAGCATTTGGATCAACCTGTGTGCAAAGTCCGACAATAGGTGTATATAGGCTTGAGCATCCACTGTGAGCTTTGATTTAACAAACGTGGAAAGATTCTAACAAAACATGCAATTCGGCTGTTGCAAGAAACTAATACTTTACGCTGAGTCACACCTAATGTGACGTAACTGACTACAGAATTTAATCAGCATTTGGATCAACCTGTGTGCAAAGTCCGACAATAGGTGTATATAGGCTTGAGCATCCACTGTGAGCTTTGATTTAACAAACGTGGAAAGATTCTAACAAAACATGCAATTCGGCTGTTGCAAGAAACTAATACTTTACGCTGAGTCACACCTAATGTGACGTAACTGACTACAGAATTTAATCAGCATTTGGATCAACCTGTGTGCAAAGTCCGACAATAGGTGTATATAGGCTTGAGCATCCACTGTGAGCTTTGATTTAACAAACGTGGAAAGATTCTAACAAACCATGCAATTCGGCTGTTGCAAGAAACTAATACTGTACGCTGAGTCACACCTAATGTGACGTAACTGACTACAGAATTTAATCAGCATTTGGATCAACCTGTGTGCAAAGTCCGACAATAGGTGTATATAGGCTTGAGCATCCACTGTGAGCTTTGATTTAACAAACGTGGAAAGATTCTAACAAAACATGCAATTCGGCTGTTGCAAGAAACTAATACTTTACGCTGAGTCACACCTAATGTGACGTAACTGACTACAGAATTTAATCAGCATTTGGATCAATCTGTGTGCAAAGTCCGACAATAGGTGTATATAGGCTTGAGCATCCACTGTGAGCTTTGATTTAACAAACGTGGAAAGATTCTAACAAAACATGCAATTCGGCTGTTGCAAGAAACTAATACTTTACGCTGAGTCACACCTAATGTGACGTAACTGACTACAGAATTTAATCAGCATTTGGATCAACCTGTGTGCAAAGTCCGACAATAGGTGTATATAGGCTTGAGCATCCACTGTGAGCTTTGATTTAACAAACGTGGAAAGATTCTAACAAAACATGCAATTCGGCTGTTGCAAGAAACTAATACTGTACGCTGAGTCACACCTAATGTGACGTAACTGACTACAGAATTTAATCAGCATTTGGATCAACCTGTGTGCAAAGTCCGACAATAGGTGTATATAGGCTTGAGCATCCACTGTGAGCTTTGATTTAACAAACGTGGAAAGATTCTAACAAAACATGCAATTCGGCTGTTGCAAGAAACTAATACTTTACGCTGAGATACACCTAATGTGACGTAACTGACTACAGAATTTAATCAACATTTGGATCAACCTGTGTGCAAAGTCCGACAATAGGTGTATATAGGCTTGAGCATCCACTGTGAGCTTTGATTTAACAAACGTGGAAAGATTCTAACAAAACATGCAATTCGGCTGTTGCAAGAAACTAATACTTTACGCTGAGTCACACCTAATGTGACGTAACTGACTACAGAATTTAATCAGCATTTGGATCAACCTGTGTGCAAAGTCCGACAATAGGTGTATATAGGCTTGAGCATCCACTGTGAGCTTTGATTTAACAAACGTGGAAAGATTCTAACAAAACATGCAATTCGGCTGTTGCAAGAAACTAATACTTTACGCTGAGTCACACCTAATGTGACGTAACTGACTACAGAATTTAATCAGCATTTGGATCAACCTGTGTGCAAAGTCCGACAATAGGTGTATATAGGCTTGAGCATCCACTGTGAGCTTTGATTTAACAAACGTGGAAAGATTCTAACAAACCATGCAATTCGGCTGTTGCAAGAAACTAATACTGTACGCTGAGTCACACCTAATGTGACGTAACTGACTACAGAATTTAATCAGCATTTGGATCAACCTGTGTGCAAAGTCCGACAATAGGTGTATATAGGCTTGAGCATCCACTGTGAGCTTTGATTTAACAAACGTGGAAAGATTCTAACAAAACATGCAATTCGGCTGTTGCAAGAAACTAATACTTTACGCTGAGTCACACCTAATGTGACGTAACTGACTACAGAATTTAATCAGCATTTGGATCAACCTGTGTGCAAAGTCCGACAATAGGTGTATATAGGCTTGAGCATCCACTGTGAGCTTTGATTTAACAAACGTGGAAAGATTCTAACAAAACATGCAATTCGGCTGTTGCAAGAAACTAATACTTTACGCTGAGTCACACCTAATGTGACGTAACTGACTACAGAATTTAATCAGCATTTGGATCAACCTGTGTGCAAAGTCCGACAATAGGTGTATATAGGCTTGAGCATCCACTGTGAGCTTTGATTTAACAAACGTGGAAAGATTCTAACAAACCATGCAATTCGGCTGTTGCAAGAAACTAATACTGTACGCTGAGTCACACCTAATGTGACGTAACTGACTACAGAATTTAATCAGCATTTGGATCAACCTGTGTGCGAAGTCCGACAATAGGTGTATATAGGCTTGAGCATCCACTGTGAGCTTTGATTTAACAAACGTGGAAAGATTCTAACAAAACATGCAATTCGGCTGTTGCAAGAAACTAATACTTTACGCTGAGTCACACCTAATGTGACGTAACTGACTACAGAATTTAATCAGCATTTGGATCAACCTGTGTGCAAAGTCCGACAATAGATGTATATAGGCTTGAGCATCCACTGTGAGCTTTGATTTAACAAACGTGGAAAGATTCTAACAAAACATGCAATTCGGCTGTTGCAAGAAACTAATACTGTACGCTGAGTTACACCTAATGTGACGTAACTGACTACAGAATTTAATCAGCATTTGGATCAACCTGTGTGCAAAGTCCGACAATAGGTGTATATAGGCTTGAGCATCCACTGTGAGCTTTAATTTAACAAACGTGGAAAGATTCTAACAAAACATGCAATTCGGCTGTTGCAAGAAACTAATACTTTACGCTGAGTCACACCTAATGTGACGTAACTGACTACAGAATTTAATCAGCATTTGGATCAACCTGTGTGCAAAGTCCGACAACAGGTGTATATAGGCTTGAGCATCCACTGTGAGCTTTGATTTAACAAACGTGGAAAGATTCTAACAAAACATGCAATTCGGCTGTTGCAAGAAACTAATACTTTACGCTGAGTCACACCTAATGTGACGTAACTGACTACAGAATATAATCAGCATTTGGATCAATCTGTGTGCAAAGTCCGCCAATAGGTGTATATAGGCTTGTGCATCTACTGTGAGCTTTGATTTAACAAACGTGTAAAGATTCTAACAAAACATGCAATTCGGCTGTTGCAAGAAACTAATACTGTACGCTGAGTCACACCTAATGTGACGTAACTGACTACAGAATTTAATCAGCATTTGGATCAACCTGTGTGCAAAGTCCGACAATAGGTGTATATAGGCTTGAGCATCCACTGTGAGCTTTGATTTAACAAACGTGGAAAGATTCTAACAAAACATGCAATTCGGCTGTTGCAAGAAACTAATACTGTACGCTGAGTCACACCTAATGTGACGTAACTGACTACAGAATTCAATCAGCATTTGGATCAACCTGTGTGCAAAGTCCGACAATAGGTGTATATAGGCTTGAGCATCCACTGCGAGCTTTGATTTAACAAACGTGGAAAGATTCTAACAAAACATGCAATTCGGCTGTTGCAAGAAACTAATACTTTACGCTGAGTCACACCTAATGTGACGTAACTGACTACAGAATTTAATCAGCATTTGGATCAACCTGTGTGCAATGTCCGACAATAGGTGTATATAGGCTTGAGCATCCACTGTGAGCTTTGATTTAACAAACGTGGAAAGATTCTAACAAAACATGCAATTCGGCTGTTGCAAGAAACTAATACTGTACGCTGAGTCACACCTAATGTGACGTAACTGATTACAGAATTTAATCAGCATTTGGATCAACCTGTGTGCAAAGTCCGACAATAGGTGGATATAGGCTTGAGCATCCACTGTGAGCTTTGATTTAACAAACGTGTAATGATTCTAACAAAACATGCAATTCGGCTGTTGCAAGAAACTAATACTTTACGCTGAGTCACACCTAATGTGACGTAACTGACTACAGAATTTAATCAGCATTTGGATCAACCTGTGTGCAAAGTCCGACAATAGGTGTACATAGGCTTGAGCATCCACTGTGAGCTTTGATTTAACAAACGTGGAAAGATTCTAACAAAACATGCAATTCGGCTGTTGCAAGAAACTAATACTGTACGCTGAGTCACACCTAATGTGACGTAACTGACTACAGAATTTAATCAGCATTTGGATCAACCTGTGTGTGAAGTCCTACAATAGGTGTACATAGGCTTGAGCATCCACTGTGTGCTTTGATTTAACAAACCTGGAAAGATTCTAACAAACCATGCAATTCGGCTGTTGCAAGAAACTAATACTGTACGCTGAGTCACACCTAATGTGACGTAACTGACTACAGAATT
This sequence comes from Thermobia domestica, assembly GCF_964235325.1. NCBI lineage: Eukaryota > Metazoa > Arthropoda > Insecta > Zygentoma > Lepismatidae > Thermobia > Thermobia domestica. The sequence goes on from NC_137461.1 coordinate 75,840,957, forward strand.
TAATCAGAATTTGGATCAACCTGTGTGCAAAGTCCGACAATAGGTGTACATAGGCTTGAGCATCCACTGTGAGCTTTGATTTAACAAACGTGGAAAGATTCTAACAAAACATGCAATTCGGCTGTTGCAAGAAACTAATACTTTACGCTGAGTCACACCTAATGTGACGTAACTGACTACAGAATTTAATCAGCATTTGGATCAACCTGTGTGCAAAGTCCGACAATAGGTGTACATAGGCTTGAGCATCCACTGTGAGCTTTGATTTAACAAACGTGGAAAGATTCTAACAAAACATGCAATTCGGCTGTTGCAAGAAACTAATACTGTACGCTGAGTCACACCTAATGTGACGTAACTGACTACAGAATTTAATCAGCACTTGGATCAACCTGTGTGTGAAGTCCGACAATAGGTGTACATAGGCTTGAGCATCCACTGTGAGCTTTGATTTAACAAACCTGGAAAGATTCTAACAAACCATGCAATTCGGCTGTTGCAAGAAACTAATACTGTACGCTGAGTCACACCTAATGTGACGTAACTGACTACAGAATTTAATCAGCATTTGGATCAACCTGTGTGCAAAGTCCGACAATAGGTGTACATAGGCTTGAGCATCCACTGTGAGCTTTGATTTAACAAACGTGGAAAGATTCTAACAAACCATGCAATTCGGCTGTTGCAAGAAACTAATACTGTACGCTGAGTCACACCTAATGTGACGTAACTGACTACAGAATTTAATCAGCACTTGGATCAACCTGTGTGTGAAGTCCGACAATAGGTGTACATAGGCTTGAGCATCCACTGTGAGCTTTGATTTAACAAACGTGGAAAGATTCTAACAAAACATGCAATTCGGCTGTTGCAAGAAACTAATACTTTACGCTGAGTCACACCTAATGTGACGTAACTGACTACAGAATTTAATCAGCATTTGGATCAACCTGTGTGCAAAGTCCGACAATAGGTGTACATAGGCTTGAGCATCCACTGTGAGCTTTGATTTAACAAACGTGGAAAGATTCTAACAAACCATGCAATTCGGCTGTTGCAAGAAACTAATACTGTACGCTGAGTCACACCTAATGTGACGTAACTGACTACAGAATTTAATCAGCATTTGGATCAACATGTGTGTGAAGTCCTACAATAGGCCCGAGCATTCACAGTAGAGATTTGATTTAAGATTATTTAGTCTGTAAGCAGAGTGGATAGTGGAGATAGTGAACTTCATCATGAAAACAGAAGGAACCAGAACTTCGGAAAGATATATCTCTTTGAGTTGTACCCATACATATTCACGGCTTGTAGTTGGAACTAACAAGAATTATGACTGAACGTCCGTATTAGTTTCTTGCAACAGAAACATTACAGGTTCTGTTAGAATCTTTCCAAGTTTATTAAATTATTATGACCAATTTCCGAACAGTGAGTAAGGTATAGTTTTTGCTCCATCATCACTTCAGTAAATGAGATAATTTCAGTCTCTCTAAGTTAACGATTCACGAGTTACATACCACAACATCGCAAGTTGTATATTCTTAAAGTGGTCAAACGCCATATTAATCAAATAAGATTTATACTTTAATATGTAGATATTTAAATAATTTAAACAACTTACGGAAATTGAATTACGTGTATCATAACTGATTAATACGACTAGAAACACGGACACCAAGGGAGGAAACAGGGGGCAATTGCCACTAATGGATTTTTCAAAATATTGTTATTTATAGGCTCATCTGGTGACAAATCAACATTCAAATAAATGATTCGAAGTAAGAAAATTTGATCGAACTCATCAAGATTTTAACATACTCCCATCCTCAGTGCGAAATTCTATATATTTTATTCAGTAATGATTATATTGAATGTAATGGCAGGGTATTTGAATGAAAATTGCTGTCAGTTGAGTTGAAAAAATAATTTCGCTCTTTCTTGTTTCCTTTGTAGACGATGGTTTGTTTTATAGGGATAATTGTAGCAATTCGAAAACTGACATTGAAGCTAGACTTTCAATAATACAATTTTTCAAATATAAGAGGACTTCCTTCTTCAAGACCAGCTGAAATGATAAAATGTTAGTTATTTTTAACTTTTAAATTATTATTATCATCAATAACACTAATACTAATACTAATACTACTACTACTACTAATGATAATAAAGGAACTGGGCCTTGCAGCCTTGTAATTAAAGTTTCATTGTTATACCACATTTTTAAACACAGATACGACCAGCTACGGAACAACGATTTTTGAAACAACAGTGCAAGTTATCTACGCTATTACCGAGAAAAAGATCGCAACGAGAAAGCTATCATTGAAAATTATCTTTGAGCACATCATATGGACGACAACTTAAAATTCGTACTGCTTATGCTCACCGTGGATTCCAAGTGATTCCTTACCTTTAAAAAAAACCTGTCGGTCGGAAAAACTCGTCCATTCAAACATCAGTGGATAAAGGATTATGGGTCCTGGTTATGAGACTACTCTGTTTCTGAGGGAGCAGTGTGTAGCACGCGTGTCTTATTTAAATCCAATGCTCAAAGTTGCGTTTAGCGTAATTTTATTGTGAGACTTTATTTTAAGTATAGAAGCTTTCGCAAAGCTGCACGATAACACATGAGACCTGAGTGCCATAAAGAGTCAGTTGAAAAGGCCAAATTAATTAGATACGAGGAACAAAAAGGAATGAACGTAGTAGAACAGATTGATTCCGAACTCAGAAATAATGTTGAAAATAAAGAAGAAAGGTAGTTCCTATATTAACTTCCATCTCGTTCTACGCAACACATGATTTAATTCTTCGAAGTGATAAATCGGATCAAGCGCTGTATTGCTACAGTGCTAGCTCTGGTGTGAGCTGAAAGATAGTACCAAATAGAAACAAAAAGGGTTGAATTCATTATTTTATACCAGTGTAAAACTTGGCTCCATAACTCGAAAGTAAAAGGACAAAGTTCTAGAACACCTTTCCCCTTCTTCCAAGAATCCAAATCAAGAAATTGCTCTGTTTAAAAATTATTTTTAAGACTATCCAAATAGGACGACCCCGAACAATTGAAGTAGTAGGTGAAACATTTCTCGCTCCTAGGAAGTATAACAGACTTACTTGAGTACACACTGATCTTCCTCAAAATATTCAACACTTGATTCAAAGTGTACGTACTTCCTCTTTTAGATTTAAAGCTAAAATTTCCAGAACACTGCTTCTTCTTCGTTATCTTCATGCACGCGCGGATTCACCCATCTAGCCCGATTTGTTTCCCGGTATAGTTCTACTGACCGATTAAGTTGATTTTTGAGTTTAAAGTCCCTTTCAGCAGCGAAGCTATATGAGTAGGAACCTACTGATTAGCGTGGAATCCGAACTTCTTATGGTCCAGCCGGAAATTCAATCCGGGTTTCCCATGCAAAAGGTGAGTATGCTAAGCGCTTAGCCACAAAGAACCGGTATAGTTAGAATTTCACAAACGAAGTTTGTAGCGTTATGCTTTGCAAGATCACAGAATGAATGTTGAAGAGCATTTTTTAAGACTCGAAGAAACAGTATGAGTAACAAGAGATGTAGGAAAAGTCTTACTGACACTATTGAAAATGTGACAAGTGCTTCTTATATGGTGCTCAATTGTGTAGAATTGTACCAACGTTTTCACAAACGGAGCTGAAAATGCCAGCGTGGTACCAACGGGAGGGTTAAATGTTGTACAATTGTACCAAGTGTCGCTACTGTACTCAGCCGTGTTCCAGGACCTGTTATACTTTACTGTCGATGCTGGAGACACTGTGTTGAAATAACACTTTCAAGGACGATTAAGCAATGTGAATTATACTTCAAATCGATTTCAAAATAAATCGAATTCAGTTTATTTAGACTCAACTCTAAACCAATCAAAAATTGGATAAGGATTACTTGGTTTTCTGATTCTACAAGAACTTAATTAAACGTAATTACAATTGAAGTTTTAATCCGTTTCGTCTAAATGTAACCTTGATAAGACGAAATTGTGTGGACAGGGTAATGACGGATGCGCTGTAATACCAGGTACTGAAAGTGGTATGAAATAATTATACAATAACAATATCACAAGGCGTTATGTACTCACTGTGAAAGGCACAAAAAGTGCTCAGTGTTCCTGTATTGATTTATTACAACATTGCAAGAACTATTTTCCTGACGTAGGAACTGCATTAGAAAGATTTCTGTCGCTTCCAGCAACTACGTACGCAGTACAGTGCTCTTTAAGTACTATAAGAAGAGTAAAGTCTTGGATACGCTCAACAATGGAGGAGGAAAGACTCGGTGGGCGTGTATGTTTAGTGTACTTCGAAAATGATTCCATGTATTTTGTCTTTTTTTCTTGTCAATTCTACCCTAATATTAATGTATTGAATATTTTATATACAGTATGTTAACGAAGGTATAATATGGGCTGAAACGATTGATCAGTTGATATGAAGCATTTTGTGCACGCGTCTTCTTAAGGTGATTGTGTGTGTGTGAGACATACACACACACACACACACACACACACATATATATATATATATATATATATATATATATATATATATATATATGTGTGTGTGTGTGTGTGTGTGTGTGTGTGTGGGTGGGTGGGTGTGAGTGTATCATCTAGCTCCAGCTGGGAAAAGTCCTGATGGAATTCATTGCTAGAAACCGGTTTAGCCTGCATAAACACTTCTTATTGGATGCTGGTTCGTAGAAGAAAGGTCTAGAATCATCGAGGAGCATTTAATCTTATTTCGTACGGTGTTTCGCTCAGTTCCATCAGATAGAATGAAACTTATCTTGATATTCTTGAAACCACACTTCAACAGTTCCAGCAAATTGAATTAATGCATAGTTGTCTAGGAAAACTGCATCATTAGCAGCAAATTACATCTGAACTTTACGATTGGGATGATAACCTATAAAAAAACTGGCAGGTGCTGGTCATACTGGCATATTCACAAGGGAATAATATAAGAACCCTACACAGTCAATACCTTATTCATTCCAAGGAAAATAAGGTTTGAAACATAAGCTTCTTGTGTTTTACACACTATATAATCACGACCTATTGTAAATAAGAAAATAGATAATTAATTTGAATACATTAAAAAATCCAGTATAGCAGTTTACATTTCCGGTGGTTTCATAGGGTATGGAATTTGCTTGGAATTATGATTAGAAATCACAATAATGATATTGAAAAAAACGCAAATCTCCCGGTGTAGACAAAATCCCGGCTGTGTCATTTCTATTTCGAGGTGAAAATTGTGAAATCAGACACACAAAATCGTTTTCCTTATCGGAAATAAGGAGCTATTGCAACAAGAATGGAAAAATCTAAGATTGTTCCAATTCATGCGAAAAGCGTCAAAACTGATTGTAATAATTATGGAGATATTTATCTTCAAGCAAAATTCTAAAAAATGGTCTCAGATATTCTTGTAACAAGAATAATCTCGTGAACAGGTCTTCTCGGGATAGCAGCCAGGTAAATAACGTTATATTGTGCGACGTTCCGAGGGCTAACATCGTCCTCATCTTCAGGGGAATATGATCATGCACTAGAGTGTACGGAATATTATAAGCATGTACGGATGATTGTAATTTTCTGATTGGTGGTTGATATGGCGTCTTCTGATTGGTGCTTGAAATGGCAGGATATCATTGGTGGCCATGTTTTATTGAGTTGGAATCCTGTGTCTCTGTTAAGGTTCGTTTTTACTTGTGCGATTGCAACAGCTTCTTTTATCCTCCTGTCATAAACTCTTGAACATTTGGCTACTATTTCTGTATCTGTGAACAAACTCTTACGTTGCTGTTTGATGCTAAGTTCAGCCTATCCGGATTTTTCTGGTTGTTTTAGTCTGAAGTAACTGTTGTGTTATTTGAACCTGGCTTCAATGGTTAGTACTGTTGGTCCAATACATGACTTACCACATTCACAAGGAATGCGGTAAACTCCAGAACTTCGGAAGCTTAAGGTCGTCTTTAGTTGGTGGTATTAAGTTTTTTTTATTTTTTATTTTTTGGAGATTTGTGTATTATTCTAATGTTGTTCCTGGCAAATAGTCTGCTAAGCTTTCCAGAAGTGCTCGCGGTGTATGGGAGGCAGATTGTGTTCTTCCGTTCTCCATTCAAAGTTTCTTCTGTACTTTTGTGCTTGTTGCCTGTGTCCTTTCTTCTGGTCCTTTCATGGACCGTATGTATATCTCTGATTGAGTATCCATTATGTAGCATGCTGCTGCGAAGGTGATTAAGCTCCTCTATTAAACAATCCTTGTTGAAGATGGAGAATGCTCTATGTGCTAAGGTGTTGAGAACTCCAAGCTGTTGAGTTTTGTGATGGAAACTGTTTGCGTTCACATATAAATCTGTATGTGTTGGTTTCCTGTATATCCTATGGCCTAGGCTGCCGTCCAGTCTTCTGTATATCATGATGTCAAGAAATGGTACACATCCTTCTTATTCAACTTGCATCGTGAATTTAATATTCGGATGCTGGTTATTGAGATGCAGCAGGAGTTCCTGTAAGGAATTTCGTCCATGTGTCCAGATAGTGAAGGTGTCATCAACATATCTATAGAAATGAGTGGGTGCAAGTGGTACTTTCTTCAGTGCTTCATGTCCAAAGTGCGCCATATAAAATTTGACTACTGCAGGTGAGAGTGGAGAACCCATGGTGACGCCGTCTGTATGTTCGTAATACTGACCGCGATATAGGAAGATGGTTGAAGTGAGAACTTGTTGAAAGAGATCCAATATCTCAGGCTGGAAGTGCTTCCTAAGAAGCAGGATCTCGAAGTAACTGTGAAATCTTCTGTTGATAGACATCTATGGGAACTACTACAGTGATGTTTCCTTTGCCAGCTGGTAGAATAGTGATACTTTCGTCTTCTCTTAATGCTTTAAGTGCGATTCATTCGGCTTTACTAATGTTTGATCTGGGCATGACGGCTCTTTCCAGGACCACACTGGCTTGTTTGGTTGGTGTGGCTGGTTATTATTTAAAGTATCTATTGAAATTCCTTTACGGGAAGGAAATGCTTCGTAGTATGCACTCTCTACAAGAACTACGAAGCAAGAAGGCACGTCTTTTATGCAACTTAACCTCCTCTTGAGATGCAGAGACAATGGAGTGTCACCAATCTTTACCAGACTACGCTTCCCTCTTAATTCTGCGAGAATTTCAAGAATCTTAGAACACACAAGTATGGCACTTGTAAGAGAACGCATATATTTTATCCGTCAGCAACTGGACCGTACGGACCGACTTTTTCTAAGAACTCACATGGAACTAGCCGGCTGTCTCTCACCAATAGATTGGGAATTGGCCGACCTATCTTCAGCAGCGTTGGCCGATATCTCACGAACCAACGACTACAAAACAAATTAAGAAATTCAATCGAATAAAACCTGCCACACCAACCCAACACGGAATCGAAACAGAGAAAGTGGTCGTAAACCCCAATAATGCACCTTTGGATGAAACAACTACCAGCTTTCTAAAGAAAGGGCGGAATTCTGCCATCACGCCGAAGAAAATTGCTGCTATAGATATCATGGCCAGCATACAACAAGCAGTTAGCAATCTTCCCAACGATACAGAAGAAGAAATACGCCAAGAAGCCAGCGTGGTCCTGAAAAGAGCCGTCATGCCAAGGTCAAACATTAGCAAAGCCGAATGGATCGCACTTAAAGCATTAAGAGAAGACGCAAGTATCGCTCTTCTACCAGCAGACAAAGGAAACATCACTGTAGTGCTTCCCACAGATGTCTATCAAGAGAAGATTTCACAGTTACTTCAAGATCCAGCATATACCACCTTGTCACGAGATCCAACACCTGCTGTAGAAAGAAGAACAGCTTCACTGCTAAAAAATCGGAACTGGACGAAGATACACGCAAACAACTTAAACCACACTGCGGCATACCTCCGAGACTATATGGCATACCAAAAATACATAAGGCAGGGATACCACTGAGATCAATTGTTAGTGCAATAGAAAGCCCAACCTACTCTTTGGGCAAGGATCTTACAACATTACTCCAACCACACGTGGGTAATTGTCAACACCATGTGAAAAACTCAAGAGAGGTTATAAAAAGCCTGAAGACGATGAAGATCTCTTCCAATGATCTTATGGTTAGTTTCGACGTGGTATCTTTATTTAACAGAGTTCCGATCAGGGACACAATACTGATTCTTAGGAAACACTTCCAGCCTGAGATATAGGATCTCTTTCAACATGTTCTCACTTCAATCTTCTTCCTATATCGTGGTCAGTATTATGAACAAACAGACGGCGTCGCCATGGGTTCTCCACTCTCACCTGCAGTAATCAATTTTTATATGGAGCACTTTGAACATGAAGCACTGAAGAAAGTACCACTTGCACCTACACATTTTTATAGATATGTTGATGGAACCTTCACCATCTGGCCACATGGATGAAATTCCTTACAGAAATTCCTGCAGCATCTCAATAACTAGCATCCGAAAATTAAATTCACGATGGAAGTAGAACAAGAAGAACGTGTACCATTTCTTGACATCATGATATGCAGAAGATCGGACAGCAGCCTAGGCCATAGTGTATACAGAAAACCGACACATACATATTTATATCTAAACGCAAACAGTTTCCATCACAAAGCTCAAAGGCTTGGAGTTCTCAACACCTTAGCACATGGAGCATTCTCCATCTCCAACAAGGATTGTTTAATAGAGTAACTTAATCACCTTCGCAGCAGCATGCTACATAATGGATACTCAATGAGAGATATAAATATGGTCCTGAAAAGGACCAGAAGGAAGGACACTGACAACAAGCACAAAAGTACAGAAGAAATTTTGAATGAAGAACGGAAAGACATAATCTGCCCCCATACACCGCGAAAACTTCTGGAAACTCAGCAGACTATTTGCCAGGTACAACACTAGGACAATACACGAACCTCCAGCAAAAACAAGAAACTCAATACGATCAACCAAAGACGACATAAGCCTCCGAACTCCTGGAGTTTACCATATTCCATGTGAATGTATTAAGTCATGTATTGGACAAACATGACGAACCAGTGAAGCCAGATGCATATAACACGACAGTTACATCAGACAAAACCAACCAGAAAAATCCGGATTGGCTGAACATACCATCAAACAGCAACATAAGATTTTGTTCACAGATACCGAAATAATAGCAGAATGCTCAACTGTTCGGGACAGGAGGATAAAAAAGCTGTTGCAATCCAACTCAGTAAAACATGGCCAGCTATCATATCCCGCCATTTCAAGCACCAATTAGAAGCCGGAATTCCAACCACCAATCAGAAAAGTCCAATCATGCATAAATGTGTATATATATTCCATACACTCTAGTGCATCATCATATTCGCGTGAAAATGAGGACGATGTCTGTTATCAAAACGTCGCACAATATAACGTTATCTACCTGGCTGCTAGCCCGTGATGACCTGTTCAAAATACGTCGCCAGGAAAGCTTCAATAGATACTTAAAAATAAACTCATATGAAATTATTCAGGATTATAAATGTAGGTTTAGGCGAACACGATCAACAATTAACCAAATATTTACCATTCGACAAATACTCGAAATTCAAGTGGAATATAATATCCCGATAAATCAACTATTTGTTGATTCCAGAAAGAGAAACGACTAAGGTGTGAAACATTGTCCAACAATCTAAGCTAATTTTTGTGTACTGATAATGCTAGTTAGATTAATTAAGATATATAGAGATGAATCCGAGTTGGAAAATTATTGTCCACTAGCTTTACCTTGAAGATTGGCCTTAAATAAGAAGGGACATGGTCAAAATTACTAACCAACTTGGTTTCGGATTACGGTGGTTCAACGAATGAAAGAACGGAACCACGCTCTACAGTTGAATGGTACTCATCAGGCTATAGATTATGCTGATAGCGTTAATGTAATAAGAGATCATAGGAAAACAACAGAAAGAAATACAGAAGTATGAATAAAAGCTTGCAGTGAAATTGATTTACTAGTAAGAGCAGAGAAAACTTAAAACATGGTGGTTCACAATCATTGTAAAGCTGAAAATTATAGAAGTTTTAAAATATCAAATACTGTCTACGAGAAAGTGAACACATTCATATATCTAGGACCAATATTAACAGACCATAATATATTCACAAGGAAATTAAATGTACACTAACTGAGGAAATTCATGCTATTATTCAGTTCCAAATCTTTTGTAGTCGCTAATTCTTTGGAGAAATTTGAAGCTTAAAATATATAAAACGATAATTATCCATGTTATTCAATAGGGTTAAGAATATAGCTGCTCGCTCTGATAGAAGAACATAGCAGACTGAAAGCATTGAGAACTAGATCCTGATGGCAAAAATACGGATCCAAGAGAAAAGAGAATCAAAATTGGCATTGCATAATTTATACCGTTTAACAAACATTGTTACTGTCATCAAGTCTAGGAGACTCAGAAAGGCAGTCATGTAACCAGAATGGTAGAACGGTGAAACGCTTCAAAGGTTTAAATGGAAATGGATTCAGAAGACGACCTGCAGATGGGAGGACAGTATTATGATGGATCTCTCAGAAGTAGGAACACAAAATAGAAACTGAATAGAGTTGAGTAAGGTCAGAAGTGAGTAGGGAGCACAGTATTGTACCATTGTACTCCATAGGCAATGCAGTTAGTTGGTTTGTTAGTTAATACAATTTATCATATCTTAACCTAAAAAGATTCACTTTTAAGATAGCAGGAAAAGAGAATAATAATTGCAATACAGTTTTATAAACACACTCAAGTAATTGAAATAATGATAGTTCAAATATAATAATATAATTATTATTGGTTGGGATTCTTCTTCAATCTGAATTTTATTATGTATCTTTTATGTTTTTTTTTAAATATACATCACCGCAACTTCTGTGTTTAATCCACGTCACATTCCAAAAAAATGTCATTGACAAAAACGTAAATAGAATGACGAAACCGAGCGAAGATAGCAGATCAAAATCGGTAAGATTGGGACACTAGACAGAAAAATTGTGATGATAGTAAGGTGACTAAATTTGTAAATCAATTCTAAAGATAATCAATAAACGCGAAGATATTTATTAGTAATTGAATTTAATGTGAGAAATATATTAGTAAACACTGAAGAAATCCAGAATTGGAACATACTACTGTTTTCCTGTTGAACGTTGATCGCATGGGGTAATCCCGAAGGAAAGCTAAATGAGAGCAATTCGAAAATTTCAGGGCATTGAAAGTGAAGCGAAAGAACTAATACATACATTTAACAACATATTTGTCAGATTATGTGTGTGTTTCTATGTTTGTGTTGAACAGTTACATTATCCCATTTAAAGGCATTTGTTATGATTTATTTCTTCAATTTGTTGTGCTTTTATTACATCTAGAAACTGTACTTTCTCAGATTCATTTAAAAATAAAGTAAAATGTCCCCAATTATAAATGTATATAAATATTAAGAAATTAAAAAAAATTTTATTTGATGGTACCAAGTACGGATTCTGAACATTGATTAGTTAACAAAGTTTTCCTAACAAGGAACATAAATAGTGTTCTAAGCTATATCTAGGGTGCTGAATTTGAAAATAAAATCAATTTTTGTTCCTCGCTCAATTTTCTTATAAAATGCTATCCGTTCTTATTGAAATCCTTCAAAATCGGCAAAAGCGTAGGATATGGTTTATTCTGTTGTTTGAAATAAATTGAGGGAAACTGAGATAAAATTTAGAAAAATACAAGGAATTCCGATATATGCCCATGAGGTCAAGGAACATGATATACGAAACAGGGGTGCAGATCCTCCCTTGTGATTTGAGGAGCTCTCCCTAAAATTCATAAATCTGCGTCCAAATATTCCACTCTCCCAGCTTGCCCTGGTACAAGTGTCCAGCAATGATCGTGAAGCCTGTGGCAAAACTTCACTTGCATTCACTGAACCATCTTTGAAAGTCCCTCACACTTGCTTATCGATTAAAAATGCACTTGGTTTGTGACAGTCATCAAAATAAATATATTTGCCTCGTCCTAGTGTTACAACAAACGTCCACTTTTCACCAGCCAGGAAACGATCACACAGGTTTCGACACTTGATATGACGTTCCTGGAAGTGTTTGGGGAAGAGCTTATGAGCACGAACTTTCCGTCGCATTAGTAACCTCGGATTGCAGAGAATGATGATATGCACTATCTGCAGTGATGTCTGAAGCCGGTTCGCGGTACTGCTCTGTGTGGGTGAATTCTCCCTGGTGACCACAGCCCCAAATTCTAGCTTGTTTGCGGCTAGTGGCGGCGGGGACCTGTTTCTGCACCAGAGGAATCATCCTACGCGTCGCCTTACCTGCGCCTTTCAACACCCGTGATATGCTACTTTGGTAATTTGCTAATAGCATCATAACTGTAGTTCACGTCGGAAAAGACAGGTATGTAGACTTCTCACCAGCACTTATTTTCGGCAGCATTTGTCCCAATATACACTTACCAAACCTGTTATGCACAGTTGATAGTCCAAACAGACAACACAACTGTCAGCTTTCTTTTCTTCCCGCTTGGTGATGCTTCAAAATGTGTGTTATTTAGTCACTATAGATCGGAAACAACCTTCGTATTATGCGAAGTTTACTCAAAGCATGTTCTGCAGAACAACTAGTCCACTGGAAGTGTTGCCAGAATGTAATACAACACAAAGAGGCTAGGGAAAGATGAAAGCTGGGAAAAAATATGGGTGGTTTGACTAAAAATTTCTACAGCCAATGATTGACAGCTCCTCTAAGTTTTTCTTTATCTTCCGCTGTAGTTGATGTCCGGTTATCCTCAAAGTTTCCGTGTCTTTTATTGTTTTCTTTACTACCAAAATCGTAAAATCTATGTGAGGTGAACGATATATACAATGCACATGGACAAATATTTTCTACAAGTGTTTTCATACCATTATTCTTCTTTCGCATGTTTCCGGAGCATCATAGCTTTGGCCAACAATTGATTCCAATTACTCCCTAGCATCATGTAACGTTTTGCACATAACACGAAAATATTGTTTTACTGCAGAAAACCAAGATGTAAAAGCACCAATCACTCGCTCTACAGGCTTAAGCGATTCTGGACTTTTCCACATATTTTGTTTATTTTTTTTTTTTTTAGATGTAGAGTATACTAACAACAGTAGCTACTACTTTGCAGTGCCCTTTGTCTTATATGACGGTTGTAATCAGACAAATGTCAGAATAAGACCGGCCCTTGAATGATACATATAACACAAGACCACAGCTAAAAATAATTCATCCGTTTTCCACGTCGGATCTAACCATAACCACATTGAAAATCGTAGAATAGTTACCGCACTAATTAGTTCTGAAAATTAGTGCTTTCAATCCTTCATTCTCCAGTTGCAAAACACAAGGGTTTCCTTCAATAAGAACGGTCCTCGCCTGTCTACTGAATTATAATTTCTCCCTGCAAAAGGAATGCTCTTTTCCAGTGCTGTCTTTCTAAATTAAAGCCAACTAAAACTCCAAGAAGAAAATATTAATATTTTATATCAGAATATAAGAACACTTTGTTCAAAACTTGCAGACATTTCACCCAAAAGCTTGATGAATGAAATAAAAGAACGTTGATGTTTTCCCTGCTCTTCCATTCATTAATTCAGCATACAAAATTATTATGTTTTATGTGACGAGAAATAATCCATCATGTCCATAACATTGGAAGGAAGATGTCACCTCCATTTCCCTCGGTTTCAACGCCCATGCTCCCGTTCTCTGGTTGTGCTACTAGCCCCCTGAAACACACCTTATCATTGCTTGCGTGAGAAGGAAACCATCATCAGACACAGATTACATAGTATATAAGGAAGAAGCGTGGCGGCGACGAAGGTCACTTGCCCCCCTAACTTTTGTTGTCCCTTTATAATTAATTATAGTTTCTGATGTTAGCCATATGCAACTTTCCCATTTCCAGTTTTCAGAACGAATCGCCACTACTGAGCATGATTCAAGGAATGAAATATCGGAAGAAAGAGGTACCTACCATCTTATCAAAGATCCTTGCAGGATAAATTTTATATGGGTCCTTACGGAGAGAGGAAGGTAAAAGAGGGAGGGAGCGGAATAAAAGCCCAACTTCTTCTTTAAATGGATATTGCTGGCTCCGTCTATAACTTCCCTCTAAAAGAAACACTACCCCCTTTCCCGTGCAGTATTTATCGTCAGTAAATAGTCTGGAAGCGCTCTGAGGAGGGTATACTTGAAAGTGGGGCAAGTGGGCACAGTGAACACGAGTAACTAATTTGACGCGATTTTGATATAGAATTATAATTGCGGCAGGCGAAAATTTGGTGGAAGAGCAATTTACACCCCCAAAATTGAGCTGACAAGCAGCTCCTCAACTTAGTATTCCACATGCACCGTTGATATGAAATGAATTACATTTGGAGACATTGCTTAGGCGCATATTCAATCGCATAGAATTGCTTTCTGACTCTTGACACCTGTGTCACAGCATTCTGAGTTCTGATAGCGTAGGAAGTGGTTGCATTTTGTTATAGCTTAGTGAAGTTTAATTGTTTTGAACATTAAGAAGATGAAAATGCCTCGTACCTCTATCAATAGTGAAAATTCGTTTGGATATATCTGTGGAGAGGTGACTTCAAATCGAAAAATAACAATTGACCCCGCTTGTAAAGAAGTGCTACGAACTATATTTCGGGTGTAAAGTTGGCGACCAAGACAAGGAATCGGACCACCACATATGCTGCTTGCCATTTATTACACTCCTGACAGGCTGACAAAAGGTTCAGGATATATGCTGTTTGCTGTTCCAATTATTTGTGGGAACCGACAGACCACACAACAGAGTGTTATTTTTGTAAGGCAAAAGTAGCTGTAATCACGACGAAAACAAAGAAGAGTGTGTAATTCCCGAATTTACTATCTTATCTGAGACCTGTAAGCCACAGTAATTAAGTACCGGTACGAGTGCCTCGAGAAAAAGTGATAGAGGGGTGACCAATCTGGTAACGAGTATGAAGAATGTTCAGAAGAAGGAATCCACTCATGTCGACCTGAGTTTAGAATTTCTGAGTTGAGTAATCATTCGAGACAGGAACTAATAATCTTAATGATCTTATGTACCCCTGAAAAACGGTGTCGCGCAGCTTATTTACTTTTAGTATATAAGATCACCAATGGTAAAGTTGATTCTGAATTATTAATGTCGCAGATTATCTTTGTGTTCCTCATCGGCGAACTCTCTATCTCTAAATTTACTTACGTATTCCTGGGTTATCAATTGTTAAACGCTTCTTGTTTTACAGACTAGCGCAAGATTATAACACAATTTCAACACATTTCAACATAATAACTACTGAACGAAACTTTATAAATCAACTGAGTAGAATATTGCAAAATTAAGACGTTTACTTTCTATTATGTATATTTGTATTTTTTTATTTTCGTTTTTGTGATTTCAATGTTATGTTCAGTCTCTGCCAAACGGCATAGTGCTTTATTGAAACTTAGTGAATAAATAAAGAAAAAACAATACATAAATAAATTTCGTTTTACTTTCCTTAGTCAATCATTGCATTAATTTCTCTTCATTACTGTTTCTTTAACCTAGCCGACATCACCATGGAACGTAAAACTTAGCCTAAATATAGAGACAAAAACATTAATCCTCTATCAGAAATACATTATATTCGTAGCAAAAATGTATGAATTACTATGTGTAATTCCGAGGTTTAATAACCCAGTTTCAAAAGGAGAGAAGTCTCTGAGTTTTAACTAGCATAATCATCCTCTATATGTAGTAGTAACGCCTATAGACTCACCTGTTAGGATTGAATTCTTCTGTCCCATTTCCTGTAAAAAGTATTCCATCATGCCTCGCAAGTTCTCATCGTTGTAAGTTCGTTTGTGATTTTCAAACACATTCTGCAATAGGAAATTAATACATTGCTTTAGTTACACTCAAACGTTTTTACCAGAGATAATAATAATAATAATAATAATAATAATAATAATAATAATAATGATAAAAATAATCAGTAGTAGTACTTGTAGTAGCAGTAGTAGTAGTAGTGTGATGTATATACCATGTGATCTGAATCAGCTCCTGCATCAGGAAATGATTGGGAATATGTTGCATGTAAGAATTGTTTTAAAATTCCTCAAATTAACCACCACTTCATCCACAGAACGTGTATTCCTAATGTGGTGGAGATGATCTTTTATGCCTTTCTCCATCGAAGAGAAAGCATTACTTTAGGTAATCAGACTCTTGAATAGCATATTGGTCCACAATTATCCAGGAATGGCTAAGTGGCACAATGTCCTTACTCAAATTGCCAAAACTAAGTCAAATGGATTTCCATAATTTGTTACATAATTTAATAAATGCACAAGTTGTTTATAACTACAAAGAAAGACGTATTTTGTTTATGTAAAAACAATTTAAATTATTTAACTTTACCTTGATGTATTCACCGAAGAATTTATTTATTTTTATTTGGTTAGTGTAATTTGTATATCCTGGTAGAATATGCCGAAGCAATGGAAATGCATTAAGTATTAGTCCTGATTTCATTGTAACTGATTCCAATTCTTCGAGTAGATGGATCATTTTAAGTAATATTGGATCACTATAACTGAAGGTATGTCCTGCTATAAATCTCCATAGACAATTGATAACAGGTGCGTGGAATGTATGATCTATTGCAACTCCTTTCGATCCGGATTCTATACTACTCTGTTGTAACATTCTTATTAAACGTGATCCTTCGTCCGCAACTATAGATTCCGTGATATCCTTTCCAAATCCTAGTGTTCGTAATATTTTTAAGCTAAAACGTCTATGTTCCAGCCATACTTGTCCATTTTGAAATATCAAACCTGAAATAAAGACAGCAAATTTTACAATACAATATCTTTCGGAATGTCTTATAGAGATAAATTTAGTTTTCTAAAAACGTTTCAATTAATGATATCGTCTTATTAAATTGTTGCCCAAGAAGTGAACATCACTTATGCTCATTATAGTTTGAACTTGTACAAATTGTTTTATATTTATAATATCCACATTTCAATAAAATTTAGTTAAGTTTACTGTAGCAATAAAATGTCGAAAATTACATCAGATGTCTTAATAACTATTTTTTCTGTGATGTCTTACTTATACTAGTGTGTTATAAAGAATATGTCGTTCGATCTTAATAAAGGAAATAATGGAGAAAAACGTATGCAAGTACCTTTCATCTGGGTATCGTTTCAACCCCACTTAAGACGATTATTTAAAAAGTTCTGTTTCGTAAGTGCCTACAACAGTATATGTCTTACATAATTTTCCTTTAAAAATTATTCAAACAAATAGTGATATACATCAAGAGAAAATAACGTCCCTGTTAAATATTGCGAACAATACAATAATACATTCTACATTTTCGCTGGATTCTGTAGTGAAAATTTTTGTTTGTTTTATCAAAACGGGATTAAATAATAAATGAAATCAATGGAGGCACTGGCATGATAATCAAATTAAAAGTAAAAATGTATTGTAAAAATATCAGAATTGTTTCAAGTTAGATACATGTTGTACATAGATTGAATTTGTGTATACTGCATGATGATCTTGACATTTTAATCTTCTTTCCCAACAAGAGTAAATTATCCAGCTGATGATTCTGGCTTTACATAGAGTGGAATTTTTTTTATTGTTTTTTTATCCGGGAGAAAATGAAATAATTTTGAAACAATTGTTCTGCGTCAGTGATGAAACATGTCGTTGATATGTGTGTGTTAACTGTAGAAATAAATGAAGACCAAATTAAATGATGATGATGGTTTTATATACATGTAACGCTCATTACCATACAAAATATTTCAAAAGAATAATTTGACCCGATGAATTGTATATCACTCTTACCTTAAAATTACTGTTAAAATTTTCGTGCTACTAATTTATATCTTAAGAATGACATGACGACCATGTCTTGGAATGTAGTGAAAATTTGCTATATCTAAAAAAATATATCGCAAAACTATGCTATCTTCAGTGTCTTGTTCTGCAGATTTTTATATAGATCCATGCTAGAGAGGTTGAAAAAACATATACCTACTAAATTGGCAACTTCGGTTCGATCCCAAGTAAGAATAGGTGGTCTCTCTTCTTCCCTTGTTCCATTGCAGTTTTCTTTATAATTTTCTCCAGCTTCTTCGCAATCAATAATTTCGAACATATGATACGATACAGGGCCTTAAAAGTGATGCTAGCAACATCAAATTCATCGTTATTGAAACCAAGAATGTGTCGAACCTTTACGTCCACATTTAGCTTCTGCGCCATGATTAAGAAAGAAGACGACTGGAATAAACTGTTTCTAAAAATTTCCTCATATACATTTCGGTTAGATTTTATATAGAGAACGTAAAGATGTTCCTTTTTCACTATATGTTTAGGCAACATCCAATGCTATTTGTTGGTTCCTAAACAGATGCTCAAAAAACTCTGGTAAGGCTCCTGAACGAGTTAAGTTACTTAAAACTTTCAGCTTCTCATTTTGTTATTCTAGGGATTGTGAAAAGTTACATACAGTATTTACACTTTGGGTATTTTGGTGAATTTCATGAAAGAGTTTCACTACCTACCATCAATAATAAATACCGCACAAACTTTGAACATAGAGCTAATTATACACTACACGCAAACTTTATTCTGAACACTTGAAAAAAAACTGAAGAACTTTCATCACGTTTCTCTTCATTGTAAATAATACATTATTCTAAATATACGAATAAAATGAATTATACAAGAACATATTATTCTAAACATATACGAAAAGTAAACTTTGGATAAGTATCTTCCAATTATAAAAATAAGTATTTTCCTTAACAGGAGCAAAATGTTTAAAAATGTAAAGTGAGTGTAAAGTTTATAACTTTAAACGATTTTCTAGTAATATAAGCACAGGTTATTTTAAACATATAAAAATAAAAAAAAACGTACTAACCACTATTATCTTTATACATATACTTAACCACTGGAAACATGGCTCTTCCTTCTGTTTTCCTATTTGTAAGGATCTCATGAACGAACTCCTTTCTGGAGACAACTATTTGACTGAGACCAAATTGGTTAATCATAAATTCTGAACCATATTTACTGCACACATAATTGAATACTTTAATCCAAGAACGAAATTTTACTCGAAGGTAAAATAAGTAGTAAAAGTTCCCCAGAAACGGAAGTGCCATTGGTGCTGTAAATTCAAAACAAATATGCAATTTGAATTAATATCATGATTATAAATTATAACAAATTAATTAACACGACAAACTTTAAATTGCAATGAGTAATTATACTATTACTAATATTAATAAGTATGCTGTGACGGATAGCATACATGTATCTTAAAAACTGAATTATAGATGACAGATCAGTAAACGACACTGAAGAATTTCTTCAGCTCTTGAAACGCTGTGGCCTAGAGTATTAGGACCCGCGTTATATCTAGCCGAGTCAGCAAAAATGTTTGTGACGTCATAGGTCAAAGGTCAATGAAGTTGGCCCAAGGTCAATGACCTTGGGGTACTTAGAAACACCCACTCTTTAATTTTTGGCAGGGGTACCTTGGCCCAACCCCTAAATTTTGGCAGGGGTACATAGGACCACCTCCTTAAATATTGGAAATTGCCCAATTTTTACATTTGGTATCATAGTATAGGAGCTTAATAAAAATCACTATAAATTTGGTGGTACACCTCGTTCCCTTTTAGGGGTACAAAATTGCCAAAATATAAAAACGTTAGCAACACGTTGTACCACGTGTTTGGTTTTTGACCTAATTTATCGCCTTGGATGAGGTTTAATTACTTTATGTGGTTATATGCTCATGTATAGGGATCCATTACGTATCATAAGACATGGGTATATTGATGCACCCCTTTAAATTTTTGGGAGCAGTACCTTGGCCCACCCCTTAAATTTTCGAACTTCTCCAATTTTAACATTAGAGGTCGTGTACTATAATACTAAATGTTATAATTGGAGAATTGGAAAATTTAAGGGTTGGGCCATTCTACTCCTCTAAAAAATTTAAAGGGGTTCATCAATATATTAATGTCTTTTGATACGTAATGGACCCCTCTACATGACAATATAACCATATAAGGTAATAGGACCTCATCAAAGAGGATGAAGTGGACAAAAACCAAGCAGGTGGTACAACGTATTGGTTACCTTTATAGATTTGGCAACTTTGTACCCCTAAAAGGGAACGAGGTGGACCACCAAAATTTATAGTGGTCTATATTAAGGTCCTATACTATGATACCAAATGTTTAAATTGGACAATTTCTAAAATTTAAGGGGTGGGCCAAGGTAAACTTCCCAAATTTTTAAAAGGGTTCATCAATATACACATGTCTTATAAAAGGAAATGTACCCCTGTAAACGCCCATATAACTATATAAGGTAATAACGCCTCAGCAAATGGGATATATTAAGTCAAAAACCCCGAAATTTGACTTTTTGTCAATTTTTTACCCATGAAAGAGAACGAGGTGGATCCCCCAATACTAACAGCGGTACATAGCCTGGTCTAAGATACCATACCCAATTTTTAGATTTGTCAATTTCCAAAATTTAAGGGGTGGTCCTATGTGCCCCTGCCAAAATTTAGGGAGTTGGCCAAGGTACCCCTGCCAAAATCTAGAAGGGGTGGTCCAAAGTACCCCTAAGTCATTGACCCTGGCCCAAGATCATTGACCTTTGACCTATGTCATCATAAACATTTTTGCTGATTCGACTAGATATAACGCGGGGTCTATTACTCCTAGTATATGGTTTAAACTTTAATGATCTTTAGTCTGAATATCTGATTTTAATTTGGACCTTGTACCCTTTTAGATATGTGTTATCAACTGTTATATTCAAGTATATTTACATGTAGGAATAACATCAAAGATGCTTTACTCATTGGAAAAGTGCCCAGATTTGCTTCGAAGTCGAGAAAAGGCTAAATAAAAGAGAGGAAAGCCACTACATGTTCCCCCATTATGAAAAAAATAATTTTATCTGCGTCACTCATATAAAAAGGCAAAGACCTGTAATGTCTGCAAATATTCTTGTATGCAATTTAATGTCTGCTAGTATGTAATGTGTTTTGATACTAGTCGTAGTGAAAATTAGTAACCGAATAACAATTCTTCCTACAGAAAAAAAGAATTCCAACTATTGTTGGTTACGAGCGATCGCTACAAAAGTTCATTTCCTTTCGATTTCTCGAAAATTGAGCAAATGAATTGACTCTCAATGTTATTAAGCCATTATGTTGAAATGGATGTGATCTATTCACTGACCTTTAGGCCTGGCCTGGGAAGGTTCCCATGGGAGCTAAACTGGCCGTAAACCGGCCTAAGCTAGTATCTTGCTATGTTAGAATAAGGAAGTATACTCTTGGACAGCTATCAGCTATAGAAACAAGATGAAGCATGCCTTTTTCGTGTTCTTGTCCTGTATTGACTAGTTATTTGAATCCCCAGCCCAGCCCCTTCCGCGGAGAGCATAAGCAGAACGTATGTGTTTGTTTATATAATACCGTTAGCAACTGTTGCAAGTGAAGAAACCTCAAATTCAAGATGGCATCGCCAATGAATTTATTAGATAAGCTTAATGTGCCATGAATGGTCCCCTTTACAAAAATGCGTGATTTAGAGATTGGCGTACCATTTCGTATTGTAAACCGTGAGATAATTACCACAATATATGGTAGGAAGGCATGTGTAACATTTGAAGGAGGCGAAAAAGATATTTTACCAGGACGCTCTACTGAAAAAGTGGAAGCAGATAATTGTGCATTATTAACGTATTTAGAAAGTGGAAATGTATGTTTAACATATAAAGGAATGAAGATTAATGTATCTGTACGTAACATGCACGATATTGAATTTACTGAGTTGATATATTCATCGTAAGTGTATGGTTGGATGTGGAAACAAGATGAAACATGAATTTCCCCCTCGCCCTTTTCTTCATGCATGCGCAGTCATCACTATGCATAGTGTCGTTATTCTGTGCTGATCAGCTACTGGAGGAACATGTCTTTGAGTGCTTGTGCGTCAACTATGGATACCGAGAAAGAGTACCTGCTAAATGTGGAATATGGACTTAATTTAATGAAAACCAAAATAATTTGTATTACACTGTGTAGTGATACATTTGAGCCAGTGACTCGTGTTGGTAAATGACTTGTGTTTGAAGTGGAGTTAAATTTGACAGAGTCGGAGAAGCTTCTACATTTGACCCCGTTTGTTATGGACTATTTAAACTCTCAAGTGGAAATTACATTTATAAAATATCTTGGCCGAAAAAACTAACTGGTGGTGCGAAAGCAAATGGGTGAAAAATTAGTAATGTTAGAGAAGAACGGAACACTTCATGCTCCTCGAAACAATGTGAACTTAACTTCAAGTGATTGGCTTTATTTCTTGGAAATATTAACGTGTATTGAACGTGCTGTGAAAAACAGTAAAGTTTGCAGAGTTGTGCTACGTGAATATTTTGACTTGTGTACAGATACTATTCGCAAACATGTACAATTGCAGTGTCTTACATGCAGGAGACTTACCGAAATGCATACATGTGTAGACGAACAGAGTATTATTAACGGTATGATCATTAGTTTTCCAAGTTTTTCTCTTAGTAAGAACAGTGATGTGACCATTGACGGTGAAAGATTAAAATCGGAAGTGAAAGTATTTTCCAAACAAAAATTCATAGATTCAATTACGACTGATTTATTTGATAGTGTGCATACACAGCCATGGTGGGGGAAACCGATACTCAACCTTCGGAGGGTACCAGCGAAGTGGACGTCTTTTCATAAGGAAGAAAATTGATTTATACTGAACAGAGTAGTTATAAATTCAAAAATAAAAATATAGTGAAAGTGAAATGTTTTATTTATGTTTTGTGCTCGTTTCATACACTTCAATATGATATTACTTTTTATTAGTGTACTAACTTTTTTGATAAGAAAATTCTAACATTTTTACCTGTATACTATACGTGTTATGTATAATAATAATAATGAATTCAAATACTTGAAATATTATTAAATAGAAGCTAGTATTTGAAATTATTATTATCAACATTATTATTATTATTATTATTATTATTATTGCTACTACTATTATTATTATTATTATTATTATTATTATTATTATTATTATTATTATTATGCAACTCTGTCTTAAATATGATAGAAGTAGTTTATTTTGAAGAAAGAAACTTTAAAATTATTAATATTAAATTTCAAAAACAAACTCCTATCATCATCATAATATTGAATTCACTTCTTTTAATTTATGAAAGAATAACTGATTAATTATTGAATTCATTATTATTATTATTACTTAGTTATATGATTACATCATTGAATTAAAAAAATCAGTGGTAGATTATTTTTTAAAAACATAATATGAAATACTTCAATTCAATGAGTTTAAAAACATGTTTTTTGATATATTTATCAAATTACATAATTGATCATAAAACATTTATGTATTAGGAAATGGAGAAAATAAGAAAACAACAATTGTTTTCAAAGAGAAAAAAGATTAATACAAAGTATTTATTGATGAAGATAATATTTACACAAGAAAAACGAAGTTAAGTATAGTACATCTTTTTTTAGAAAAAGAGATTTCATCGGTTATTCTCTTCTTCTTCATATTCATTGTGCAAATGGTTTTTAAAAGTCACTATTTTACACAACACACACAGTTCTTTATTATGTTTTTGGGCGAGTTGCTGATGACTCCACAGACGACATATATGTCGATGCTGCTGCTGTTGCTGCCGGTGATGACGATGGAACGTAGACAGAAGTCATACTCTACAACGGTGCTACCCATACACACACTGACGATCCTTTACTCTCTGAAATGAAAAAATGAAAACATAACTTAAAATTTATTTTATCTATAATCATTAACAAATAAAGCAACAAATGATAATATTTGTACAAAACACGTTATAATAGTAAAGAAGGAAGAACGAGTACCTGCAGTAATACAAAGAATTTAAGGTTTATTTTATCTATAATACAAAGTATCCAAAACAAACGAAGAAGAAGAAGGAATAACATTCATAACAATAATAATAATGAAAACACGATAATATGTATACAAGAGAAATGATTACCTGTAATAGAAAACACATCAATCGACGGTCATTTTTCTCTGGAGTTGTTGAGAAGATATGAACATCATATAAGTAATTTCTTCTAACTTTAAAGCAAAGGAATAGGTATGAATAATGTCCACATTGAGACGATTTCATACTTTGAATTCGTTTATTGTTAACTGTATAAGAAAGTGAATTTCTGCGTACAAAATTAACATTTTGCATTATATATGGAGAAAATCCAAATGTATAGAAGTAGTGGGCACATCCAGCAGTATTAATATATACGAAAATCCAATGGGTACCGATTTTATTAGTGCGATCTGTATTTATGATGATAGCTGCAGGTAGTGGAACATGCATTGCTAACTCATTTGCCGCATATATCCTATGAAATGATTGTGAAATAAAGAATTTGTTTGAAGTGCGTGCAAAAAATCTAGTGTAGAGAAGAACATGTATAAAAATGTAGATATGTACTTATATGTTACGGTATCTAATAACAATAATAATAATAATAATAATAATAATAATAATAATAATAATAATAATAATAATAATAATAATAATAATAATAATAATGTACTTTTAAAAATCCGTGATGATGTTCCTCTGATGATCCCCTTCTAAGAGAGACTGGAACTCGCAATATGTGATGCATGAGACAGGTGCTGGTAGAGGATTCTTAAAATGAACCTTCAGGCGAACACAGCCGTGGAGTATTAGGTTCCAATGCTGCACAGCGCTGGCATCTGCATCTTGAGTAATGTCGAAAACAAAAATAGGTAGTCCTTGATGAAAGGCAAGGCAAGGAATATTGTTGCCATGATTGGAAATGTGAATACCTGATCCACAGAATAAGGTATGATATGAAGAAACATAGAGGTTGTTTACGTAATTTGGTTGTAAAGGGTTTCAAAGGTGCAGGTTTTCCATCAATGTATAATGAGAAGAAATTGATGTCAACATTTTTGAAATGAAATGAATTTGAAGTTATCGTTCCTTTATAGGCATCATTTTGAGTAAACGCTACAATCACTCGAGTTGGTAATACTCTCATGAATAAATTATCAATTGTTTTTGATTGAAGATCCTTTGGAATGACGAATGACTTCGTTTGTACCCTTGTGAGAGGATATTTGGCTGTTATTGATTGTACAAGCTTTATATGTGGTAGTTTTGTTGTAGGATTAACAATAATCTTTTTAATATGTAAAGCAGCGTCTAAAATATTTACTTTAGCCTCAACAGACGAATCACTTGCTGGAATTAACTTGATGCGTAATTCTACTCCTTGGATTAAAAATGTATCCTTATTAAAAATATCACAATGAAGATGTCCACGCATGTCGAATATTGCACTGTTTTTTTTTTTTTGTTAATTCATAACGTTGTTCAAATCCTCTATTACCACTAGATGTTCCACCCATATGTCCAGCAGTATCTTGAAACCAGAATACACATTCAAGATGAGTATTTTTATCAGAATCATCATAATTTAACAGTTTTTCGATGTATGATCGATATGGGTGATTATAAGACGGAAATGAAATCAGTTTGTTATATAAATACACTTCCACATCACTGAACATAGAATATGGAAAATCATTAATAGGAGCCACAGCTTTGTCACTTTCACCAAATGCTGATCCATCAGGTTAACGATTTGAACTTCAACTTAAAGAAGAGTAGGTCTATGTATTCATCACTTGTTCCTGGGATGACAAATTCTATAGGTGCATTATCAGCTAATGAACTGATTTGTTTATATGTATTTCACTTTTTGTCTAGTTCACTTTTTACACACTCACAGGACTGATGACGTAAGAAAGCCATGATGACGATTTAATCAAAGATTTTGTGTGATACTTTCCTCTTCTTATACTACTGTTTTTTTTGTATTCTCTCTAATGATTTTCCTCTTGTCCTTCTTTTTCATGCGCTTGATGATGTGTAATGATGGAGGGTTAAAGATGGAATGATGTGTAATTTTTCTTTACCTTCGTTGATATCCAGATCCTAGCATAGATTTCAGTTAATTTTTAGCTTTTTCTTGCAAAATGGACTTCGTTTCACCCATTCATTGAAGAAAGGAATCGTTTAAAGAATTTTTTATCAAGGATGATATCATTAATAACGTTTACTCCAGATTTTAGCAATTCCTTTCCTAATTTTTAGCTCCTTGTTTTACTAACGGCATCGCAGAACGAAATAATCCTGCAATTAAACTTCCAATACCATGTAAAACTAGATAAGGTAATTGAACATAAACGTTTCCAGTTCCAGAAAGAGCTCGTTTTTGATAATAATGTAAATATGGATTATTCATATTTGTTGATCTTGTTGCACTGGTCGAGAATGTAGCTTAATGCATACAGTTCCGAAAGTGAATCTCAGTGGGGAGACTGTACTATCTCTTATATCTATTTTGATATGTCCAAAATGCATTTTCTCTATATTAACATAATGTGGAGGATTAAAAATTTCTATAACACTACTTCCAAACGAATGATTCACAGGATTCATCGTATTTATGATACGTAATAATGGTGCTACTGTATCTCCAACCAAGACGGATTGAGTTATATTACAATATACATGCATTGTAGATGGAGGTCCTAAACGTAAACTTGGAATTATTTTGCCTTGTTGCATATCCTTTAAATCAACGTTTGGATCAAATCCCAACATCGCACTAGCACTTGGTGATAATGCAACGTCTACATGTATGTCTTTATGAGGGTGTCGTATAAAACAGGTATTACTCTCATGGTTATACGAAATATGTAAATGTGTGAATCTGTTGTATGTATTAATTATTTTTATCAATTCTTAAATGTCAGTGTAATAACGTACAGGAATTGTAACAAATTTCCATTCATACTTTTTTTCAGGTTTGTAAAAAATATTTTCTTCATTAATATTAAATATTGAATGAAGTTAATGAATCTCAACAATAACCACTTTCTTCATTTCACGGAATTCCATTCTTTGATGAAGCTTAGTAGTGAATGATGTTAATTCGTTGACAGGAAAATATTCTATAGAACTATTACTGGAAAGCGTAACGTAAAAATCTCCATCAGGTTCCATATTATTTCTCAATCTTCTTTACGGATGATACAGGTATCCAGGATTCGAAAGAAGAAGGATATAATTTCCAATTAACAAGATATTCTTTTCTTCTAACTTCTCTTCTTGTATGTATGATTTTATCTATGTAAAACGTCTTTGGTAGCGTCACAGATTGCAATTCCTCTTTATAAAATTATCCATCCAGGGGATCCTCGTTTTACTCTTCAATTTCATAAACAGATGGATCTCTTGCTAGTATCTTCTTCATTTTAAATAGTTCCTAAGATGTTTTGAGAAATCTGGATTCTTCTTCTCTATTTTATTATCATACTGATTATGCCATACTTGTTATAGGTTCTTTGAGAAACATTTGCAGGTGACATCTTAATGCTTGAATGATAACCTTCATTCTATGAATTTACAAGAAGATGAAATACATTTAAATAATGATACGTTTGATACTTTGTGAAATACTTCCACATTTTATCGTTTAGAGTTCTGTTAGAACGCTCTACAATACTAGCCTTTATATCAGGACTTTTAGTTGTAATATGTTTTATTTTGTTTTCCTCTAAATACTTCTGTATTGTTTTATTAGTAAATTCACTTCCTTTATTTGTTCGTAATGTAATTGGCTTTCTGCCTTTAAAACAATTTTTAACGCTTTTAAGACATCATTTGTACTTCTAGATTTTAATGACACAGCAAAGGCGTATCGACTGAACACATCTATTACTGTAAGAATATAACGATATCCATCATTAAATTTATGAAGAGTGTGAAGATCATTAATATCACTTTCCCACTGATCATGAATATTATTCATTTCATAGAAATCTGTTATAAAACGATTACGTACTGGTTTGTGTAACGTATATGTTGTTTGCTTGAGTAACAACTTTCTTATACAGTGTATAGGAATTTTCTTCGTTGTAGCTAACCACAATATTTTAGTAGTTGAAAACGAAGCAAGATGTGATGAGTTGTAGTAAATCTTGCTTAATTGTTTGTTTATGGTTTCCATCTTGGCCATACTGGAAGTTTACATGTACGTTTCCTTTTCCTTATAGGACAATACCTTTTCCTTTCCTTCCTCTTCTTCTTCTTCTGCTTCTTCTTCGTCGTCTTCTGCAAACGATTTCAGAGGTATTGACGGTGATGTTACTGGTCATGTTTTAGTTCGTCGTAAAATATATGACAAACGTTTTGGATTTTAAATAGTTTCTTGAGATGTGTTATTAGAAGATAAATAATTACAAAATTGTTCCCATCCAAGAGGATAAGTGTGTTTCCGTGGTCGCGACACATCAAAAACTAAATATACAATGTGAGATCCTTCTTGTTTATCACCTTTGATCCTTCTTGTTTCCTTTATTATCCCATGTGGTATTATCATCATGTTTAATTCTATGGAGTAGTATTTCAGCCTTTTTATAAAACATTTTGGGTATAGATAACATTTCTTCTTCTATTTTAGTCTTCTCTGGTTTAGTTGACGTAATCGAAAGGGTCACACGTTCTTTTTGTTTTAGTAATTAATTTAAATATTTTTGAAGAATATTGTATTGATTCAACTTTTCTTCATCACTAAGCGATGCTAAATGTAAAATCTGTGGCATTTCTTCGTCCAAACTAGATCCACGTTTCTCCAGGACTGATGTTGATGATGATTCTGGTATTTGTATACGATTAATAATTTCAGGTGGAACTAAAATCATTTTGTTTGCATATTCCATTATACTAACGGAATTGTAAACTTGATAATGCACCACTTAAAATAGGAGCTAATAATGCCGGTAGGAGTCCCAACTACTGCACTAATAAATGCTTCTTCTTCTTTTGGATGGAGTTTCTTTTCTTCACAATAGATCGAAGCGTCCTCTTGTATCGCTTTAGTCTTGCTTCCGGTGTCATTGTAAGATGTGCATTCCCTTTTAAAACATTATACCAACATTCGCAAATACTCCGAATCACTGAAGAGTTTGCTTTATCCACTATAGCTTTGCGTAATTTAGGATTTGCCTTGCTCAGCGTACGAAGAAGATCTCCTTGTTTTACTCTTGGAGACATATTGCTAGAATGAACAAACACAGTTTAAAACTAACGTTATAAACACATAATATTCTTCTATTTCGTTGGAACAATCGTGATGATAAATATCATCAGGAAAGATATTTGTTTGAAAAAGAAATTCATCTGGCAAATACTGTTTTAAATAAATTAATTAATATCCATAAACTAACTTTATTGCATCGTTGAAACTTTCTTGAAGAAATGTTGAATTCCCAAGAGTTAGTTGATAATTCATAGGTTTCATTTGTGATTTATCTCTTGGATTTTAAATAATACGAGTTAAGAACAATTCAAGCTTATATCTCTGCTCCCTTTTCCCTGACGAAATATGTTTTATGTAATAAATAGTACACTAAGATTTTTATGATGAGAACCCTTTGTAAAGAAATCAACTATATTACGGTTCACTTCACACATATGATCATCAATAATAATAAAATGATTTAGAGTTTCGGGTAAAAAGTCATTTGTTCGAGCTAATCCTTGAATAAATTGTACTTTTGTCGAAATTTCTCTGTATGTATTTTGCCATTCTGCATAATACCATTAAACATGACGAAACGATGTATAAACAATACGTGATAAATTAGACATCAATCGTATTACAAAGGAAGTTTTTCCACATCCAGTTTGTCCTGCAACTGTACATGAAAAAGGATATTTCCAGGTTGTATCCATGTTAAGATGTATAAAAATTTTCTTCTCATGCGTATATTTATAAAGGTCCGTATTCGATTTGTCTTCTTTTGTTGGAAGGAGTGTAGCCATATGGAAGAGTTTGATATGAATTTGGAATTCTACGTCGTTTTATATAATTTATCTTATAAAGTTTTGTTTCGGGTATGCTGACTATAGTATGATCTCTCTCGCAGTATGATCTCGCAGTATGATCTATTCTGCGGCAATGTTTTTCTCTTTGGTAATTTTAACTTCATTGGGACGAGATTCCTCTTTATAATCTACTATCATTTTCTTCCTTACATAAAAATTTGGATGTTTAGATGATTCATAGTTTTTGAAAAGCCCCGTATCCTGCATACTTCAAACTAATTCTTCGTACTGGGATCAATAATACGTAACCAATAGTTCTTGGGTCTAGCCGAAACGTATTCTGAAATATAGGCCTCTTTACCATATTCGAGCAACTCATTTGTTAAATCTTCAAAAAAATTCACCAGTTGGAATTGTACTTTCACCAGGTTTTTGCGTATAAATTACTGAATCAGTATCAAGATACAATAGTCTTTCTTGTAGGTGGTCGAAATACTTATACAATTTTAGTCTTGCTTGTACTGTTATCTACACGACTATGACGACGTTTAATGTTTTTAGTGAAACAGGAACTTCAACTGTGTATTGCCAATATACATATATCGTCATCATTTATTGGAAATATTTAAGGTACGTCTATATCATGAGATGTTAATTTCTGTTATATTTCCTTGGGATCATTAATGATGCTAACATGCCCCATGTTCTCACATTGACCAAATTTTCCCCAAAATGAATTTAGTATTAATTTAGCTAAACTCCTAAGTGGTGGATAATGTTTACTTTTCGTTTCATCTAGACGTATTCCTCTGTTTCATAAAATTGCTGAATGTCCATCTCCTTTAGATCATCTATGTCACACCATGATGGCGAACCAGTAGCTTTCGTTTTTGCTTTTAGGAACTTGTTTATTTACTCTGTAAATAAGCCACCACTTTATGTTTCTTCGTCATACTGAACATCATATGCGCAAATTTCATGAATATATATTTCTTTGTATCCTTTTTCTATTGTTTTTCTTATTTCATCTGCTACCCATGTACCATGTAGAACTCGGCCTTCATCGCTGTGATTACAACATGTCTGGTTTAGTTCATCACAACATGTACGACAAAGTGGAAACATCAATCTATCGTTTGATTTGTAAGGTAAAACTGGATGAAAGACAGTTTTTCGAGGAAGAATACTTAACTAATACTTCTACTTCATCAATGCTGGAAATTTGTGAATATCCAGGCAAATAGATAGTGGGATGACAAATAGGAAAATTCTTAGTTTTACTTCTATAAAAATATAAACTAATAACATCCTGGTAACAGTATTTCTTCTTCAGACTTTGTGCTTTACGATACAAACGTATGGAATTCACACGTACACCATAAAAAGAGTCAGGAGGATTCACCGGTGTTTTCTTTATGTATGGATGCTTACTAAAATACTTCTCCCTCTCTTCATTTCCTGCCATTTGTTTTTTTTTAAATTGACAGCTCCATATTTCGTGCACTTCACAGCCAAAATCTTTTATTTTTTTTAATCTTCTTTCTTGCTTCATATCGAAAATCCATAGTATCTATAGCATTGTTATATATGAGTTTATCTTTGTCATTATTGGACAAAAATAAAACCATTAGTAAAATATCCTTCATAATCCCACACATGTATTCTTCCTGTATCGGGTCTGTGCATTCACCATCTACCTTCATTGAATCAATTCGCTTTTCCTTAGTACGTGCAGCATTTGAAATTTGAATGTTTCTTGTTATTTTCCTTCCAATCTATCTATTCTACTGCTTCAATTGGTTGTACATCACTCCATCGATACCCGTTCTTTTTTATGATACCAATCGTGTTTTCCTCGATTATTCTTCGATTCAACAAGTTACATACACTAGCAATTATAATGCGTTCAAGTAAGATATTTACAATCGTTTCAAGATTCCAATATATTCATAAAGGAAATACATGCTTGGCGTAAAACTTCGACATCCTGTACACAATACTTCATGAGTTCTTCTTTCGTTTTACAGGTCTCGTTTCGATGTTCAGTATACAATTGCAGAAACGAGCGTCTTTCGTCTACTTTCATGTTATCTGCTTCATAGTACCTAAAGTCTGGAAGTGTACTTTCATATGTTTGGTTCTCACGTCGATTTTAAAATTGTGGGAAATATTCTTTGTAGGATCGAAGACCAGCGCACCACTTAATTTACTTAAGGGCATAGGAAGAAAACTTGTTACCTTGTTGAATCAATGAATGTTACCTTCTCTACTTTAAGAGATTGCAGCATTCATGATTACATCTGTAGTCCAATTCATCTTCTCAACCATGGTCTTAATGATGAAATGTGCATCATAGCTCGTAGAACTGTGTGCAATACATGTTACTGATTTAATGTTCGGACGTCGTTTTGTAGATGCTTTTAGAAAGTCTTCTATTACATTTTCTCCATCAAATATATTTTCTGTTTTCCCACAAACGATACAATCGTTTTTATGTAGTTGTCTTCATAACAACGGTAACATGCATGCTGACTAACAAAGACATTAGGTATATGCTCATATATGTTTGCGTTATCCTCTTCTGTTTTCGTATCTTGTGTACATGCAATATCGTGAAATACAATCATAGCTTTCTTCTCCATGATAATTTTGTCGTTGGGTTTGTGATTTCTTCTTTCATTCACTTTTCATGTAACATCCGTGACTACGTTATACTGTAGTATAGCAATTATTGCATTACGCTTCTCCACATAATGTAACATAAAGGTTTTTCATTTTGATAATGAATTAACTTGTTATTCTCGATTACAATCATTGCATGTAATATGTGTTTCTTTAAAGTCACATGGTGGCTTCGGATGACAACGATAACATACAGGTGTACAACGTTTCAAATGTTCATGCTTTGTGGTATATTTCTTATCACAGCTTTCGCAATAGTATCCGCAGCTAAAACATGCTGTTAACCTTTCAATGACGTTGTAATGATTATCTAAGTAAAGTAATTTAAAGATGTTCCCTCTTTATCACTTGATGGAGCTTCGAACATGACATGACTTCCTGAAAATCCCCAGATTTTATAATCCCTTAAACATTCATGAAATTTACGAATTTCAGGAATTCTACCATTATGACTGAGATCTACACCGGCAGCTTCACATAGGTCTTCTGCTTCTTCATCTATGATACATTTCTTTTGAGCTTTTGCATATCTATTATATTCAGTTGATTTCTCCCTTGTGTTTTTCAGTTCTATGTCAACAACGATTGCATAGGCTAAACATCTTGTAGATTTGTTCTTTATTGTGATAATGCCACGTTTTTCCTTTACGTATTCCTCGGTATTCATAATATGTTGTTTCAAACGACCTTGTCCATTTGGCATACGTACATGATGAAAATTCACTATACAATCTTCGTTTATAAGAAATGCCGCATTACTTTGCAGTACTTTTCCATAACTCGTCCATAATAATTCTGATGAGAGTATTCTTGCTTCTCTGAACGAAAAAAAAAAACGGGCGATGTCCTCTCTCATTGTGATTCATATTTCTGCGTAACCATGTTGTTCCACATTACGTAGTAAATAATATATTAGAGCTCGTAGACTTGTTTCAATTGCAGTAAAAGGATTTTCATCTACACGCACGGGAGCTAATCAAATTCTTAGCATTATACCTTCCATTTTGTATGATCTGTATTGTCTTCGACGTTCTTCTACTATATGAAATCTATTGTTTCCGTGTTTACGCCTGTTATTTCCAAATCGCACTTGTATACACGACTCCAAAAGTGCATTACCACATGCGATTCTGCTTTTCGTGCAATAGCGGGCAACTTAGAAAGCTCGGCGATTTGGTTGGTTGCGAATTCGAAAGGCGTTGAACCAAACCTCAATTTTGTAACAAATATATCAGTGTGGCAAACTGCAAATAACAGAATAAAACCAATTATTAAAAATGACAATTTTATTATCGTGGCGGAGTTGGATGACATCCAAAATTACAACATGATCTTACTTAAGCAGTTCAAACAAGATGAATGGCAAGAAACATATATCACAGGAAAGCATTTATCTCTTCCCCCGCTATAAAAAAAATCTCATAAAAAAGAAAATAGTTACATAATGTGAAGGTTTAATGTAAAAGCCTCACCAAATACTTTGAAATTTGACGACGGAAAGGCAACAACAACTGAACCGAAGTGCATGTGAATGAATTGTGCACAGATATTGCAGACGTTAAAATGAGGATACGGGTTTCGAATTTTTTAAAAAAAAGTTGGGTGGGGCACGTGCCCCTCCAAACCTTTGATCACGAAATATGAAAAGTGCTAGTAACACTATGTCAAATGTGTGTAAAGGGCATGAAGAATTGTAACGAAACTTTGTGTATGGACAATACGCAAAAAACAAAGGAATACGGTTTTTGAATTTTCTGCGGAAAACGGTTTCAGGGGGCTAAAGAACTCACCCCAAACTTTTGAAAGTTAACGCCCGAAAGATAAGAAGTGAACCGAAGTGGATGAAATTTTGAACACATATTGTAGACATAAAATGTGGATATATGGGTTTCGTATTTACCTGAAAAAGACGGTTAGTTGGAACACGGCCCCTCCAATCATTTGATCATGAAATATCAAAAGTGATAGTAACTGTATGTCAAATGTGTGTAAAGGGGATGAAGAATTGCAACGAAACTTTGTGTATGGACAATACGCAAGAAATAAACGAATACAGGTTTTCATGTTCTGTGGAAAAACTATTTTAGGGGGCAAAAGTCCCCACGCAAAATTTTTAAAGCTGACGCCCGAAAGGTAAGAAGTAAATGGAAGTTAATGAAATTGTGAACAGAGATTGCAGACCTAAAATGAGGATTGGGATTTCGTATTTTCTTGAAAAAAAATGTTGGGTGGGGCATGGACCCCTCCAAACAGTTGATCACGGAATATGAAAAGTGCTAGTAACACTATGTCAAATGTGTATAAAAGACATGAAGAATTGAAACGAAACTTCAGTACGCAAAAGCGAAGAATACGTTTTTTTTTATTTTCTGCGGAAAAACAGTTTCAGGGGCAAAAGAATCCACCCCAAACTTTTGAAAGATGAGGCTCCAAAGATAAGAAGAAGTGAATCAAAATGAATGAAATTTTGCACAGATATTGTAGTCATAAAATGTGAGTATATTGGCTTCGTATTTACCTGGAAAAGACGGTTAGGTGGGGCACGGATTCCCCAAACATTTGATCACGAAATATCAACAGTTCTAGTAACAGTATGTCAGATGTGTGTAACGACATCAAGAATTACAAAATAACTTCGTGTATGGACCATACGCAAAAAACAAAGGAATATTGTTTTTTTTATTTTCTGTGGAAAAATGATTTTAGGGGTCAAACGTCCCCACGCAACATTTTGAAAGCTGACGCACGAAAGGCAAGAAGAAGTGAACCTAAGTGAATGAAATTCTGAACAGATAGCAGACGTAAAATCAGGATACTCGCTTCGTATTTTCCTGAAAAAAAAGGACCCCCCCAAACCTTTGATCACGAAATATCAAAAGTTCTAGTAACAGTATGTTAGATGTGTGTAACGACATGAAGAATTACAAAATAACTTCGTGTATGGACCATGAGCAAAAAACAAAGGAATATTGTTTTTTTAAGGAATATGGTTTTATTTTACTTTCTACGGAAAAGCGGTTTCAGGAGGCAAAAGTACCTACCCCAAACTTTTCAAAGTTGACGCCTGAAAGACAAAAAGAAGTGAACTGAAGTGAAAGAAATTTTGCACACATATTGTAGACATAAAATATTGGTATACGGGTTTCGTATTTACCTGAAAAAGACGGTTAGGTGGGGAACGGACCCCCCAAACATTTGATCACGAAATATCAAAAGTTCTAGTAACAGTATGTCAGATACGTGTAACGACATCAAGAATTGCAACATAACTTCGTGTATGGACCATACGCAAAAAACAAAGGAATATTGTTTTTTTTAACTTTCTACGAAAAAGCGGTTTCAGGAGACAAAATTACCCACCCCAAACTTTTGAAAATTTACGCCCGAAAGATAAGAAGTGAGCCAAAGTGAATGAAATTTTGCACATATTGTAGACATAAAATGTGCTCATGCAGGTTTCGTATTTACCTAATAAAAAGTTCTGTGGGGTATGGACCTCCCCAAACCTTGGATCACAAAATATGAAAGGTGCTAGTAACACTATGTCAAATGTGTGTAAATGACATAAAAAATTGCAACGAAACTTCAGGTATAGACAATACGCACAAAAGAAAGGAATACCGTTTTGTTTTTACTTTCTACGGGAAAGCGGTATCAGGGAGCAAAAGTACCCAAACTTTTGAAAGTTGACACCCGAAGGATAAGAAGAAGTGAATCAAAATGAATGAAATTTTGCACAGATATTGTAGGCATAAAATGTGAGTATACGGGTTTTGTATTTACCTGAAAAAGACGGTTAGGTGGGGCACGGACCCCCCAAACATTTGATCACGAAATATCAAAAGTTCTAGTAACAGTATGTCAGATACGTGTAACGACATCAAGAATTCCAACATAACTTCGTGTATGGACCATACGCAAAAAACAAAGGAATATTGTTTTTTTTTAACTTTCTACGAAAAAGCGGTTTCAGGAGGCAAAAGTACCCACCCCAAACTTTTGAAAATTTACGCCCGAAAGATAAGAAGTGAACCAAAGTGAATGAAATTTTGCACATATTGTAGACATAAAATGTGCTTATGCGGGTTTCGTATTTACCTGGAAAAGACGGTTAGGTGGTGCACGGACCCCTCCGAACATTTGACCAGGAAATATCAAAAGTGATAGTAACAGTATGTCAGATGTGTGTAAAGGACATGAAGAATTACAACGAAACTTTGTGTATGGACAACACGCAAAAATAAATGAATAAATGGTTTTTATATTCAGTGGAAAAAAACGATTTTAGGGGGCAAAAGCCCCCCCCCCCCGAAATGTTGAAATTTTACGCCCGAAAGGCAAGAAGAAGTAGCCCGACGTTAATGAAATTGCGAATAGATATGGCAGACATCTAATTAAAGAATACGGGTTTCGTATTTTCCTGGAAGAAACGGTTGGGTAGGGACAGGACCCTCCAAACATTTGAACAAGAAATATCAAAACTGCTACTATCAGTATGTCAGATGTGTGTAAAGGACATGACGAATTGCAGCGAAAGTCTCTGTATGGACAATACGCGAAAAATAGACGAATACGAGTTTTTAATTTTCTGCGGAAAAATGGTTTTAGGGGGCAAAAGCTCGCACCGAAAATTTTGAAAGTTGACGCCCGAAAGGCAAATAGAAGTTAACCGAACTGAATGCAATTGTGAACAGATATCGCAGACGTAAAATGAGGGTACAGGTATCGTACTTTCATGGAAAAAACGATTGGGTGGTGTACGGACTTCTCAAAACCTTTGATCATGAAATATGAAAATTTTTAGAAACACTAGGTCAAATGTGTGTAAAGGACATGGAGAATTGCTGCGAAACTTTACGTGCTGACAATACGCAAAAAATAAATGAATGCGGGTTTTTATCTTCTGCGGAAAACGGTTTTAGAAGGCAAAAGCTATCATCCAAAATTTTGAAAGATTACGCCCGAAAGACAAGAAGTGAACCGTAGAGAATGAAATTGTGCACACATAATTTACACACAAAATAAAGGAATATGGATTTCGTATTTTCCTGGAAAAATACGGTTGGGTGGGGCACGGTGCCCTCCAAACATTTGATCACGAAACATTGTAAGCGTTAAAGATACCTCCTGAAATATTATAAAATAGTACATGTACTGTTTGTGCTTACTGTTGATCTTCCAAATTTGAGAAATCGGATGGATACACTTGTGAAACACGGAAGGTCTTATTTTACATATCCAATATCTACACTCAATTTCTTTCGCTTCTGTCCACTTCTTCCGCCCCAGACGCCTCGGTCCACCCAAAAGTTTTTTCTTTGCAGGAAAATACGAAACATGTATTCGTTCATCTTACCTGTACAATATTTGTGCACAATTGCATTCACTTCCGTTCACTTGTTTTTGCCTTTTGGGCGTTAATTTTCAAAATTTTGGGTGGGGCCTATTCTCCTTTACCATTTTTTACAGAAAATAGAAAACGCATTACATTTTTTTGCATATTTTCACTACACAAAATTTTGTTGCAATTCTTTATGTTCTTTAGGCACTTCTGGTATACTGTTATTAGCACTTTTGATATTTCATGATCAAAGACTTGGAGGGGTCCGTGGCCGAACTAACCGTTTTTTCCAGGAAAATACGAAACCCGTATTCCCTCATTTTATGTCTACAATATCTGTGCACAATTTCACTTCGGTCCACTTGTTATTACCTTTCGGGCGTCAACTTTCAAAATTTTGGGTCTGGGTTTTCGCTCCCTAAAACAGCTTTACAGCAGAAAATAAAAATACACGTACTCGTTTATTTTGTGTAGTATCAACCTACCAAATTTTATCAAAATCGGAGTGTTACACTTGGGACGTGTTACTTGTCAGTCATTGTAGAACTATTTTCTTGTTTCTCCATCAATAAAAATTGTCTGACAAGTAAAGGCTCCAAATGGATGAATCGAGTTGCGGGATGAGACGTAGTGCGACTGATAGAGGATATGGAAATATGTATATTTGCAAAATTATAAGGGCTGAACGTCATAGGAAACGGAGGGAGTCAAAATTAATGGGTAGGAAAGCTATGCTATGTTATTGAAATACATCAAATAAACTGTTCAATCATGAAAATAGTGAGAGATTGACAATGCAAACGATGATAGTTTCACATATTGACAGAAGAAGAATGGGCAGAGTAGATCACGAACCTCTGGCGGCACTTTGAAATTCGTCATTTTGAAATCTGTGATAATTTTGGAAATGGAAAGGTAGTGACTTGATATATCAATTAGGGCTAGCATGCTCTCAAAAGTCAATTAAGAACTTTAGTGATCGTAATCTGTACTTATTTGTTAGATTTAGGATAATCGCCATAGTTATTTACGAAAATCTAGGAGACTGATACTCGTATATTGAAAGTTTGGACTATCACGAAAACACATGTAAGTTGAACATGTCCAAAGCCAAGAAAACCTTGAAATTTGATATCCAAGTTTTATATTATTATATTTCCCTGTCGAATATCAAATTTCACTGTTCGTTTTCTTGGTTTGTAGATTTGTGAGTTATTTCTTGTCCATAATACGACTAATAATGCTGAAGGACTCACAAATCAAATTTAGTTCGTACCTTTAGCATTTCTTACAATGAACGTGCAATTGTAGTTCTTAGCCTTTCGAAAATATTAGTATCAATATTTCTTAGTCTTTCTTACAAATATTAGTATCAATAATACAACTCATTAAAAATTATCTTAACGGTAACCCACCGACAAACTGTAAGCAACCCCTGTAAAATGAAATGAAGTATTTCATTTTAACGAACCACGATTATGCTCTTTAGGCTAAGGGAGACTATGATTAAGGCAAGTGAATGTTGATGGAAAGTATGATGGGATGAGAATGTGGAAGGAAATTGAAGTATCCCAAGAAAACCCACACAGGATACGATGGTGTCCACCACAAAATTTCTTGGCTGAGGATCGAACCAGAGGCCCCACGTACCAGAGGCAAGTGTTTACCACTGAGTCACTTTGTCTTCCCCTAATCCCTAAGAGACGCGGGCATCCAGTTAAGAACAACTGACAGAGAAACGTACTTATCATTTTCGCACAAAGGAGACTCCACGAATCCCACATTCTGACCGTTTGTCCTTCTTGTATGTTCGTTTATCACACACAATATTAGTATATCGATACATGTCAGAATCATAGTGTTTCCTCCAAAGTAGGGGCAGGGTAACTTAGTGATATAGCGCTTACTTCTGGTGTGGGATGGACCTCATTCGATCCCAGACTATAAAATTTGTAGTGGATACCATCGTATCCGTGAGATTACTCGGAATTATCCTGTTTTCTCCTACATTCCCATTCACAAATTATTTCCCAAAAATTAGCTTCCATCTATTACATCTCTTTATTATTGGATCGGATTTCAGTTTACCATCCCTTCGGTAGCAAAATTACGTGAGATATAGAGCTACTGATTAACGTGAGATAAGAACTGCTTGCGCTCCCGCCGCGAATCGGAGCCGGGTCTCCTATGCGAAAGTCGCAGACGCTACCCCATAGCTATGTGTGATCTCTCTGTCTTCATTAGCCTATGAGGCATACCATTTAAACTTTATGGACTTCAAATAATTTCAGTTCTTCCTCGATAGCCAATTCTATACTGAGAAAAAGTAGATCAATCAAATGTGTCCATCTTAGCTTTTTTATAATCTTAATGATGTTCTTGTAACTTTGACCGTGTTCTAAGATACCTGTTAGTTGAAATATCTTATTTAATTGTAGTTAACTTGCCTCGGTCAACGTTTCATAAAATATCCCCATAATTTTTCAATTTATTTGACGTGACCTTTGTGCTGCCTCTGTACCATATCGGGTTGTGCATTAAAGGAAGCCATGGCCAAAAATAATATACATTTCCTTTCCCCCGACTTCGATCCGACATTTTGGTCTAGAGTTACGGCTGTTTTGGGATTTTTCCGACTAGTTTTTGGCTGGTCATAGCGCCAAAAGGAAGCATTGTGCATCCAGGTTGTCTTATCAGGAATGAGCTCTCAAACGTTGTAAGTGTTGTTTTGAAACACCCTCTATATTTCTATCCTGTTTCTGATTAGTTTCTCTTTGCCAATTTATTTCCAATATTCCCAAAACAAACAAAAAGTGTACTAAATTCACTAAATCGCTTTCCCTCTTTGCTTTCTTCTTGTATAGTACTTAATATATATTTATATTGTAATTGACAGAGGTTGCCAATATTGATTGAAATATCTGGTTAAAATTCTATTAGAGGGATTCTCTCTTCAGTACAGAAATACCCTCCTTGCATCCTACCGCCATTTTAGGGGAGATGGGATTAAGTAAGATGGGAATTCCCATATCGCCTAAAATGGTACACATTCTTATTTTGGAGATATAAGTGGCTGATAAATCGTTAAGCGAGGTGGGATTAGGCTAGGTGGGATGGACTCATCTGAAAAGGTAAGGGTACGGTAGGTAGCGGCATGACGTCACGCCGTCCCCCATGCCTACCTTTGCCCATTGTAATTGCTTAGGAAGTGGGAGGACGCCCTACACGGTTTTTTGGAGGTGGGGATAGGGTCCCCCGCGTTCCCACGCACTTTAACCATTGTTGCTAAGTATTAATTGCTGTGAGGACTAACGAAAAATATTATGTGATAATAATAATAATAATAATAATAATAATAATATAATAATAATAATAATAATAATAATAATAATATAATAATAATAATAATAATAATAATAATAATAATAATAATAATAATAATAATAATAATAATAAAATATCTGAATGATACAGATATTTTTTCAACTTTTATTACAATTGCTATGGGTTCCCATGAATCTGGTTATATTGTTTTTTTAAGGAATAAAGAGGCTTCAAACAACAATATGATTTGTATAAAAGAAAAAAAACCTTATCAGTTGCTTAAGCACTGACAAGTGAC
The DNA here is from genome assembly GCF_964235325.1 of Thermobia domestica. NCBI lineage: Eukaryota > Metazoa > Arthropoda > Insecta > Zygentoma > Lepismatidae > Thermobia > Thermobia domestica. The sequence continues at coordinate 75,882,770 of NC_137461.1, forward strand.
CTTGTTTCTGTTTTTTAAACACAATGTTACGAGGCACAGAAGCCACCACGCCTGCGGTGTGCTTGCTTTCTTTGCCTCAGGCAGCTTCAGTACTAAAATTAAGACTTTGCCTCAGGCAGACAATACTAAAATTCTGTCGATTTATCTGTAGCTATCAGTCAACCACACAGGTTCTTTGAAACGCTGAATTTTACCAGAAAGGTTTTGTCTATCATATAGGAAGCGAACGAGGCCCATCGTACGTTGTAATCCCTTCCCCTCTTTTGCACACTGTGTGAAATTCAACTTGTATACTGTAGTAAGTTACAGAAAAGAGAATGCTATTTTTTAAAAAATGACATTATCGAATAAGATTGACCATTATTACAATATATTCAAGATGAAAAATATTCTTTTAACAGTCGTCGTACTTAGTTGTCTGCACTGAAATTCCCATAATGTGCTTTCTTCTTTTCTAATATGAGCTCCGAGCTGTTCGTGGCTAAGTGGTTAGCGTACGTGCCTTTGGCGTGAGATACCCGGGTTCGATTCCGGTGAGAGCTCATGTAGTTCGGGTTTCTCAATTAATAAGTAGGTCCCGTCTTATATAGCCTCGTCTTATATATATGCTGAAAGGGACGACAAAATCAACTCAACTCATATTGAGCACCATAGGAGATATAACTCCCAGGTGAATTTTGTCCCTGGAAAACCTCCAAAAATTATCGAAGGTACGAAATATGTCTGCAATGCAACATGTCCATCATTTCCAACTGTATGCTCTGTGATCTAGTTTGCTTTTCATGTTTTCAGTAAACTAGAAAGACAAAAGGAAGAATAGAGGCTTTCTTCAAGAAAATTGTGTTCGAGGTTGGGGATCACACAGGCTCGTATCCACGGGGAGTCTTGCGGGCCGGGCTCTCCCTAAATTTTTACATTAGAATGATTTATGAGCATAAAAGTAGTCAGCCATTAGGATTTTTTGTTTTAGGATGATACCAGATTCGACTCCTTTGCAGGTCTCGTCTCATACAAATTCGTTGAAAAACCTCTAAACATGTGCTATACTAGTATGCGAACTAAAGTTTTGTTTTTAGCAAAAGAGAGAGAAATTTCTTGCTTTAGACTCTGCCCTGTAATCCAGCTTTTCTGGAGGCGAGCTAGTATGGTTGGGGACGACCTATCAGATTCAAGTTCTGAACCCACATTAAAAAACCTTCCTTTATAACCTTGGTGATGTATAAGGACGAAAAACAAAAATATACTTATAGCTCCAGTAATAGATATTATAGCAAAGATTTAAAAAATAGGTGGTTTTGAAATAGAGAAAGGACAGTACCTGAGCTTTATTAGTATTACTAGCATGTATTACCCGCTTTGCTAAGTTAAAATGAAAATTTAAAAGCACAACTCCGTATTTCGTGTGTTTAGTACCCGTGAAATATGCTGTTTTCGTTTTTAATGGCATCGATTTAAAGAGCATCGGTAAGATTATTGATCATCTCGGCGACCCCAAAAATCATGGATCCGACACCAATAATGGTCATTTTCGGTCATTTATATATATATTTCCTCCTCCCCAATGTTGCGGGCCATGGCAACGAAAGTGTCACTGTTTATCTCAGCGACCCCCTACAAATATGGATTCAGCACTAATTAACAGTCATTTTCCGTTATCTTTAAATATCTCTTCCTCCCTTTCCCCCAAGTTGTGGGGTTGAATTTGAATTTAAACATGATCGAAAGTACCAGTGTTCATCTAAGCGACCCAGAAAACTATAAGTTTGATACTGATAGTGGCCATTATCGATCATTTTATATATCACTTTCTCCCCTTCCCGCAAGTGGCGCAGCTGATTTTGCATTTAAACTGGATCGAAAATGTCACAGTTCATCAGAATGATTCTGAAAACTATGGATTAGGCACTAATATTAGTCATTTTCGATTATTATTATTATTATATATAACTCCCCCTCCCCCGTGCTACGGCACACGAAATCAGAATTGTCACTGTTAATCTCAGCTACTCCTAAAACTATTGATTCGACACTAATATTACTCAGTGTCGATCATTTTTAAACGTTTATCCCCCTCTTCTCCATTCTACCCTCCCCCTTCCCAACTATTAAGGCTGAACTTGGATTGAAACAGCATCAGAAGTGTCACTGTTTGTCTCATCGGACCCGAAAACTATGGATTCAACATAAATATCGGTCATTTTTGATCATTTTTAAATTTCTCTCCCTCTCGCCCTCCCTTACGTTGCTTCGTCAAAGTGAAAAGTCTAAAGTAATCCCTGCCCCTAAACTCATGTATATTGAAAATTTGATTTAGATCGCTTGGGTGGTTCAAGAGTGATGAAGTCACAGAGACAGACATTTTTTTTCATTTTTTACCTATATATGCCCCCTCTCCCTCTCCTACATTGGCTCGTCAAAGTGAAACGATAAAAACACACCCAAGGTCCGACCCTCATATTTGTTGAAAATTAGATCGAGATTGGTTGGGTGGTTAAAAGTTATTAGGTTTTATAAGTTTCTATTTAGACGTCACCCTCCCCTTCCCCTAGGATGTACCATTAAAGCGAAATTACAAAAATGTTTCCAGATCCAAACCTCATATATCTTGAAAATTTGATTGCGATCGGTCGGATATTCAAGACATAGTTCAAGAGTTATTAAGTTACAAAAATAGTGGCTTTCAGTCTTATATAAATTTATTTTTATATATATCTCTCCTCCTTCTCCGCCCCCACGTTGCTTAGTCAAATTTAAGTAACGCGATCCCAGGCCTGAACCTCATCTATGTTGAAAATTTTATCAAAATCGGTCGAGTGGTTCAGGAATTATTAAATTTTATTTATTTTTACACCCCCCCTAAGTTCTACCATCAAAGTGAATAGCCTAAAACCAGCCCAGCCGTAAAACTCATCCATGTTTCAAATTAGATTAAGATCAGTGAGGTGGCCCGGGAGATTTAGAGTCACAAACAGTGTTTCTCAATTATATATATATATATATATATATATATATATATATATATATATATATATATATATATATATATTAGTAGTGTCGAATCTAGATTTTTTCCTATGGGGGCAACGTAAAATTTTACGGCACATTCCACCAGCCTCCCTTCCAACAGAACGGCGAATGCATCGTTTTTACCACTAGCAATCCTCTACATTGAGACTTTTCCCAAATAGAAGGAAAAAAGTTTGAAAGGCCGGATCGGGACAGTGAAGAGAAGAGTGGCAGTGTTGGGCAAATTTCAATTGAATTGACAATTAACAATTAATCTGTAAATTTAATGGTTAATTGCAATTGACAACGAAAGTAAGTAATGATTAATTGTTAATTGCAGTTGGCCACTAATAAAGGAGAATCAATTGCAATTAATCAATCGATTGAAAGTAATTGCAGTGGAAAGTAATTGCAATTGAATTCAGTCATTCAATTGCAATTGAAATTAATTATTAATTAATTCAATTGCAATTTTTGATTTCCACAGCAATTACTTTCAATTGATTGATCAATTGCAATTGATTTTCACTGATTAATTTTCAACACTGTAGTTCAGAGAGAGTGTGGGGCAATGAAAACTTTAGCCACGACCAACTGACCCACCACCCATTGTGACCCATGACCCACCGTGACCCACTCTGTGTCACCACCCACCATTAACCACTGTCACACACTGTGACCCAAGAGCCACCGAAACCCATTGTCATCAACTCTGACCCAAGAATCATGCTCATTCTCTACTGACTAAAGTGTTTAAACTTGTAATAAAACAGGGCTATGAAATTATCACTTATTGGAGTTTGAATTTCTGCGATCAATCACTCAAGCACCGCTCTATTACAATAACGGTGAATCTGACCTTTCTAATATAAATAAATAGAGTTTCCTTGAGTGTCTGTCTCTCTATCTTTGTGCGGCCCGTGGACCAAACGAGTGGACGAGTTTTCAAAATTTGGTGGCGGGTAGCTTGGTCTAGGCCACACATCAAGACGAAGAGTTTTTTTTCAACCGGGACCGGCCTGGGAACCAGACAAGTTGGCCGAGAGTTACCAAATTTTGGACACGGATACCTTCGTTCAGGTCCCAGACCAAGGCGAAGCGTTTTTGACTAAATTCGAACCAGGAGGCTCTCAGGAGAGCGTTAACCTAGACATGTAAAAGTCGAAGAAAATGACCGATATTAGTGTCGATTTCATAGTTTTCGCGGTCGCTGAGATCAATGGTGATACTTTCATTAGCGATGATTTTCTAATTCAGCCACCATTGTATGCGAGCCGGGAGTCACCGGGGTGGAGAATTGCGAGACATGTAAAAATAATGTAAACTGACCGATATTAGTCTCAAATCAATAGTTTTCACTCTCGCTGAGATGAATGGTGATACTCACACAGGCGTTGACTTTCAAATACTGCCCTCATCGGCTGCTGGTCAGAAACGTGTTTTTTTCAAAATTGGCACCAGAGGATCAGAGGGGCTTTTATCGGAATATGTAAAAGTAGTAGAAAATGGCAGATTTTAGTGTCACATTCATAGTTTTCGCGGTATCGGCTGGAGGCCAGAGGCGATTTTTTCACAATTCGAACCAAGGGGGTCTCAGGGGGCGTTTACCGGGGCATGTAAAAGTAATAGAAAATGACCAATATTTGTGTCGAATCCATATTTATCGGGATTGCTCAGATGTATAGTGACAACCCCGATAGTGTTTACGTTCAAATTCAGCCCCCATCGGCCTTCCCAATGAAAACACATGTATATATATTATTTTGTTTTCCATGTAGTTAACATTAATGTCATAGTAGATTAAATGATAAAATTCGAATTAGTAATTCTGTTTTACATTGCTCCATACATACACTGGAGCATATCTCGGGGGGGATTAAGGGAACATGTCCCCTGCAATCTTGGAACTGGGGAGATTGTCCTCCCCAATAATCCTATTTAAAATGTGTTTTTTGGGAGAGAAATTTGATTATTTGTGTTCGATCGCTAGAAAGGAAAGTGGGAAAAATTAATGTCCACTCAGAATAAGCCTCAAATCTGCCCGCATCCTAATGTTGAAGACAATTCTGCTCCCCTGATCCTTTACAGCATTGTTTCTCGGCTACAGAAATATTTTGAACATCGCTATATATGTATATATATATATATATATATATATATATATATATATATATATATATATATATATATAATATGGGAACGAACTTACCGCCCCCCCCAATGTTAAAGACAGATTTGCGCTGTTGCATACATACCTGTCGTTTCTTGTTTCTTTTTGTTCATGAACTCAAAATCCTGGACAAAGCTTGCATACATTTCTCGCTATGCATTTTGCTTTTCAATTCTGTCCTTGAAAGAGTATGTTATCTTATCCCATATGCAAAGTCTACATTCCACAAGTGCAATAACGGTTAAAATATCGAATGGAAAAATTCCTGCCATCTCTAAAAATCTAAGGGAAACTAGAAAGGTAAGAATGCAATAATACACAACCTTTTCATCCAGTCACTGTAACTAAACTGCAGAACTCTATCAGGGGGTCGATCCCGGTACAAAGGGGAGAGGGAAAACTTGGATACATAGCTTTGGTCTTTGTTTTCAATCGCCATTCTACACATTATTTTTTAAAATGAGAGATTTGGGATATTTTTGGAAGTGAGAGAAAAAATCTGTAACAAGTGAAGCATGAAATCACATCCCTATTGTTGAGATCACAATCAAGAAAATACCGAGTGAATAACTTGTCCTGGGAGCTTGGGAAAGAGTGTTTGATTGTGTTGGTTTCGTTTCAAAATAATAATTCTACTTTGACTTGTCAAAAAATATTGTATTCAATCATTGCTTATGGAGTGGAACCGGGAAAAATGATTTGCACACAATTCTAATAAAAATAAAAGGAAGTTATAATAATCAGGATTTATCCATATGCTTATGTTCACAGTGTATGAAAATTTGAAAATTACGCTTAAATTAATTTCCAGAATGTATTGAAATTTAAATGCATTAATAGATTAAAACATATACCATTAAAGAGTGTGTGTGTGTGACAGAGACAGAAAAAGAAGAAAAATTAAAAATTAGTGGAAAATAATCAAGAAATTGGTTATCTAAATTTCCTATATTCTATTTGGTAATATCTATTTAGAGAGAAACCAATACTCTTCAAACTTCCCACATTTTATACTTATTTAATAAAGGGAATTAGCTACTCCAAAACAGAGACTGTAAAAAATAATAAGCTGTTCCGAAGTTGTTTATAGGACAAGATAATAATAATATTCTTATACAATTATAATAGAAAAACTGGAAACAACGAAATTCCAAAGACAAGAAACGAAACAAAAATACACAGCGCCTTGTTACTCAGTATCTTCATCTAACCCGTTGGCCGGCCGACATTATCGGCCACATTTGCATCCAATCATAAGAAAACATTGCCACAGAGAAAATCAGTGTCGGCGATACCGCCGACATTATCGAGGGCTTGGTGGACAGCATCTGCGTGTCGGAGGATCGGCCGACAATATCGGTGGCGTGTGTAAGCTACGATTTGAGTACATTGAAGTCGATTTCACCGCTGACATTATCGATGCTTCCACCGATATTATCGTTACCGTGTGCAAACGCACTAAGACTTCTATGTGATCTATATGTAAACTTTTGTCAGTTGATGCAAAAAATAAGTAAGTTTGTTCTACGCTCTACAGTTCGAAACTGATTTTGTAAGGTGAACAGACTTCCCTCACTTGAAAACAACATAGACACAGTTTCTGAAACTTTCGTTCGTTGTTAGCTGCAATATTCCTGTACAGGTAATTATTCGCGGAGATGTTTACATAGAATGAAGGAAATCTTTACGATCTATGAAGAAGGAGAAAACAGACTTTACTCTTATTTGCTGTCAATCTGCATTCCATCGGTTTCTTTTTCTCCGCGAACAACCCTAAGTTCACGCACGTGACCTAGCGAGGGCAGAGAGAGAAGGAAATCTACCTGGTTAGATTCCTATCTGCTGTTCTGTACTGTTGCAAATTGCAGCCAATATCTTAAAGAGTTTTTAAATGAAAGAAAATTAAGTTTTAATTAGCGCGCTATAATGTTACCTTAGCAAGAAAAAGTAAAAGTGAACATGCAATATTAATCCTAATAAACATTTGGCGAATTTTGAACTCTATAAAATAAATAGTTTTTATAAAATTTTTGAAAGAAATATGTTATGTTATTATATATATAACGTTCCCCTCGCGTTCTCTCTCAGTTTTACCCCGATTATATATGAGAATTAACATTTCCCTTTATACTTATTATAGAAATAACAAAATAGATATTCAGAATAGTTTTGGTTTTCAAACACTTAATGCCAAGAAGCAAGCATATCTCCATGAAATAAGCATATCGTTTTGTTTGTTTCTTTCTTTCTTGACTCTTCTATCTATCTATCTAGTCGATCGCCTGAAGGCAAAACATTGCATAACCAACAAGCTGATTCGACACGTGCCAACGACAGAATGAAAGTCTTGATTTTAGTACTGAAGCTACACTCAGGCAAAAAAAGCAAAATGCCCGCAGGCTTCTATGCCTCGTAACATTGTGTTAAAAAGAAAAACAGACACAAGGTCAGTTGTCAGTTGCTTAGTTCTTCGTAAAACAGCTAATAAGACTTTTATACAAATCCCTGTTGTTTGAAGCCTCTTTATTCCTTATAAAAACAATATATCCAGATTCACGGGAGCCCACAGGGAGTGCAATAGAAAGTTAAATAATATCCTCATCATTCAGATCCTTTATTATTATTATTATTATTATTATTATTATTATTAGTAGTAGTAGTAGTAGTAGTAGTAGTAGTAGTAGTGGTGGTAGTAGTAGTAGTAATGGTAGTAGTATTAATATTACTACAGAATATTTTTCGTTAGTGCTCACAGCAATTTATACTTAGCAGCATTGGTAAAAGTGCTTCGGAATGCAGGGGACGCCGTCCCCCACCTTCAAAAATTTGTACGGCGTCACCCCAGGTCGTAAGAAATTACAATGGGCAAAGATAGGCATGGGGGACGGCCTGACGTCATGCCGCTACCTACCGTTTCCCTACCTTTTCAGATTCACTTTATCTTTGAGTTGAGTTGAGTTGATTATGAGTTCATCGTCCCGTTCAGCAGCGAGGCTATATAAGACGTGGACCTACTGATTAACGTGGAATCCGAACTACATGTGTTCCCGTCGGGAGTCGAACCCGGGTCTCCCGCGCCAAAGGCGCGAACGCTAAACGCTTCGCCACGGAGGAGCTCTCACTTTATCTTTGCTTAGCAGGAAATCGATACAAGCATTAGTAGGACAGTTACGCTTTATTGATAAAAATCGTAATTTGGCAGTTATTAAAAACAACATTTCTGTGTCTAGAGGTAGAAGACAGGGGACTATGGAAGTTACTATTGCCACGTACAAAAATGAAACCGGTATTCAACACTCACTACGTATAATTCAAGGATTTTTTTAAAAAAAAGCGGAATGCTTACACCTTTTCAAAAGTAAAATTAAAATAATTACTAAGAAATACATTCATTGAAAAACTTACGGAAGGCAAGTCCACCGTCTTAAATTCGCTTGAGAGCGTTCAAAATTCAAATAAAGTTAACGCATGAGAATGTTTTCTACTGTTTTGGCGTATGCAATTCTATGTTAAATAAAACTACATACACTATTTGATAACAGAAGTATCTTTAGAAATACAGTATCAAATAAATCAAACTTTTCGAGGAGGTTTTGTCTGAAGATACATACAAATATTGAAAATAGTTTAAAAATTTACATAATGCAAAAATACTATTTTATCGCGTATGAACTCGAGGCTTCTAGAACAGTAAGTTCTGACAACATATTAACACCGCAGAACCAGGATATGATCAAGGGATGGACTAAACCATAGTTTCCAACTTTACCCAGTGTAATTAAAGTAGGGTTGAAACACACTCTATCCACTTTATACCTGAGCCTCATGCGGGGCTGTAGCCCCTATAAAATTCCATTCGATCGCGCCTTTTGAAACCAATTCATATTTCATAACTTCATACTGAATCTATTGAAATCTTACTACATAATAATTATCGAGTGTCTACACTTTTTCTATTAAAGCTCATTATATATTCTATCATAATATAAATTGTCACTCATGTAGTGTGTGCTAATGTAACTTGGGATGCGCACGAGACAAGATTTGTGGCTGTCTCGTCTCGAAAATGTGCTAAAAAGCCATGTCTCGACTCGAAAAATGTATATTTCCCTATTGCAAGGGCCGTGACGACTCGAACTTTGTCAGAAAAACTCTGTCTCAATTCGTCTAGTGCGCATCCCTAAATGTAACTCATGACAAAAATGTTTTGTTTTAAAACAAAATTAAACGGTTGAGGTGGACTCTGCCGAGTAGAAGACATGCAATTTATTAAATCACCTCGCAACCCACTAGGCCGCACTCTTACACTCTTCACCTTTTTCCCATGCTATCTAAAGTATCGGCTAATCTTACATTTGCATTACCGATGCGGGTTTTCTAACAAGAATTACTATGTTGCAACTTAATTTGGATGTAAAATCCTGACTTATTTAGCATTTAAGAACTTCGCAGTGCGCATTAAAATCATGACAGAAATATAGTTAAATCCCAGTTTCAAATTTCATGTCTACCTTGCATCCAAATACTTGTGCTGTGATTTCTTTCAATGTTGGTAGGAGCCGAAAGTTCCAATTAATCCCAATTTTTCGCTTTAATTCCCTCTATTTTTTCATAAAATTTTAAAGAAATATTATTATTAACAAGCAACACTTCTGAAGTGTAACACTCCGATTTTGATAAAATATAGATACTACACATGAAATAAACGAATACGTGTTTCTTATTCGTAAGTAAGCCGAATTAAACGATTCGGATTACTTACTTATTCGTAAAACCAAGTAAACCGAAGTAAACGAAATTTTACACACATATTGCAGACATAAAATGAGGGAACACGTGTTTCGTATTTTCCTGGAAAAACGGCTAGGAGGAGAATGGACCCCTCTAAAACTTTCATCACGAAATATTGAAAGTGATAGTAACAATATGACAAATATGTGTAAAGGACGCAAAAAATTGCCACGAAACTGTGTGTATGAACAATATACCAAAAAAATGAACATGGTTTTTTATTTTGTGTTAAAAAACGGTTTCAGGGGGCAAAAGCCATCACCCAAAATTTTGAAAGCTAAGGCCCGGAAGGCCAGAGGAAGTGAATCGAAGTGATTGAAATTGTGCGCAGATATTGTCGACATAAAATGACGAAATACCTTTTTCTTATTTTCCTGATAAAAAGAAAACCGTTTAGGTAGGACACACACCCAATCCAGAACTTTCGTCGTGAAATATCAAAACTGCTAATAACAGAAGCGCTAGAAGAATTGGAACGACACATTGTGTAGGGACAATACGCATAAAATAAACGAATACGGTTTTTCTTTTGTTTTCTGCGGAAATACGGTTTTAGGGGGCGAAAGCCCCCATCCCAAATTTTGAAATTTGAGACAACAAAATGCAAGAAGTGCACCGAATTGAATAAAATTGTGCGCAGATACTGTAGACGAAAACTGAGATAATTGGGTTTCGTATTTCCCTGGAAAAAGCGGTTGAGTGAGAGACGGACCTTCTAAACTGTTCTTATGGAATATCAAAAGTGGAAATAAGCATACGCAAAAGTTCCTAAAGAATATGGAGAATTACAACGAAACTTCGTAAAGGGACTATTTGCAAAACAATATTTGAAACATGTTTTAACTTTTGCGGAAAAACAGTGTTGGGGCCTAGGTCCCATCCGAAGAAAAAGGAAATATAGCTCAGGAAGGAGTGGACCCAATCAATTCAAATTGTGTGTAGATATTATGTGTAAAATAACGACTCTCGTGTTTCTCAAGTGTCCCTATCGGTTTTCCTTCAAATTTGGCATATCAATAGCAAACTGGATATAAATCGACACGTACGACACGTATTTTTCTTCATGCCGAAAAAACATTCCAAGGGTTAAAGGTGCCTCCTGAAATACTATACAATAAGCTACACTGTTTGTGTTTGCTGTTACTTGATCTGCCAAATTTGAAGAAATCGAATGGAGGCACGACACTTATCAAACACGAAAGGCCATATTTTACATATCCAGTATCTTTCTTTCGCTTCGGTCCACTCCTCCCGCAACTCAACGCCTCAGTTCACTCAAAAGTTTTTTTTTCTTTCAGGAAAATACGAAACACGTATTCCCTCACCTTACTTCTTCAATATTAGTGCACATTTCATTTACTTCGGTCAACTTCTTCTTGTCTTTTGTGGTCAAATTCCAAAATTATGGACGGAGGCTTCCCCCCAAAAAACTGTTATTAACCAAAATTTAAAAAAATGTATTAGTTTATTTTTGCGTATTGTCCATACACGAAGTTTGATGCAATTCTTCATTACCGTTACACACATTTGATATAGTGTTACAAGATATTTTGATATTTCGTAATGAAAGGTTTGGAGAAGTCCGTGCCCCACCTAACCGCTTTTTCCAGGAAAATACGCAAACCGCACTCCCTAATTTTTTGTCTACAATATCTGTCCAAATTTCAGTCACTTCAGTTCACTTTTTACCTTTCAAGCGTCAACTTTCGGAATTTTGTTTTTGGGTTTTTTGCCCCTAAAACCGTCTTTCCGCAAAAAAGAAAACAACATATGCCTTTATTTTTTTCTATACAAAAAGTCTTGTTCCAATTCTTCATCTCCTTTACGCACATCTGACATACTGTTACTAGCAATTTTTATTTTTTGTGATCAAAGGTTTGGAGGAGTCGGTGCCAATCCCAACCGATTTATCCAGGAAAATACGAAACCCGTATTCACTCACTTTATGTCTATAATATCTGTGCACAATTTCACTCACTTCGGTTAACTTCTTTTTGCCTTTCGAGTGTCAACTTTCAAAATTTTATTTGCGAGTTTTTGCCCCCAAAAACCGTTTTCTCGCCGAACATGAAAAAACCTGTATTCATTAACTTTCTGCGTATTTTCCATTCAAAAAGTTATGTTGCAATTCGTCGTGTCCTTTACACAAATCTGAAATACTGTTACTATCACTTCTGATTTCTCGCGATCAAATATTTGGAGGGGTTAGTGCTCCATCCTAACGTTTCTTCCCGGAAAATACGAAACTCGTATCCTTATTTCACGTCTGCAATATCTGTGCACAATTTAATTCACTTCGACTCACTTCTTATTTCCTCTCGCACGTCAATTTTCAAAATTTTTGGTGGGAGCTTTTTACCCCCTAATACCATTTCTCAGCAGAACATAAAAGAACCCATATTGCTTTGTTTCTGGCGTATTATCCATGAAAAAAGTTTTGTTGCAATTCTTCATGTTCTTTATACACTTCTGAATACTATAACTAGCATTTTAATTTTTTGTGATCAAAGGTTGGGAGGGTCCGTGGCCATTTTCTTCAGGAAAATATAAATACATATCCTCATTTTATGTGTAGAATATCTATGCACATTTGCACTCACTTCAGTTCACTTCGTTTTGCCTTTTGGGCTCAACTTGCAAAATTTAATGTGGTAGCTTTTGCCCCTAAAATAGTTTTCCCGAAGAACTTAGAAAAATCCATATTCGTTAACTTTTTGCGTATTGTCCATGCACTAAGTTATGTTGCAATTCTTAATGTCCTTGACACACATCTGACATACTGTTATCAGCACTTTTGGTATTTTGTGATCAAAGGTTAGGTGGGGTCCGTGCCGCACCCACCTCTTTTTTCCAGGAAAATAGCAAACCCATATTCCCTCATTATATGTCTACAATGTCCGTGCACTATTTCATTCACTTTGGTTCACTTCTTTTTGCCTTTGCGGCGGCAAGTTTCATAATTTTGGGTGAGAGCTTTTGCCCCTAAAACCCTTTTTTCCGCGGAAAATAAACAATATTCATTTATTTCTTTCGTAATGTCCATACATAAAGTTTCATTGCAATTCTTTATGTCCTTTACGAACATCTCAGATACGATTACTAGCACCTTTGATATTAATTCATCAAAGGTTTGGAGGGGTTGGTGCCCCACAAAACCGTTTTTCCAGAAAAATACTAAACCCGTATTCCCCCATTTTATATCTACAATACCTGTGCAAAATTTCTTGCTCTTTTGTTCACTTCTTCTTACCTTTCGGGCGTCAAATTTCAAAATTTTGGGGTAACTTGTTTTGCCCCCTAAAACCGTCTTTGCGAAGGACATAGAAAATCCTGTGTTCCTTTATTTTTTGTATATTATCCATACAAGAAGTTTCGTTTCAATATTTCATGTCCTTTACACACATCTGACTGACATACTGTTATTAGCACTTTTCATTTTTCGTGATCAAAGAGTTGGAGGGATCGGTGCCCCACTCAACCGTTTTTGCAGGACAATACAAAACGCGGATTCCCCAATTTGGTCTACAATATTTGTGCACAATTTCATTCACTTTGGTTCACTTCCTTTTGCCTTTCGGGCATCAACATTCAAAATTTTGGGTTTGAGCTTTTGCCCCCTAAAACCGTTTTCCCGCAGAACTTGAAGAAACCCGTATTCGTTTACTTTTTGCGTGTTGTCCATACACTGAGTTATGTTGCAATTCTTTATGTCTTTTACACACACATCTGACATATTGTGACTAGCACTTTTGATCTTTCGTGATCAAAGGTTTGGAGAGGTTCGTGCCCCACCCAACCGTTTTTTCAATGAAAATACGAAACTGGTATCCTCATTTTACGTATGGAATATCTGTGCAAATTTTTATTCACTTCGGTTTACTTCTTCTGCCTTTCGGTGTTAACTTCCAAAATTTTGGGTGAGAGCTTTCTCCCTCTAATACAGTTTTTCCGCGGAAATTGAAAAACAACATTCACTTATTTTTTGCGTATTGTCCACACACAGTTTCGTTGCAGTTTTTCATGTCCTTTACACACATCTCAGATACGGTTACTAGCACTTTTGATATTTCGTGATCAAAGGTTCGGACGGGTTAGTGCTCCACCAAACCGCTTTTTCCAGAAAATTACAATTCTCCCATTTTATTTCTACGATATCTGTACAAAATTTCTTTCACTTCGGTTCACTTCTTCTTACCTTTCAGGCGTGCAATCGCAAAATTTGCCCCCTAAAACCATCTTTTAGAAGAGCATAGAAAATCGTTTATTCCTTCATTTTTTGCGTATTATCCATGCACCACCCAACCCTTTTTTCCAGGAAAATAATAAACCGTATTTCTTCATTTTACGTCTACAGTATCTGCAGTATCTGTGGAGAGATTCATTCACTTCGGTTCAATTCCTTTTACCTTTCGTGCGTCAGTTTTCAAAACTTTGTGTGTGAGCTTTTGCCCCCTAATACCATTTTTCAGCAGAACATAAAAAACCCATATTGCTTTATTTCTGGCGTATTATCCATACAAAACGTTTTTATCCAGTTCTTCATGTCCTTTATGCACTTCTGACATACTGTTATTAGCATTTTAATTATTTGTGATCAAAGGTTTGGAGGGGTCCGAGTCTCACACGACCATTTTCTCCAGGAAAGTATGAAAACCGTATCCACATTTTATGTCTACAATATCTGTGCACATTTGCACACACTTAGGTTCACTTCTTTTTGCCTTTCGGGCTCAACTTTCAAACTTTGGTGTAGGAGCTTTTGCCCCTTAAAAGTGTTTTTCCGCAGAACTTAGAAAAACCCGTATTCGTTCACGTTTTGCGTATTGTCCATACACTGAGTTATGTTCCAATTCTTAATGTCCTTGACACACATTTGACATAGTGTTATTAGCACTTTTGAAATTTTGTGATCAAAGGATAGTTGGGGGTCCGTGCCGCACCGATCCCTTTTTTCCAGGCAAATAGCAAACCAATATTTCCTCATTTTATGTCTACAATGTCCTTGCACAATGTCATTCACTTCGCTTCACTTCTTTTTGCCCTTCCGGCGGCAAGTTTCATAATTTTGGGTGACAGCTTTTGCCCCTAAAACCGTTTTTCCGCAGAAAATTTTTAAAAATATTTTCCTTTATTTTTTGCATATTGTCCATACTCGCAGTTTGATTCAATTCTTGATGTTCTTTTACACACATCTGACATGCTGTTACCAACACATTTAATTTTTCGTGATCAAAGGTCTGGAGGGGTTCGCGCCCGACCCAACCGTTTTCTCGAGGAAGATACGAAACCCGTATCCTCATTTTACGTGTGCAATACCTTGCTTAATTTCATTCAGTTCGGTTCACTTCTTCTTGCCTTTCGGACGTCAAGTTTAAAAATTTTGGGTTCTAGTTTTTGCCTCTAAATCCGTTTTTCCGAAGAAAATTTAAAAAAGCCTGTATTCGTTTATTTTTTTGCGTATTTTCCATACAAAAAGTTTCGTTGCAATTTTTCATGTCTTTTACACACTTCTGACATACTGTTACTAGCAGTTTTCATATTTCGTGATGAAAGGTTTGGAGGAGTCCGTGCCTCACCCAATCCTTTTTCCAGGAAAATACGAAACTTGTATTCATTTGTTTTACGTCTGCAATATCTGTGCACAATTTCATTGACTTTGGTTGAATTGTTCTTGCCTTTCGGGTGTCAACTTTCACAAATTAGAGTGGGACTTTTATATTAAAACTTACGCAACTTTATGTCCCTTTTTATTTTTTATGACTTTTCTTTTTTTGGTGGTGGTGAGAAGAGAAATGCTTTCCTCTGATATCTGTTTCTTTCCATTGACCTTGTTTGCACTGCTGAAGTAAGATCATTTTGTAACTTCTAATGTCATCCAACTCCGTCACGATAATAAAATTGTCATTTTTAACAATTTGATTTATTCTCTTATTTGCAGTTTGCTACACTGATATATTTATTACAAAATTGATATTTGGTCCAGCGCCTTTCGAATTCGCAACCAACCCAACCGCCGAGCTTATCGGGTTGCCCGCTATTGCAGGAAAAGGATAATTGCAGGTGGTAATGCACTTTTGGAGTCGTGTATACATTTGTCTTTCGTTCTGCTTGAAATTCAGATAGCAATTCATCCATTCTTTCTTCTAATTCGTCTAAATCAACTTCTATTTCTTCATGTTCTGTATTAGCTTCTCCTAATTATTCCAGACATGATTGATATATTTCTTCTTCTTCCTCTTCTTTTCCAGGATTGGGAAACAAATTGTTATAATAGTTTGTGGTTCATGTTCGGAAAACCCATCTTCTTCTGTATTCTTCTCTTCTTCATTGTAAGCCTGTTCTATTACCTGCGAAAACGTGAGATTTGGCAACTCTTCTTCACATGTCCTTTCTTCGACGCTTTCATTTTTTCATCTTCTTTTCCAGGATTGGGAAAAAAATTGTTAAGCCAATTTTGTAGCTCATTTTCGTAAATTTCTTCTTCTTCAGTCTTCTTCTCTTCCTCATTGCAAACTTCTCCTATTATCTGCAAAAACGTAAGATTCAGCAACTCTTCTTCATTTGTCCTTTCTTCGACGTCTTCTTCTGCTTCTTCTTTTAACGATTTTTATTTTTCTCAATACAGAAGGATGCTTCCTTTTCCCCTTCCTGTGTTATCATTCTATCACATCCACTTTCTGATATTTCTTTATATTTCTTTTATTCTTCATCTTCATCTTTTGCTTCTTCTCCAATTTTTTAATTTCCTTAAGCGCATGTCTTTCTTCTTCTTCTCCTCCTCCTTCTTCTTCTTCTTCGTTGGCAATGGCAATCATCTCTTCTTCTGCTCATTCAATTTTATTAAATACATCTCTTTCTACTTCTTCATCTTGAGTAAATGCATTTGTTGGTAATCCTTCAGTTTCCTTATGTGTTCCTTTCTTCTTCCTTTCAGCATCATCATCTTCTTTTTCTTCTTCCTCATGGACTCCTTTCTTCTTCTTATGATCATCTTTTTCTTCTATCCCAAGTACCTCATCTACTTCCCTTAGAAGAACTTGCCTCTCGTAATTTGGTATGTCTTCTTCTTCTTCTTCTTCTTCTTCCATGTCGTTAATAAAGACGGTAGTCTCTTAATAATTCTTGTGTACTCTTATTTTCCATTTAATTCCCCCTAAATGTATATAATTAATTGAAAAAGATATTTTCCTACGTGTGTATGTATATGTAACTATGTATACAACATATATATATATATTAAAAGGATATGTAGTTATGTAAAAGCCGGGAATATATAAATAGTTAGACAAAAGGGGTAACAATATCAATAAGGATACGGATAACGAATATACGCGTATTTTTCGTTATTTGTTTTCAACCTAAAATAAAAAAGAAATGCATCTCATTACTTATGACCATATTCGAAATAAATATAAACAGTATATATAGATTTCAATTCGTTATACGGAAAGACAGAAATTTCAAGAAAAACAAAAAGCATACCTTTTAAGTAGTTAAAATGATTTTTTTAAAACTTCTTTCGAATTCCACGGTAGTGAATCAAATGTATATTCACAGTTTGCTTCAAATGTGTTGTCTAGTGTACAAACGTTATGTACATTCTTTCAGAGTTTCAATGACCAGAAAAATATGTATTTGATACTAATATCGTCCATTTTACAGCGTAAGGAGCATATTTGTGGGATGTTAAACTGGAAGATTTCATCTCGCTCGCTCTCTCTCTCTCTCTCTCTCTCTCTCTTACGTGAATATGAGGTCTAAATGATTGCAAAAAAAATCACTTAACTCACTATGATGTTCTCATTCCCTAAAAAATAAAAAAAAAGTCGATTTAGATGGCCGTTCAAAATTTTTGTGACCCCTGATTCAAGATCCAATATACTTCAATCAAAAATTATCTTGTACGCCTTATATCTGGTGAACTACATATAGTGTAGACATATCAACGATATCACCTCTGGGGACCCCCACTTCATTCGCCCTCTTAGGTGTTGTATTACTGAGTTCGTAGTTTCATTACTGAACACAGCGGCCACAAAAACTATGGATTTGACACTGATATCGAACATTTTGTATTATTTTTTACATACGTAAAGTCGATTTAGGGGCCACGTGAATTTTTTTTTTGATCCCAGATTCAAGATCCAATATATTTCAATCAAAAATTTCTTGTACGCCTTATATCTGGAGAACAACATATAGTGTAGACAGATCCGCGATATCACCCCTTGGGCGCCCCACTTCATCCCACCTTAGATGATGTACTAATGAGTTCAGAGTACCATCAATGAACACAGCGGCCCCGAAAACTATGAATTCGACACTAATATCGATCGTTTTAAATTATTTTTACATGTTTTGATACCACCCCTGGAGACCCCAAACTCCAACCCCCTTAGAAGTTGTGCTAATGAGTTCAGAGTATCATCATTGAACACAGCTGCCCCGAAAACTATGAATTTCATACTATTATCGATCATTTTAACTAATTTTTACGTGTCTCGATATCATCCCTGGAGACCCTCAACTTCAGCCCCTTAGATGGTGTGCTAATAAGTTCGCAGTATCATCATTGAACAAATCGGCCCTGAAAACGTTGAATTTGACACGAATATAGATCATTTTAAATCATTTTTACGTGTCTCGATATCACCCCCGCGGAACCCCCTTACTTCAACCCCATCAGATCTGTTAATGAAATCGAAGTTCCATTAATTAACACAACGGGCTCCCCGAAAATATGGATTTGACACTAATATGTAGCATTTTAAATTATTTTTACATGTTTCGATAACCCACCCTCATATTAGTGGGTTGTTTCCTATGTCATGAGGGTTGAGTAAACTTTGAAAGTAACGTAAACTCGAGTTTACCACCCCCAAAACTCTTCGTCTTAGTCTGAGACCATGACGAAATTTTGGTAACTTTTTGGCTCCTTTGTTTGACCACCCAGATCACAGACAGACAGACAGACAGATATACGCTTTTATTTAAAGCAATCATATAACACCAATGTCTAAAACACACATACACATATCTTCGCTTCGTCTTGGTCAGAGACCATGACCTAATTTCTGATCACTTTTCGGGTCACTTCTCAGATCCACAGGCCACATACAGACACACAGACAGATATGCACTTTTATTTATATTTGATACGTATAGGAACGAATGTTCATTGTTAAAACATTCATGGGGTGCCAAAACAATTATTGCATGAGTGTTGAGGTTTGACCTCTCTCTCGTTCTAGGGGGCCTCGGTGGCTCAGTGGTAGAGCGTTCACCTCTGGTGCATGTGGTCCCAGATTCAAAATCATGTTCCAACCAAGTGAACTTTGTGGTGGACAAACACCGCGTACGTGTATAACCTCTGGGTTGTCTCGTTCTCTCCCACTTTCTTCATTCCAACATTTCATTCATTTCTCATTATCACCTTCTCCATTAGCCTAGCCGACATACTTTGAGACGTAAAACTCAAATATTTCATATCATTGTTTCTTCCGTTCCACATTTAAAATTCTTTTATCATTCACTTAGGGGACACGGTGGCTCAGTACTTGTGGGGTCCTTGATTCGATCGCAGATTGCGCCGTCAATGTTTGCTGACCCCGAGCACATACTTCAGACAGACAGATAGACAGGAAGACATGATACGTTCTACATTTTATTCTATTATCATTTACTTAGAGGACACGGTGGCTCAGTGTTGCTGGCCCCGAGCCCATACTATAAACAAATAGACAGATAGGAAGACATGATATTATCAAAATTAAAACACATAATATACCTCTTCTTTTGTAATATTATTTTAACATTAAACTATAAGTGACACGTCTTTATCGTTCAACGTTCACTATCTGCTTCATACAAGACTCCAGACATTTCTCACGTCAGCTGTAAGCTAGATGCAATACGAGTCTCAAAACAGTCAGGTATTTTAACTTATCGTTTTCTCTGAATTCAATGTACAACGAGGAAAAGAAACATTCAGTTCAGATTCGCTTATATATGTGTGTATTTTTTGGAATTCCATCTCATTATCAAATACGAAAACGCTAAGTAAATACAGTGTTTCGAGTGTCTTTACAGTTAAATGAAGACGTAACATACTGTTTTTTTTCTTTCAGCGATAATCATGTACCGTAATATTTTAGTAATATTTTTTACTTACCTATTTTAATAAAAACGTCTGATGATAAATCTCTCTGTTAGCTCTCACTTCCAACTATTTTTTCCGTCTTACACAACACACACACACACACACAAACACACACAGAGGTGATTACCTACGACAAAATATGTTCACACACGTCTTCAATAATCGTGGTCGCATACTAGTCATCGAAAGCACATCACGGTTTTAATACAGACATCACATAATACCTTTCCCATCAAGACATAGGAAAGTCGGGTTTCATTTTGTTTATACAGGCATCTCTATGGGAATGTGTTTGGAAACAATATCTCAGAGAATACGATTGATAATATGATGATGCAGTTGTTTGTGCTATGGGAATGTGTTTCAAAGCAATATCTCATCACAACATAAGCAGTATATTCGTTGCCATAATTTGATCTTTGAATTATCTCCATAAGTGATTTTAATTTCTAGTCACTTCGTTCATGTGATTCTTCATATAAGACTTTTCAGATGCAATACAAACACCCCTATTGACTTGAGTATACCGACTTTCATCCTGCGTTGCGAAAACATTATCAGATGATATGAGAAGCTTCCGTTATTAGATTATCCTCAATCAATAAAATCCAATACGCCCAATCCAATCCCCGTTTAAAAACAATCATTTCCCAGGCCGAAAATTTTCCCACATGGGGTCCTAACATATAACAACACTATGTTTCACGATTTTGTATGGAAATGTGTTTCGCTATGAGAGTCGTATATCGTTTCTCATCTCAAAAATCATGAAATACAATATTCACCTTAGCAACTAAGACCAATTTCATACAATCTGCTTAGAAGCTTCGATCATTTGAATATCACACCTTCAGTTCATAACCTACAGGCGTTTCGTGGGAATAGGACCAACGAACTAAATCATTTATGCTCTTCGCACGAAGGTCGGGCTGAAGGGAGGGGGTCCAAAATAGCTATCCAATGCTATGAGAAGCTTGCGTTCTTAGCTTTGCAAGAGGGAAATAGCATATGCTATACTACAGGGGACCCAACGCTAATCAATATATAAGTTTACTCTTCGCCAGAGCAGGGCTATTGGGTCCAAATAGATATCCAATACAAGCCGACAAGACGAAGACCAAGCAATTGGGAAGCTTAAACCACTGAAAATCAAAGGGTTGAGGTGGGGTCCAAAATAGCCACCAATACTATGAGAAGCTTCCGTTCTTAGCTTCTCAGGAGGAGCGGGGACGGGGGATTAAAATAACTATCCAATACACGACGTGAAGACGAAAAAGGCATGTTTCATCCTGTTTCTATAGCTGATAGCTGTCCAAGAGTATACTTCCTTATTCTAACATAACAATATACTAGTTTAGAGCGTTTACGGCCGGTTTAGGTCCCATGGGAACCGTCCCAGGCCAGGCCTAAAGGCGAGAGTAAAATCCTTCACAAGTGAATTCTTCACTACTCCCTTCTAGATTTGGAATCAAAGTATTCAATATTCAGCGTTGTCACTACTTGTCAACATTCAGTTTTAGGTGTACAGTGGTCCACAGAAATTCTTGATGTACAAAGTTCGTGAGTTAGGCAACCCAACTACGCCCGTTCCAAGATTAATTACGCCTGGTAGTAGCTAGCACAGCAGTGTGAAGTTGCCTCACCTATTAAAAGCACAAATCGTAAATAGTATTATGGAGCTGAAGTAGACCGAAACGCTGATTGACGGAATGACAAAAAAGAGTCTTTGGATATTTGTACTCACAGTAAACAACATAATACCAGAAAAAATATATACTGACACCAGAGGCGCCGATTACAAGATAACAGTCAGAGGACTTAAATAATCTTATATTTAACTAAATTGAGGGATTATATAAACAAGTTAACTTACTTCAAATGACTGTAAATATGTGCGTATCAAATAATATCCGGATACTTTATGTGGTATATGTATTAGATTATTCTTTTAAGTAAACACAAAGCCTTGAGCTGGGTTTTCAAACTATAAACAGTAGTCCTACCTGCAAATCAATTAAAGTATGAATGGATTATTCAGTGGAAGAACCCAGATTCTAATCAACACTTTTTGTTGTTTAACAGGGCCTGAGCTCTCAGGTTCTGGCGTCACTGATTGTTGCATAATATTACTTCGAAAGAAGAACTTGTCCGATTTCATTATTCGTTAAATGACTTTAGAAACTGCTCAATATTGGTAGCAGTAATATATTTGTAAATATTAAAAGTGCAAAATTTGATAACACTCAAACGATTTGGAGAACCTATCCGTACTAAAGTGTATTCAACGTAAGAACCACACCTGAGATGAACAAAATAGTTTGTATCACTCTGCGTCAAGCACGTGCTTCGCGGCGGGATTTCTGCTTCGGTCATCTGTTCTTTTTCCGTGCGTTCCTCGATCTCAAAAAGAAGATATATATCTGTTATAAAGCAAGCATAGCCATTTCCTGTTCAGCGTAAGCTCTAAACTCCGATCAACAAAATATCTGTATCATTCCGCTTGTCACAAATACGATTGGCTAGTGATGTATCACTCCCACTCCCTACGGGGAGGAACAAATTATACACGCACATTTTGACAATACTGTCTCGTGTTGTCCAGATTCTAACAGCAGCAGCAGCAGAAAAGAAAGAAAAAGACTCGAAAGATTAAATAAAATATATTTGCATTTCGCTGGTAAACTATTGTTGCTTAGTGAGTAAAGGTTTACTTTGTTGTTTCACCACAACACTCACTGAACCGGGATTCATGTAAGATATCTTTCAGAATTAAAAGTAGAACACGCCACCACAGTTGAATTGGCGCCATAATTACTGCGCATGCTTAGTGTTTATTTTTATTGTTTCATAAACCACACTCGATTGGAGTATCATTAGAGAATCCGTATTATATTTTGTCATTTATAATAATATAATAGTTTTATATGGAGATTCATAATAGAAGCAACAATCCAATCATATGAACTATTTTGCGGAGGAGTACAAGCGTCGGTAGGCCAACTACAAATCAGCGAGATTTTTTACACCTGGCTTTGTTTATCGCAGTTTAGAGCTTACGCCGAACATGATTTAGAAGGTAATTTCGGGGAAGGGTGTCCGAGGTTCCTCCCCGGAAAATGTTTGGGCGAAAAACGCGATTTTTTGCTTTATATTAACAACTTTTCCAAATTTCGGAAGGGGATGTCCGAAACCATCTCCTAGCTACGCTATTGAATGTAATTAAGTAATAGCGCTAGGTAAATGTTATTATCAATTTTAAAAAATAAACGATAAAATAATTATGAATTACGTTAATCTGAGGTTTCTTCTGAATCGCTCAACGCAGTAACTTGCAGGTCTTCATCAGAAGATTCATCAGATTCCACATTTTCTCTTCTTCCTTCAGCACATGACGAATATTGTTTTTCCACACATCTGGTGTCACTTGATTCAAGGCAGTTTCGAGCAGCAGACGAACGTCACGTAACTTAAACGTTGTATTCTGGATACAAAACCCTTAACAATTGCTGTGGTAGGAGGGCAGTCTCTAGATAATTCTCCCAGTCTGTTTTGCGATGCTGCCTACTATATACAGGTTTTCGTTGATGAGATCAATGCTTTGAGCTTTATTCAGTAGTTCCACTTTAACATCGGACTCTGAGAAAGGCACTTTCTTTGCTGTTAACCACTCAATTATTCCTTGTTTTCACCATGAGGAGTTTGGACGTCGTTCGAGCCTTACGCTATTGTATGAAGCATTATCCATTACAATAACACACCCGGGATCAAGTTTAGGCAATATTGTTACAAACCATTCACGAAAAACTCACCATTCATGACATCATGTTAATCACCACCGCGCTTAGATTCAAAGATCATCACCATCTGCAAATCCACTATCACTGCCTATATGAACAACTATTAGTCTTTTTGCTTTGCCAGTAGGATTTTTTAGACCGTTTGATTTTCCAGACAAAAAGGCTTGCTTTTTTTTAGAACATACAGTTGTGTTTACCTATACATTGGATGTAGTGTGACCTTTGGTCACCCAGGTTTCGTCTAAGCCATATATGGTTCTATTTTCCGCTCTGTATTTACGAATATTTCTCAAAAATCGTCGAAGCCATAATGCAATGTCTTCCCTATCTAAAATAACGTTCGCTTTATTTCTCTTGAGAAACTGAAAACCAATATCCAACAACAATGTGTAGAACGTAGTTCGTTTGAAACTAGGAAACATAGGGTCACTATTTACAGAACTCAAAATTTTGTTCAGTGTAAATGGTTCATTTCTTAAAAAGAAATCATGCACTTTGCTCCGAATAGCACATTTCACAAAGTCATCCGCCTTCGCTAATTCTGTTTTCAGTCTGATTCTCTTTTTACCCGATGTTTTTAACAACTCAGTTTCTTTGAACTCTTTGCTTACGTTCACAACACTCGACTCAGTGACACCAGTATATTCTGCCGATTAATTTACTATGTCATTCACTAACACAGTAGGATTGTTTTCCAGTTGTTTATTGAACACGTTTAATATAATTCGTTTCCCCCGCTCTTCAATGGTTTTCCATTTGGATGTTTCATAACTTGACACTGAACAGAAGCACTACATGTAGCCGCCATGTTTGCAAATTGTAAGGTGACTGTTAGGGGCGGCACTTAAAATAATTGGTACAATCTCTGCGTTTCTTAAGGATAGCCATTACACTTTCTTTAAAAACATTTTTTATTTATTATGGTTGTTAAGAGCAATTCAAAATATATTAAATGTGTACCGAAACATATTATATAAATGTTTATTGTCTACTACATTTACCATATACCTCTCTCTCTCAAGTGTTTAACATTTGTTGTTATAGATACTTATCGGTTTGCATCTTAGCAACACTGTGCGATTGCTTTTTCTCGATACCAGAACGTACAAATCACAGAATATGGCATATATTTTGTCAGTAACTTGTAGTAGTATATTTTACTCCGTGAACTGATATTTATTCGTCTCGTCTAACAAATGGGTGAGGTTAATTATACAAAACAATGTGAAAAAAAGTTCATCTCTTTAACCAATTACAAATAAGCAATTACGTCAATCACGGAACTATATTTTAACTCCAGCCAATTACATTTCATTGTAGTACGTCATTTGTTTATCCAAGGTGTGTTTCTTACATTGAATACACCTTAAGCGTATTTCCCCTTAGGTTGTAAATATAACTAAAGGTTCTTGATTTGAATAGTATTTGTGAAAATTTACACATTGAGACACAAGGAGAAAAGGGAAGAATATAGTGTCAATAAACAACAATTTAAATGCACGAAATTAACGGTTAATACTAAGTACAGAACCATTAACAGAATTAACTCCGTAACTCATTTTGTCCATTAATTTTTTTCGTCTATTTTTAGGATTACATCACCACTGAATTTATCCACTGGATAATATCTTTGTTTAGCAGGATCCAACTGGAGCTCAGGTTTGTAAATGAAACATTTTAAAAGTTGTAAATGGCGAGGGGCAGACTCGAATTCGGATCACCAATTTAGTAAACCACAATGCTAACCACTCACCTAAAGCAATACTTATTTTGGCGCGATTAAATAAAGAAACTTTTTTGTTCACTTAATGCAATGGCTTGTTAATAGTCAAATTCAAAACATAGGAATATGTAATTGGGAACTCGGAGGGGATTATATCACTGTATTGACTATATTATTACATTTCAGATTAAAAAAAACAACCAAACCTTTTTTATTTAAATGAAATACGGCACGTATATTATATTCGTAAGCAAACTAAAGACGAAAAAGATATTGCGTAGTAATTGTGGTTCAGTGGTCGAGGCGCTTGATAAATAATCTGAAGGTAACCAACTCTTATCCACGAGCGACCAGTACATTTTTTTACTTTTGAATTTTCAGTGGCGATTGATCAGCTATTCCACATGTTTTTTATGTTAAGATATTTGAATACTCGGATGTTTCAATAAATGAACTATCAATTTTAGGAATAACAAAAGTAATAATAATAACAATAAACTAATAATAATTATTATTATCTCATTGACGATTAAATGTTAGGAGCTTATTATCTCTAAGGACATAAGACTACAACCAGAAACTTGACATTTGGAAAAAAAATATATTTCGGTTTTGTTTAGTGTTGCCCACAAGAAGAGGAATCTCTCATTTCGTTTGCAAAACAAAACAAAGAAAATTCAGACGAGAATTAACCATTTATATTTGAGACGGGACAAGGTTAAGTCAAATAATTCTCTTGCTTTGGAGATGAGAATTGAGACGAGACGAATAGTAACTTAAACATTTCTCGTTTTATCTCGATTGTAGAAATAGTGTATGTCCATTCTTTAAGTAACAATTGCTTTGTAGACAGAATCTTATCCGCTATTTTCTTACTTTGTGTTACGCAGCTCATATAATTTATTATGGTCTGTGTAGGTATTTTTTTTTAGCAAAGCTTTTATAATTACTTCTGCATATGCGAAAAGTTTGTTTATTATATGCCGTACTGTTCTGTGATATTTAGTTATTTTTATTGCAGTTAGCTCCTTAAAATGTACAATAAAATACGTTCTACATGAAACTGTAGTGGAACTCTTTTGTTTAAAATTTTCGTAGTTGCAGAGGTACGTATTCCTGTGTTTTTGAATTTGACTATTAACAAGCCATTGCTTGAAGTGAAAGGAAAAGATTCTTTGTCTAATCTTCCATAAATAAGTAACGCTTTAGGTAAATGGTTAGCATTGTGGTTTCTTAAATTGGTGTTCCGAGTTCCAGTCTGCCCCTCGCCATTTACAACTTTCTAAAATGTTTCATTTACAAGATTGAGCTCCAGTTGGATGCTGCTAAATGAAGATAATCTCCAGTGGAGAAATTCAGTGAATATGTAATGCTGAAAATAAAGAAGGAAAATGAATGGAGAAAACGAGTTACAGAGTCAATTCTGTTAATGTTTCTATATTTTATATTAACCGTTAATTTCTTGCATTTTTAAATTGTTGTTTTTTGACACTGCATTCTTCTATTTTCTCCTTGTCTCAATGTATAAATTCTCACAAAATATTATTCAAATCAAGAACCTTCAGTTATATTTACAACCTAAGGGGAAATACGCTTAGTACGGATAGGTTCTCCAACTCGTTTGAGTGTTATCGAATTTTGCATATTTAATATTTACAAATAGATTACTGCGTACCAATATTTGGGAGTTTCAAGAGTCATTTAATGAATAATGAAATCGGACAAGTTCTTCTTTCGAAGTAATATTACGTATCAATCAGTGGCGCCGGAACCTAGGAGCTCAGGCCCTGTTAACACTCAAAATTTTCATTAGAGGCTGGGCTCTTTCCCCGAATGGTCGACCCATATTTTAATTGATTTGTAGGTAGGACTATTGTTGATAGTTTCAAAAATCAGCGCAAGGCTTTGTGTTTACTTAAAAAATAACCTACTACATATACCTAATAATGTATCCGTATATTATTTGATACACATATATGTATAGTCATCTGAAGTAAGTTTACTTCTTTATAGTCCCTCATTTGAGTTAATTATAAGATTATGTAAGTTCCCTGACTGTTATCTTCTCCTCGGCGCCTCTGGTGTCCGTATATTTTTTTTCTGGTATTGTTCTGTTTAATGTGAGTAGAAGTATCCAAAAACTCCCTTTTGTCACTTCGTCAGCCAGCGTTTCTCCTTACTCCTGCAAAAAGACACTCTTTACGTTTTGTACTTTAACAGGTGGAGCAAATTCATGCTGCTGTTCTAGCTACTCTACCAGTTGTAATTAATCTTCTTGTGGGCGTTAGTTGGGTTCTCTATCTCACCGACTTTGTACATCGAGAATTTCTGTGGCCCACTGTACAAAACGTTACTACCCCAGACCATATGTACACTAACTGTGTTTGCATTTAACGTATGTTTACGTTATTTCTCGAGTATTTTATAACACTGATCTGCGTCAGTAACTCGTTTATATTTTTTTTTCTTTGTTGCTTCGAATGATGATATTCAATTTATTTCACTCGATTTAGAAAACATAACTTTCTTTTCAGTTGGCAACATTGTTCATCCGGTGATGTTCATTAATAGAGTGCAGCATCCTTTCTCTAGTTGCCTTGTGCAAAATTGCTTTTTTTCTCTGTCTTTCATTTTCACCGTTATCACGGTACTAGTTTCTAAATTATATTCTAATTGGAAACGCCATTTCGTGACTTTTCGTCAAGTCGACATCGGTTGTCGTTTTCATAGCTAGGTGCCATTTCACAAATGCCTGTTTACATCCACATAGAAATAAAGTTTTTGGGTGTGCGCATCGTAATATGAAATTACCGGTAGGAGGGAAGATAAACGGGCCCTCGGATTTTCGGATCAAAATTAATCACAACGTCTTCCTTAGGTCCCAAATAGTGTTTCCTGAAAATTTCAGACCGCGGAAACTTCAAAAAGGTGCCCAAAATTACTATAGAATTTACCATATATGGGCAGGGAAGATAAACGGGCCCTCGGATTTTCGGTTCAAAATTGACCACAACGTCTTCCTTAGGTCCCAAATAGTGTTTCCTGAAAATTTCAGACCGCGGAAACTTCAAAAAGGTGCCCAAATTACTAAAGAATTTACCATATATGGGCAAGGAAGATAAACGAGCCCTCGGATTTTCGGTTCAAAATTTATCACAACGTCTTCTTTAGGTCTCAAATAGTGTTTCCTGAAAATTTCAGACCACGGAAATTTCAAAAAGATGCCCAAAATTACAACACAATTTACCATATATGGGCAGGGAAGATAACGGGCCCTCAGATTTTAGGTTCAAAATTGATCACAACGTCTTCTTTAGGTCCCATAGAGTGTTTCCTAAAAATTTAAGACCGCGGAAACTTCTAAAAAGTGAACAAAGTTACGACAGAATTTACCAGATATGGGCAAAGAAGATAAACGGGCCCTCAGATTTTAGGTTCAAAATTAATCACGACGTCATTCTTAGGTCCTAAATAGTATCTCCAGAAAATTTAAGACCGCGGAAACTTCAAAAAGGTGTTCAAAATTACGACAGAATTTACCATATATGGGTTGGGTAGGAAAACGGACCCTCGGATTTTTTGTTCGAAACTGATCACAATGTTCCTCTTAGGTCTCAAATGGGGTTTCCGCGTTCTAAAATTTTCTACGAACACTATTTGGCACTTCAACAAACATTTTGAGATCAATTTTGAACCCAAAAGCTGCGAGCCCTTTTATCTAACCTGTGTTACCGGGTTATAGAGGGAACATTGTTTAGTAATTTTGGGTACCTCTTGAAGTTACCGCTGTCTGAAAATTTCAGGAAACACTATTTGGGACGTAAGAAAGACGTTATGATCAATTTTGATCCCAAACACCGAGGGCTTGTTTATCTACCCTGCCCATATATCGTAAACTCCATCGTAATTTTGGTCATTTTTTGAAGTTTCCGTGGTCTAAAATTTTCAGGAAATACTACTTAGGACCTAAGGATCATGGTGTGCTCAATTTTGAATCGAAAATCCAAGGGCCCGTTTATTTACCCTATCCATGTATGGTAAATTCTATCCTGATTTTGGGCAGTTTTTGAAGTTTTTGTAGGCTGAAATGTTCATGGAATGCTTTTTGGGACCTCAAGATCACATTCTGATCAAATTTCAGCCGAAAATCCGAGGGCCCGTTTATCTTCCCTGCCCATATCTGGTAAATTCTATCGTGACTTTCGGGAAGATTTGGAGATTCTGCGGACTGAGATTTTCAGGAAATATTATTTGGGATCTAAGGAACACGTTGTAGTCACTTTTGAACCGACAATCCGAGGGCCCGTTTATCTCCATTGCCCATACACGGTAAATTCTATAGTAATTTTGGGCAACTTTATGAACTTTCCGCGGTCTAAAGTTTTCAGGAAATACTATGAGACGTAAGGAAGGTGTTATGATCAATTTAGAACCGAAAATCCGAGGGTCCGTTTATCTACCCTACCCATATATGGTAAATTCTATCATAATTTTGGGCATTTTTTGAATTTTCCGCGGTCTGAAACTTTCAGGAGATACTATTTAGGACCTAAGAATGACGTCGTGATCAATTTTGAACCGAAAATTCGAGGGTCCGTTTTTATTCTTTGCCCATATCTGGTAAAATCTGTCGTAACTTTGTTCACCTTTTTTAAGTTTCCGCGGTCTTAAATTTTTAGGTAACACTAGTTAGGACCTAAGAATGAAGTCGTGATCAATTTTGAACCTAAAATCTGAGGGCCCGTTTATCTTCCTTGCCCATATCTGGTAAATTCTATCTTGACTTTCGGGAAGATTTGGAGATTCTGCTGTCTGAAATTTTCAGGAAACATTATTTGGAACCCAAGGAAGACGTTGTGATTAATTTTGAACCGAAAATCCGAGGGCCCGTTTATCTTCCTTGGCCATATATGGTAAATTCTATAGTAATTTTGGGCACCTTATTGAAGTTTCCGCGGTCTGAAATTTTCAGGAAACACTATTTGGGACCTAAGGAAGACGTTGTGATCAATTTTGAACCGAAAATCCGAGGGCCCGTTTATCTTCCTTGCCCATATATGGTAAATTCTATAGTAATTTTTTGCACCTTTTTGAAGATTCCGCGGTCTGAAATTTTCAGGAAACACTATTTGGGACCTAAGGAAGACGTTGTGATCAATTTTGAACCGAAAATCCAAGGGCCCGTTTATCTTCCTTGCCCATATATGGTAAATTCTATAGTAATTTTGGGCACCTTTTTGAAGTTTCCGCGGTCTGAAATTTTCAGAAAACACTATTTGGGACCTAAGGAAGATGTTGTGATCAATTTTGAACCGAAAATCCGAGGGCCCGTTTATCTTCCCTGCCCATATATGGTAAATTCTATAGTAATTTTGGACACCTTTTTGAAGTTTCCGCGGTCTGAAATTTTCAGGAAACACTATTTGGGACCTAAGGAAGACGTTGTGATTAATTTTGAACCGAAAATCCGAGGACCCGTTTATCTTCCCTCCTACCAAATTACCTTATATAACGCACACCCTAATATGATTACATTACATTTTGTGGAAAATATAACACCAGGGAGGACACATGAAAAGAAAGTAGTGTGTACAGAGATTTCCTAAATGACTTTCAGAAAGAATTAAAATTGTGACACAATTGTATAAGATGTAACTTACCTGGAGGTAGCCGTTTGTTCTGCTTTCTTTTGAAGAAAATATACACTGCAGTTAGAACGAGAGCAACATACCACAGCCACATTGTTTTCGCCTATAATGATAATGATAATGATAATGATAATAATAATAATAATAATAATAATAATAATAATAATAATAATAATAATAATAATAATTTCATAACTAAACGATTCAGTAAGTACAATCAAGTTTAATAGTTTGTATTTATATTCACAATTCAAGAATGCATATATTATATGATTAATGTTTTATACCGCTATTTGATTGCAAATTATGGTGTTCCCTTTAATAAAAAAATAAAATATTTTTTAGTATTTTGGTTTACATTGATACAATATATGTAATTATGAAACATTAATTTATATAGTGAGAAAAATTGATTTTGAATCTATAACATGATACGATTTTACCAGTAAATTTGATGGACCCCGTTTCTCAACTTTTGTGTGATAATAATTTAAGAACTTAACTCGTAACGGGGTAAATGTACTTACTTTCACAGAACTTTCTGCTGGTCTTGCAGCTACAGCGTGAACATTTAGTCTACAGATCTAGAGTTCAATTTCCAATAGGTGCAGGACCATTAGGTGTATTATTGTATAATGAATTCCACCTTAACCTGTAGCTCCATGTCTTGTACAGCGTCATTGACGTATCGACCGAACTTCAAGAAACAACGGCAACTAATCGTTTAAAACACCCTGTATACGATTACATTTTACTAACAGTATTTCTTCCCGATAAATTAATGCCTTTTATTAATTTTAGTTCTGAGTGGAAAACGTAAATTTATATTTCTCCATGCATTTGAAAAAAATAAGTTGAAATTCAATATCTTTCTTTTAATTATATTCAAGATAAGAGTTTTTTGAAAAGTAATGAACAAGTGAACTCCAGACAAACTGTTAGTTTGCCTTTTATCCGTGTCAGCTCTGTCAAAGTTATGGACAGCAACGCGACGCATAACATGCAAGACTCCGTTTTAAATATTATGTTATCGCAAATTAAACTAAAATTTTGTACTGCTTTGGCGTAAATCTTCATGGGATAACGCTCTTAATGGATTACAGTTGTTATTTGTTTTTCATAGTTAGCATTAATTTTTGGAACACTAAGATAGCATAGTCAGCAATTTGAATCTCGATTATTTTCAATCCAATTAAAATAGTAAGATTGTTTGTCAAATATCATTGTCAATCAAAGTGCTACATTAATAGGATAATTAGCACACATTTTTTTATTTTTATAGCATACTTTTCTGAAAAAAGATTATTGCTATACGATCTTCTCCAGTCAGAAACTAATAACTCTAAAATACAATGAATTATTTATTTCCTTTGTATGCTCTCTCACATTACGTAGGGAAAGCGGTTCATACTTATTTCTCTCTCATTCTCATATATATATATATATATATATATATATATATATATATATATATATATATATATATATATATATATATATATATATAAAAGAGAACGTACAAAATTTTGTCCGCTCATCACGCTAATACGGCTGAACCAATTTCTTTCATTTTTGGGGGGTTATTAGGATTTGGACCCTAGATGGTTTTTGTCATATCACTTTAATTTTTAATTACCAGTGTCTTGAGATAATTGACCATTCAAGTGTCCATAACGTACAAATCCTTTGTTATTAGTTCATCATAGGTAAAAATAAACGTATTTATATGCAACCCGCATGACCGTGTCACTCGGCGGGTTAACATAAATGACAGGCGATATACTGCGGAAAATAGCTTGAATCTTCTGTTTAAAATTTTTTAATTGATTTGCTTATTTTTACAGACACTTTTACAATATGCCAGCACCGGGATGACCGCAGCGAAGCGGGGCGGGTTAACATAAATGACAGGCGATATAATGTTAAGATTTACTGCAATCTTCTATGGTTTTTATCATATCACTTGAAAGCGAAAAAGTAAAAATTATCTAAGTAACAAAGTTTATTGCGTTCCGGGGTGACCGCAGCGAAGCGGGGTGAACGCTGCTAGTATATATATATATATATATATATATATATATATATATATACAGGTAATCAAGAAAGTACTGTCCCTTTTTCACCCAGCACCTTCGAATATCGATATTCACCTAAGACGTACCAGGAAAAACAAGAGTAGTCCCCATGGTCGTCGACGACCTTCTGGAAGCCCATGGACTCCATCGCGGTAGAACTTGGTAGGATGTGAAGCGCAGAAGGTATCAAGTGCTTTCACAACTCTACTAGGGTTGACTTGGCGTCTCCTGAGAAATGACTGTCCAAGAAATGGAGCAGGTGATATTCGGACTGTGCAATGTCTGGGGAGTATGGCGGATACAATAGTTTTTCCCATCCAAGGCGTAAATGGTATACCGGAGCATCTTAGCCACACGGGACTTATCGATGTCCTGTAACAGAAGGAATCCTTTGCGATTCAGAAGTGCTGGCTGCAGAGTTTTGAGTCTTTTCTTGAATACGACTCAAATGCCGACAGTAAACAGTTACATTGATGCTCTGTTTATCTGATATCAGTCCCGATGCACTATGTAACGAGCACTCCACCAAACACACAGGAGTTCTTCTGTTGCAGTGCTGGTTTCGGCTGTTTGTGAAACGTGTCCTGGGATGCTAACTAATGATGATGGCGCCGTGTAACTTCGAACAGGTCCTACTTCTCACCACACATCAACACACTGTCCTAAACTGGCTCCTTCCTCAGACGAGAGAGCAACAACAACAACAATAACAAAAAAAGGCAGCTGTCTGCTTGCGTTGACTCCTGGCAAGGCGTAAAACAAAGTTTAACGAATCGACCCAGCTTGTAGTGCTTCTCAAGTCGATGAATGTTCTGCAAAATTCTTTCTCCAGTCACACTTAATTGTAGTCCCAGTGCCTCCCACGTCTGGGAACTGTTCGCCTCAATTGCTGCATGAAGATCTTCATTGCGTACATGTGTTGGTCTTCTGGCATGTGGTGCGTCTTTGAATGTTTCGTCGCCGTCCTTAAACTTGTTAAAACACTCCCGCTTAGTCGGGACACCCTCATCAAAGGCCTAGCATATCTTCTCCTTCGCTGAGGTGACGTTTTACCCAAGTTTGAAGTCGTACAGCATACACGCCCTTATGACGTTCTGTGGAGTTCCTATGCCCACTTTTCCTTACGCAAGTTGACAGTGTAACTGAACTGCCACAGGCATTTAGTAT
The DNA here is from genome assembly GCF_964235325.1 of Thermobia domestica. Taxonomy (NCBI): domain Eukaryota; kingdom Metazoa; phylum Arthropoda; class Insecta; order Zygentoma; family Lepismatidae; genus Thermobia; species Thermobia domestica. Next base: position 75,917,306 of record NC_137461.1, read on the forward strand.
ATTGGATATATCCACAAAAACTACTGAACTTCGCCTTATCTCCATTCGCATTCAACTCACTGTGTGAGGGCCAATTGAACACAGATCTCCACAAAAACGTCACAACTTTCATAGTTACGTCTATAATTCATTTGTGTCATTGTTACTGTTCAATTTGTGTATCTATAGAAAACACAAATTTTCTTCAAAATACATTATATTGGACCAGATGATTTTGAAGTTATAGAACGGGAATTATTTTCGAAATGTAAATGAATCTTTAAGTTTTACGTCCCACGCATATGCCGGTTATGCTAATGGAGACGGTGATTATGATGAATGAAATGGTGGAATGACAAAAGTGGAAGGAAACGGGAGAACCCCGAAATACCCACGTGCACGGTAGTTATCCACCACAAAATTCACACGGTACCAGCTTTGATCGAACGAGGGACCCCAAGCCACGGAGTTGAACGCTCTGTCACTGAGCCACCTCTCCGCGAGGAATTATCTTCGAACTCATATGTGTTTTTTATTCCTAGGTATTACCTATTTTACATAGTCATCGCCATATTGAGTAACTCCACCACAGACGTTGTTATGCCGTGCAAGATACGAATAATGTATTGTCAAATGTGGGGATACTCAATATGACGGTGATGCATTAGACCGATTTAAATTGTTGGCAGATATCTCTTTTCATTACAGTAGAGAAGGGGAACACTTTCTTCAATACAACCAGAGGATAATAAATATGAAGAATAATATTAGTTAATGTCTTGCTAAAGAGTTTTACGTATTTACACCCTTACAGATATCCTACTAAGCCTGTACAAAGTTAGCGTATAGACTCTATTTGCTGGAATGGTGTGCAGAAGAGAATAATTCTTAAGACCTACAAGTGAAGGTCTAAATCACGACTGGGAAGCAATTTTAGAATGGTCCGAATATTTTGAAATATTTTGTCGTTGTTTTCTTTACTATTTTGTACTCACATATTAATTTGAAATGCCACAGATTGCCACAATCGTATTCAAGAATCAATGGAGTAAATTATGTTTTTTTTTCTTGAGCCAGTATTTTTAAATTTTGGTTTACGCGAGGAGCACCTTATGCCAAAGATGTCTTCAAGCTGGGCGGCCTTTACCCTACAGGGGTATTAACTCTTCAAAAAGTTTATCTTTGAAAGTGAAGTTTCTTATGAAAAACGTGATATTTGATAGATAGTACAGTCAAATAAAGGTGCACAATACATTTATATCAAACAAACAACGCGATATGCCAAAAAGGGGGCACTTGGCAAGTTGTAAGATGCCAGTATCCTTTATTCCCTCCCAAAACGTGCCCTTATCTTGCAAAATGCGTATATTCTGACTGTGGTCCTCAAGGAAACATGGTTCTTCCGCTACCCATCAGAAACAAAACAGCAGTCAAAATAGTAGGTTTTATGCTGATTGGTATACACAAAAACGAGAGTGTCGACTTCACCTGACAGAAAATTATCCTCTTGTCCATATGTAAAAGCAATTATTCTGATTTTCGTTCTTATTAGCTTAAATAATATTATGGTAAATATTACGCAACTCTTCTGTCAGTCAGAGGTCGTTTCACCTTAGTTGTTCATAACAGAAAAAAACAATATTCAAGGAGCTTTCAATTTCTATTTTATTACAAAAATAAAAAAAAAGTCCTCGCGTACGTTAGAAAAGATCAAAAGACAAGTATTTTTTAAAACAATATCTCACTTTGTAGTCGAATTGTTAAGCGAATAAGAAAAACTATTAATTATAAGGTGTAAATGGGGTTCGATAGATCCTAGTAAGCACGATACAAAAAACTATGAATGATTTTGATTTTAATATTAATCTATTTCAGAGTTCTGTTTCACTTTAACTGGTTAGCAGAACACAAAATTATATTTTTTCAAGAAAATATAACCCATTTGCCGCCGCGTATGTGCTTCCCCTGCCCAACTGTTTTATTTAAAAAGTTTCGGATCTTACTCGTAATGAAGAAACTAATTATATGTGAAATATGTGAAATTCTTATGTTGTTACCCTAAACTCTATTTTTTGAACGAATAAATTTTCCTCAAGACCTTTCTAATTCGTCAATTCTATATAAATGTATATCACAGTAGACGTGGAAAAATATTTTATGAAAATTATGTTTATCTTTCCAAATAGTTGGTTCTTGTCGAGAGGAACCGTCAAATTATCTATAGAAATGCCATCTTCGTTTGAAAAAATACCTAATCTCTTTTGGATAAATAATTGTAAACAATAGATTTTAATGTGCCACTTCTAAGATCCCTCCGAAACTTAAAATAACAAGACTTATTGGTGTTTTTGAAGTCATGTTGTCCATTGCTAATACATAATCGAGATGTTTCATAATATTCACTATGTGCTCTCCAGTTACTCATAACAACTTAGAACTCTCAGAAATAAAGTTTGAACTATATTTTATTTCTATGGAATATACAATGATTGATTTTGACTGTGTTGTTACAATAGTATCAACTATGAAATGATACATTTGGGAGAGTAGTTTCAAAAGAGAATAGTTTTATCTGCAGCTTTTGTTAAATTGATCCTTAACTGTTTCTAAGTCGATGAGATGAACTCTGTTCGGTTACGCACTGTGGCAGGCATGTGCAAGTTGGAACACGTGGTTGGCCAATCACAGAAGGCTTGCTGGCATCGGGGGCCGTACGAGACAATGTATTAGATTTTCACAAGAACTCAGTAGCTATATTCAATGAAGAATCTTATTCTCGAACACTAACATCACAGGAATGTTAAAACTGTTTTGTCGTTTACAAAAATATTTGCTTACTTTAGAAGAAAAGTAAAAATCTTATTTATGGCGAATTTCGAAACCCAAAGTTAAGTTGGAAGGGGTTGTGCTGGCTTCTGCATTGCTTTCTCGTCGTTGTAAGTCTAACTTCGCGTTTAAGGGTTGCAGTTTCAATTCCGTTTAAAATATTAGGTAAGAAAAATAGTTTAACTGATTTGCAAGACGGGTCGGATTAAAGGAATCAGTGGTCCGCAGCCGGCCCTAGAACCGTCTGTTTCACATGGCTGCACTAGGGTCTTTGCAAACTGAAATGTTTTCCGATAATTCATAATTTAATATTAGTTGTATCTACTAAAAGGAAACATATCATCTTACTCTAAAATTGTACTTCTGCAAAATTCCATCAATGGACTGAAAACAGTTAAATGTTAATGAGTTGAGTTCATTTTGAGTTTAACGTCCCGTTTAGCAGCGAGGCTATATGAGACGTGGACCTACTGATTAACATGGAATCCGATCCACATGAGCTCTCGTCGTGAGTAGAACCCAAGTCACCCAGGACAAAGGCGCGTATGGTGACCGCTTAGCCACAAAGAAGCTCAGGTAACAGTTAATTTGCAAAAATGTGGAGTTGGAAATATTCCATTTTGAATATTACGCTCTTCATTTGAGTTTGACTTCGAAAAGATTTTAAAAATTGTCAATACTTGTTCTAAGTTTATGAATCAAGACTAAGGGAGACGGTGATAATTGGTGGGATAAAAATCAGAGGGAAATGGGAAATCGTAGAAAAATGCAAATAGTATTTGGTGACTCCAAACTCCTTTGGGCGCAAGCTGGCATGGACTTAGGAACCTCACGTAGCAGAGGCCAGTGATCTACAAAACTGAAGGGACGCAGCCACAAATTAAATTATATCAAATCTAATACACAGAATTATAGCTATGAAGTAAACGTAACACGACTGATTTTGTTTTTCGAAGTTTGTTATGTTTAAACTCAAAATTACTTGCAAGAAAGTGATCTCAGACAGAAAATGAAAATATAATCACATACAATAAAAGGTTGGAAATCAAAGATAATTTCAAGTCAACATTAGAATTGATTGTGACTGTTCTGAAGCCTTAGTATGCAACCATAATGATTTCAAAACAGAAGCAGATTTTTAACTATCCTATCGTAGTAGAGCAAATAAAAATATTGAACTAGACTTAACCCTCGGACTACCAGTGGGTGTAGCTTGTGCCAACCTCAGTATATTTTTTTGTAATTACTCTACTAATCGTTTCTTTAAAATTGTTACAAAATGTGGTATTGCTCAACGTGATTAGCTAAAGCGAATACCTTACAGTCGTTCACATTGAACGTGTGTGCGTCTCATAAAATTTGTTATTTTAAGTCGGTGGACACAAAGTACGCCCCGTTGGTAGGATATGTGACTTTTATTTAGCCTAGTGGTCTCTCTCCTAGATGGCAGTATAATAAATAGCATATTCCGGTCTTTCTGAATTTGTTGGTTAATATTATAATGTGTACTGTTCATTTTGAGATTTTCACGTTAGTGTTTTTTTTATACATTTTCTATTTTAATTTGGTGGGCATAAAGTAGCCCCCTTTTGGTTAGTAGAAGATGTCACTGACAACTAGAACTGCCACTCCTAGATAGCAGCATAATAAATAGCTGTTAGTCTCACCCTATGTATGTTCACTTCAGTCCCTGTTGATTTTTTGAGAGTTTCTAATTAGTTTCTTTTGCGAGATTTATTTAATCTTAACAGATGGACACAAAATATCCATTCCCTTGGTAGTACGCGTTAGTAAAATAACTTGGTAGTGCGAGAGTTAATACGGCTTTGTAACTTATAATATCACTGAATACAAAAGTTACTAAGGACAATTTGCAGAATATATAAGTAAAATGGCAGTGCTCTGTCTGCAGTAATGTTCATGGTATAGAAAAACATGAACAAAACTCTAAATATTAATACGTCGTTTAATTGTTATAGAATCATACATTCTTCCCATGGGTCATAATCCAGAATAACAAATTCTCCTATTTCGCAAAAGATAGCTAAAACTTCTGTCAAGCAAGAAGTACTTAACAAGTTATTCTCATAACATGTCATCATTAACTTATATGATAACCACCTAGATTTTGAAAGAAACCTTAAAGTGCTACGTGTTGCAGAATCCTTTATTGTATAGCATTCAAAGTAATCTGACAACCATGACGCTAAAAGCAACGCTGATCTTTCCATTGATGAGGGAACCTCATATTTGTCTAAAACTGGTGCTACATATGTATTGAAGGTATTATCCTTCAGTTGATAAATAAATCTATAAATAATGTAAAATAGAAAAATACACTCGTTTCGACATTAAAATAATTTTTATGTACTAGTTTTACAAATTATCTGGTACTGATTTAGAGGACAGTGCTTTATTTTAAATTCCCAGTGGGGAGTTATGAAACATTTGAACGTAATATAGTGTTTCAAAACCAACCTAAACTGAAGGTCGAAATCACGTATATTTGTGATGCTGAAAAGCACAATGATCTCCAATCTGACAAACAAACTATAATTTTATTGCTAGCTGTTGATTGAATAAAGCTTGAACAATATAATTTTGGTATCTCAAAACAGCGAAACACTCCAATGTGCATCATAGAGGTATTCTTTATGTTTGTGAATAGATTGCTTTTGTTGTGTTGTACTTACGTATCATCAACAGAAGAAAGGCGCAATGGTTTTGTAAGAATACCTGCCAAACTGTGTGTCGGTAGAGAAGAGAGGAAAGTCTAACAGAAGCGCACAATTTACATTAAAACCTCAACATTTGTTCTGTAATCTTCCGAGTTTAAAGGAAAAAAAAAGTATTCCGAGAATTTGAAACGATTTGTAGTCACATATATTCTATAGCTACGTTGTTACTACATGATCAAAGTATCGAATGACCGACGTATGAAGAAAGTTTTGTGAAACTTTAGAACATTATACAGAATTATCATTTCGTATCCAATTATGCAAAACACTACTAATTTGGGAGTTACCATTTAATCAAAATTTAGAATAGTCAAATGACCTAAGTAAAACAAAAGAAATTACAAATTAACAATCCACTGCTAAAAGGGATTACTCAAATTGGAATGATTGAATTTATTTTAGATAATATCAGAAAATTCTAAAATGTAAAGTTGTAAATATATAAGTGAATCTTACCAGAATGTAATTTCAAACACTATCGTTGATAAAATGATGTGGTCATCCAGTAAGAAGCACTTAAATATATTTTCAAAGGAAAGTAAGATCAGAATAGCAGGTGTTTCTCAGCAATTAAATTCATTAAGGTTTAGAAATTGCAAATGCGATGAAGACGCAAGAACCAAAAGAGTGACGTGTTGTACAATATTCTAATTTAGATTATTCATAGAAATGTCAGGGACACAGCGGCAGCAAATATACTTATCCTCTTTTGACATTTAGAAATAATTAGTTTTTGTTAAAAGTTGGAATCGAAATTTAAAAAAAATTCAATTTCACCCCAAGAAGATATTACGGCTAGCGTAGCATGGTACCTACACTGACATCTCACTTTTTTTATTCCAACAGTAGATTCTGTATTTCAGAAGAATGTTATTATTTTGTTCACAAGGTTTGATAGCAGATCAAAATAATCATGGAAAATGTATTAAGTAAGAAAGAAAATGAAAATGCGTATTAAAAATACAATTGGTTCCACTTGCGTGAGTATGTAAACAGAATCTGCGATAGAGTTAATTAAAAGAATGAAATCTTTAATTTAACGTCACACGATTCTATCCTTAAGATTCAAGAGTTGAGTGAATGTTAAAAGTGATTGATTACGGAAGCATCTGAGAAAAAGGAAATGAGAACAAAGAGAAAATGAAACGAAGTGGCGACGAGATGTTATTATTTTCGTGATGTGAGGACAAGATGTTGTTATGTACGTGAGGGGAAGGTCCGGTTGTATGCAAATTAACAAATATAAAGTAAAATCCTGTTCATGTACATTTTCTGTCGTGTCATATCCTGAAATGGATACTGTTTTGATCTTTTAAAATATCGATTTTGATCCTTCAAAGAAACAATTTTTAGAGATACAACTTAATGGTTAACTTAGGCCATTGAAAAATTAATTCAATCTGAAAAAACTCTGATTTATTGGCGATTACAGTTACGACATTAACAAATAATATAGTGGATACCAGTGAATGTATTACTCTTTGCGGGATACCAATTTCACAACCCAATTCACACCTGCGAGATCGGAGAAAAGGAAAAATGTGTTACACTATTGTTTCCAGTTCCATGCCCCAGAAAATGGTCTGATCCTCGATCGCTATGCAGTGGAGTGACCAGATGAGAAGAGCAACGATGAGAGAGAGATGACCTCGGTGCTCCAACCAAATTTTTTTTATTTGGAAGTTTATCTTTGTTTTTTCAGTCGTTTCCTATCTTAAACTGTTTTAACACCTAAATGTAAAAAAAATTCGTTTGTACTTCCTGACAGTCCCCCCCACCACCAGGATCGCATCTGCAGTCATCGTAGTTATCGTGACATTTTGTTTAACAAGGCTTGTCCTTCCTTTCGATGTTTTCTGAGAGGAAGGAATACAAAACACTGTATAGACAATCACACACCAAAAGAAAAAGCACTGAGAGCACAAAAACACTAAATCACTGAAGGCAAGTCTTAGAGCGTGGGCGGTTACAAAATTGATATCAACTGAGGGGTCGTGCTATATTGGACGGAGATGTGTATTGAAAGTCAGAAGAGTAGTTGACTGCGTGGTTTATCCCAGAAGGTGGATAATTTCCGGGAGTGGATCACGTGGAGAGATGTGGAGATTGGAGCCCCCATAGTGGGAGGCGGTCGATTGCGTCTCTGCACGGCTATTGTCCATTGATTAGCGGGAAAATCTTCTGTATCGCTGGAGGGTAGTTGCTTTCAGAAGTTAGGAAAGGAAACAGGATGAAAACATGAATAAAAAGTGTTTTGAAGTGTTAATTGATGTCCAGAAGAGAAACAAAAGGTCCTAGTATAGTATATTTCATGTTCCTCTTTTCGACCGTTGCTCTTTTGTTTTTGCAGAGGGGCAAGAGAGGAAGTTGAGAGTAGAAGGAAGAAAGGGAAAAGAGGTATAAAAGGGATGGTTATAAAAATGGAATAAAAGGAGGTTAATTATTGCTGTCCTGAAACTAAGGTTAGTTAATATGCCGATCAGACAGCACGATACTATTTTTTTTTTAAAAAAAGCGGATCTGCCAAGGAAAATGAAATCGGAGGCGATAAGGAAGTAATTTCAATGGGAGGTTCTCGTGGAGTCAGAGGGCGAGTGTTCGAGGTGAGAAGAAGGGCGGGCGAAATACATTTAACAGCAGAACCTAATAGTAAGTGTAGGGAGTTAACCGAGTAAAGACGATGAGTACTAGATCTGTATATTGTAAGGCTACTACGGGGCAGAGGCAATGTGTAAGGAAGTGTAACGTCGTAAAAAAAACTAAAAAAAACAAAGAGCAAGAATCAGAAATCAGATGTTAGAGCCGTAAGTGGGAGGTTTTGGTCTGAGTGATGGGCATATTGTTGAAAGCGGGGATATACAATAACAATGCAAACGGAATTGGCTAAAGATAAGATGAATTTAAAGATAGGAGGGAACTTTGGACGGAGAATGCATATTCTTATGGAATCCAACTCGGCCAACTAGGAGGGTTATAAGTGTTAAGATGGTTGAAACCGGGGAAATTTCCGTTCTGAAATGAAGGGGAATGTTGGTAAAAGTGGGCTTTAAGGTGAACAAGCTGTCGGCCAGGGCAAAAATTAAGTATGATTAACGGATAGCATAAGATGTAATAAGATATCTCGTGGGTTAGTGGTGTTTCGCAAACATAGGGCGGACGTTGGATTAAAACTATAGTGGATGTCGATAGCGATGAATGAGAAGATAGGAAGACCCAAATAGTACTTGTGTCACGTGTAAGTAATGGCTGCTGTGTACCATTTGGAGGGACGAAGGAAAGTGGAGAAGGTGTGTTAGAATGAATTCTTTGCTAGAAAAATTACAGACACTATGAAATAGTCCGGTTACTATGAGGAAGTGTAACTGATGTAGGAACTTGATGAGCTGTATGTTTTGGTTTGAAATTACCAGGATTTGACATAAAATTGGCTGACTGATAAAAAAAACACAGGTCGGCAAATCCGTTTTGTAAAGGGGTATGATATGGGTAGCATTGAAGAGGGCAAGATCTGTGGGTAAAAGAAGCGAACAAGTTTCATTTCGTGTGGCGACCGGGTAAGTCCTTATACGAAATAAAGTAAAAGATGATGTGAGAGCTATAACCGGAATACGGATTTGTAAATAGATTTTGTCTCGAGTAACATGCGAGTGGGTAAGCGACATTGAGTGTATTGAGTGGGAGAAAAATAAGATGATATTTTGAGACCTTTTGTAGATAAGCGAGTGTTGAGTTGAAATACGGCAGTTTGTAAGGTACGAATGTGTAAGAGAGTAGTTGGAAGCAAGTTTCGATTACAGTTTTCGTAAATATTGTTGAATATATCTAGTTAAAATGTTCCGTTTAACTTATGTAGCAGAAGGGTATCTAACAGAAAAAAATAATTGAATAAAAGAGAGAAGGTGTTGTTGATTGCTCTTTAGTTGAGCCTTAAGAGTTTGCCTATCGTCAATAATTCGTCGGAAGGCGGTTTGAATTCCTGAAAAACCAAGCCGTTTCATTGGCGATGCGAGAAAGGGAATATAATAAGTTACGTATGTGCGAATGAACTCCTAATTGTTTCTGCTCTAGAAGGTGCAAATGTTTTTTTTTTAAGTTCATGTTCATTTGTAACAATTCTCGAGAGTTGGGATTATGTGGCTGTCCCTGTAAGCCAGTTTGAAAAAATACCTTAAAAAGGTAAAATATCACGTTTAAGGCATGGTTGGGGACCGCCAGAAGCAAATTTCGTTGCATATGTTGCTTGAAAACTATCGGAAGTGAAATGGTTGCCGTATGCAATTTCAGTGACGTCAAATGAAGGTAGGTAGAAGGAATAAACCAAAGGCACCATATGAGTGCGGGGAATGGCATGTTCAATCTTGGTATACTCTGCGCCAATCCATAATTCAACGTGGCTATGTGTCAAATGTAAAGCATGTGTACGAAAAACCTAAGTCCTTATGAAGGCAGGAAAAAAAAAGAAAAAAAATCAGTGAGATGCGCGTGAATATTTTGTACTGTTAATCAATATTTATCGACATATCTATTTACTTTCCAGGTAGAGAGGAAGAAATACGGTACCAGGAGACGAGGCTCTAGTCCCCTGGAGATCCGTGTGTGGTACGTGGACTGTAATTCTCAGTCAGCAATTTCCTCAGTATTTGATTTTATTTCATTTTATTAGTGGTTGTTTAAAGTGTGAGGGTCTGGAAACCTAGTCTGAAGAAGTAGAAAGAAGATTTTGTTTAAATGAACTATACTTTGCTTCATAGATCCGAAAGCGAAAATAAATTTTCGTTATTTAGTATTGCAATCAAGATTTCCGTGAAAACGGAATATAAAGAGTTTGCTAGTTGGCAGTGAAAATACCGTGAAAATAGGTGTAGGAATATGCACTGTGAGTGAAAGTATGTAGTAGTAGTTTACTAAGTCAGTAACGACCTTGTGCTGGTGCCTGAAACTAGGGAATGAGTAGTATTTAATGTACAGTTCCGGAGTGTCAAATAAAAAGGTGGCATCGATATTTGTCACCAATTGTAGAAACGGTGTGCGTTTACCTCCATTTCTCCCGTAAAAAAGTGATTCGTGTAACTGAATTTTCCGTATATTTAGTTGTGCTAAACAAACCAGACGAAGAACGGCTGAGGGTAAGGACTCTGACTTTTTTATATAATTATCTGCCTAGAATGGCTATAAAAATGATGGTACTTCCCCTGAGAGAAGATATTGATATCTACTGTGTGTTTGATTTGCATATAAATGACCATATATATGACTTAATAATTCCGGAGCGCAATAGTAAGTGTTATGACCAAAAATTGCCAAAGCTTGAAACTGAAATCTTATATGTGATTTGTGACGGAGAGTACCACTATAGAGTGATTGAGAGAACATTGGAAGAAGGAGGGTGGGCCAAGTCCCCTTCGTAGGCGAAAACGTATCCTCTTATTTTTCATTAAATTGAAGTATATGTGTGAGCGTTAAAGGACCGTTATTGTATACGGTTTCTGTGTTTTCTTTCCCATTTTGCTATGTATAATTCTTTTTATTCATTTCTTTATTTTTTCTTTTCTCTCTCTTTTTTTAAAGCAAGTCTTAATATTTTGAATCATGATTGAATGAACGTTACGTTTTGAATGGGAGATACGGCATGTCGGTAAGACATTTTCCGAAAGTAACGAGGTGGTTGCAGAGCCGTATTTAGAGGCTACAGGCCCACGACAGAAATCGAAGTAGCCCCGCTTCTTTCTCTCTTTATATAAATTATTATGTGAGTGAGAGAAAACTTTTTCCCTCTGTTCTTTGCGTTTGTTATTATTATTATGCTTTGCCTATGTTCCCATTGATGCAAGGAAGAAAGTGAAATTATTGCACTTATAGTAGAAGTATTAGTACTTGTAATTGGTCAAACATGACTAGACACCATGAATGGCATAGGTGTGCTAGTTGTATGAGATAGGAAAAGAATGAACTATATAGGTAGAAATGTTAAGGTTGATTATTATTACATTTAGTGTTTTAACGAATATGACGTCCATAGTAAAAACATTTTTTGTATAGGTTAATTATTCGATCCGTATTAACAATAGTAGGAAGTAGAACCAATATGGCGGATAAAAAAACCCTTATTTAGTTAATAGCAATGTTCGGGTTAATGTACTTGGTGGTAAGATACTTGATAGACAGTGAAAAAAAACTCAGACGGTCCGGCTCCTTGAAAAAATCTATTTGATGTGTCCCGGAGTCAAACCATGTCCTTATGAGTGAATTGTGAAAGTTACACTACTGAGTTACGTCCCCGCATTTTGTATTGAGGGGTAGCTCGTTTTACAAAATAATAATATAATATGGATGTGTGATAGTTTGCACTCTATTTTTGTCGAAAATAACAATTCTCAAGTATGGAATCCAAAATGTGGTAGTTTTGTGTAGCGATAGGTTGAGCGTAATTAGCTGTAACTGCCTAGTTGTAAGTTGGCAATTTATGGATGAGCCGCAAGAACTAAAGTGTCCATTTCTTTGACTGGTCTATAATAGTGTTAGATAACAATTTCAGATGGGTACTTTCTACTCACGGACAGGGCCGCCAATTTTCCTACTCTGAGTGTAGTGTCTAAGTTCTGTGAGCGGTGGTTCCTAGCACACCATGGTTTTAGAGGGGCAGGCAAAAATTATTAATACGAACGCGTATATGTATATAAATGTTGATTCAATACCTAGTTCATCCATGCCCATACTAATATGGAACTGATCTGAAAATGCTAGTAATATTAACCCTTTTGTGTATTGTGATTACTAACACTTGGGGAACGGCTATTCCTTATTAGTATTTCTCGATGTTGAAATTGAGTTACGGGTATATTACTCTTTAAAACCAGCAATCTCAACCTTAATTTTTGATATTGATATCAGCCTGCATAACCAAACAGGAAAATAATGAGGACTCATGAAAGCTAAGTCGCTAATGAGACCCGTAGACATCCTCGTGCTTTTCCTTTCGTTTATGCCTATTGTACTTCATTTCTAATTATTTACCTGTTTCAAAAACAGTGACCGTAAGTTCTTGTGTATGAGGTATAGCTAACCTTTACGCAATGTGCAATGCCCATAATAACGGTTAAAATTATTACATTATGAGGCACTGTTGTCTATTTACACCTATGATAGGGGAATCTTGCTAGGATGTTCGGATGTATGTGTTGGTAATTGTGCTTTACGCCGTCTACTCTTTTTCGACCTTGCAACATAGGTGGCGAGACAGTATCGTATTATAACTACCAGAAATGCCCCACTTTTTAAGAAAGAGTAAAATTTATATACAATTTTTGAAACGAAGATATGCGTAAAATACATATATAGAGACAAACAATACTTCGCCGAGAATCGTGCCAATGCCCGTTCTGCGTACAAGAAACATAAGTATGATGCAAAATGATTCAAAGGTCTGAATAGTATTGAAGCTGGATGATAAAAAATCTGCTTCTGGCTGCATAACTAACAAGATGTTTCCGCTATGCAAAAGTTTTGTCTAAAGTTTTGCCCTTAAAAACATCGTGCACCATTGGATTTATGAAATATTCATTTGAATATAACTGGATGCGGTGGATGACTTTCTCACTATATATATATATATATATGCATTAATATTATCCTTATTATTACTGATTTACATGCAAGTTTAACCATGAGGGCTCGAACGTATAAACAGTGAAAAAACTTGGAAAATATTATCGCTTTATGTATGCCACTGATTGCGGTGAACATTATAGAAAAATTGTCACATTTTCCTATATTTCTATGCCTGGTTTGTCGCATAATGGTATATATAACTATACCATTTAATTAGTTCACTAGAAACGTGATTTCCCCAAGAGCTGAAAGATCGAGCATGTTTCTTGTGAGTAATAATTACTCTCGTCTTCGCAAGTTTGGATAATTATAGGAGAAACTGCAGGCGAAATTTTAACTATATTATGGTTCTAGTACATAGTAGAAGCATTGGGCTATTCGGACAAAGGTTAATCATACTTGTCAAAAGAAATTACCGTAAGCCCTATAGTGTGTTACTGTGATAGTTCGTTAAGAGAAAAAGGACTACCGGGAACTGTATGAAGTGAGATAGAAAGTAGATGAATTATGTTTTTGATAGTAAAGAAGGAAATAAAAATAGTAGAATGAGCGAAAGACGAAGTTGAGAGAACTTAGTAACGAGCGTTCTGAGTGGTACTTAATGAAACACTGTAGAAAGCATTAAAAGATTATTTTAAAAAAATAGTACTCCAAGCATCGGGAGACGAAGTCGGGAGATATTTTTGTGAATCGCTACGATGACTGCGAGGTCTGAAAGAAACCCCGGTACTTAGATTCAAATTGTTCGTTGGTCTGAGTGTTTGCTATGAATAATTTAAGCGTATTTTTTTGCAATAGCAGTGCCATTCCCATTAATATGAACCAAAAAAGTTTTCGTCCTATTTCGCTGAAATAGTGAAAGGGCCGGTAAACTCTTGTGAAAACGTGGAACATTCATTCTTTTTGGTATAGAGATTTTAAACCATTACTTGGCATCCAGGAAGAAAGGTCGTTGGTGGGTGCCGAGAATCATTTTTAGCCTTGCAGTCTGAGAAGATTAACTGCCTTTTGAATACAACTGGATCTCTGAGTTCAAAGAAAGCGTTTAACCTTTAACATTGTCAGGGTGGAAAGAAGGGGCTTGAGTCAAATAGTCCACGATAAATCGGGATTCAGCTCCGTAAAGAATATGAAATGGACAAGCTTTAAGCGGTGTTTCTTTGATGAAAACAGTGATGACCGCCAGATGGGAGAGACAGTGTTTCTGTTTGTCCTTCGTTAGAAATTTAAGTTACAACGATATTGTATATTTGTAACAGTTCGATTTTTTGTAATCTTAGTTGTGGGCAAAGGGTGTTGCTTAACAGTGCATTAACTGTGATGAAGAAGAAGAGTGATATAGAAAAAATATATTGATAATATATGATATTTGTAAATGTTTTATTGTAATACCAGATTCATCGTCTTTCGGGGTTGCTATGACAACCAGTAGCTGTTGATTAATTGTGATACAAAGAAAGAATTTAGATAATGAAAGGCGATCTAAAATCACTGTGTATTATCGCAAAGTAGTAAGTGATTGATTATGTTGTGTGATTCAATTGAACGCGATATCCTATAGGCATTAAATTAGCGAACTGGGAAAAGTAACGAGTATAGTTAAAAAGTTATCGCTACATATTAATGGGGTTATTTCGCCGGGGACCTTGAGACTTGTTAGAAGTTCGGAGTAAATGGTTTCATATTTGTTGACCACCATGGATTACATTTTATTAAGGAAGAAGAGAAAGATATATAGCAATCCAAAAATAAATATTCACAGTGATGAAGGCAAAAATAGTAAAATTGAGTAAGTCCATTCGTCAATGAATATGACTGAGATTATGAAATAGATTGGACAACAATTAAATGCTAAAATGGAACAAGTTAGGCAACAGATAGATCTCAAAAAGGAACAAATTACGCAGCAATTGGATGCTAAAATCGAACATGTAGCGCAGCAGTTGAATAACAACAAGGAAGAAGTAGATGACAGGATGGAACAATTGATACAATGTTGAGATACCAAGATCGACAAATATCAAAACAAATTGATACCAAATTGGAACTAACCGATAATAGAATAAAACAGATTATTCACAGTTTCGTGATAGTGGAAAGTTCCGTCGAAGCAGTAGAAACGAAACTGAACAACCATCAGAATCAGGTAACGAAGTTGCAAAAGAAGTACAAAACATCAAGGAATGATTGGGCACAGCAGATTGTTCTATTGATCCAGTTATCAACATAAATTGTGTAGACCAAAATGCCGACGGAACCAGACTAATTGAGGAGGGTAGTATTTCACCCGAATGTTATTATGATTATGCTTCTAGTTCCGAAAACCAAGAAAGAAGATGAAGACAGAAAACTAATAATTACGAGAAATTTAGAGATACAAGGTATTCTAATACACATTCAAAGTTATTGAAATTATGTTGTTGACCAAATTCAGTGGTAAATCTGAGAATATTCCGGCTAGTATATTTTTTAGAAAAAAATGAACAAGGATGTGAATCGACGTAGGTGAGCATGGTTTTCTCAAACTTTTACTAGATGGTTTATTGCCACCCTGTTCAGCATAGATTAAATCTGTTACAGGTAATTTACGTACCTATTCAGATTTCAAAATTGCTCTGTTTCCAATTTTGAAAATTACTTTGTGATTTGAAATTAGGAGGTGCTTATTAAAAAATAGACATTATGATACCTAAAGTAGATAAAAATCTTACGGATTTTGTAATCACGGCATATACTGAATTGAAATTGATCAAACGTTATCAAGCTGAATCACGCGTTATCGCCTCAATACGAATGTTTGTTACCTTTTAGGCTACAGCCAATTTTAATATCGTCCCAGTTTATGCATTTTAAGAATTTACTTGCAATAGTTCAAAGTTTTGAATGTCAGATGATGTTGCAAAGTAATTCTGACCGAAGTCACAACAATCACTTACCTATTCGCAATATTAATATTAAGGAAAATCGTAATTATAATGTAAAAGATAATTCTGTATTTTCTCTTAAAAGTACTATGATTGAACCTAAATGTGACGGAAATATGACCGAATCTAATTTTAGAAGAAACAGAAATGGTAATCATACAACAATTAGGAACGATGGAAATAATCGATCTAATTATCTACCTAATCCTAGATTTCGCAGTAACTACACGGATGGGAGAAATTTTCAAAATAGGAACCGAAGATCTAGTGAAGTAAATAACATGCAGGACTGTAGTCAAGATTGTGCTATTCAATGCAACCTAATCGAAACTTTCGGTAATGTAACAGTAGTAGAAAATGGATCGATATGGGCCAAACCTGGGCCAATATTAAAAGAAGCCCCGCTCCCTTCACGCTGATTGGCTGGTGCCTGTCACGTGCCCCTTTCACGCTGATTGGCTGCCGCCGGGCACGTGACCCAAACAAGCCACGCCCACTTGCACCCTCCCACGTGTGGGAAATCGAACACCTTGAACCGTCCACCCACGATCATTTACGACCTCCATTTTAGGAGTGTATTTGTTCCCTTTTATGACCTACTGCGCATGGGGGTTTTTGAACATGCCACATAGCAGTGTAGACTACGAACACATAGCAGAGCAGATAATACATAAGACTTCGAAAAATAGCAGAGCAGAGAATACATTCTCCAACCACCTACTTAATATAGCAGAAATTACATAAGACAACGAACACCTAGCAGAGCCGAGAATACATAAGATTCATTCCCTTTTATGACCTACTGCACATGGGGTTTTCGAACATGCCGCATAGCAGTGAAGACTACGAACACATAGCAGAGCAGATAATACATAAGACTACGTAACATAGGAGGGATGGATTCGTTCCTTTTTATGAGCATTTTTCTGAACCCATATTTTAACATATGAACATAGCAGGATCTAGTTGTTATACAGACATATGCACCGACGACTTCGCATGCAACTGAAGAAGTAGAGGAACATTATGAGAAAATAGAAGAAATTTTAGATAGGGAGAAGAAGGGTGCATGCATAATTCTAATGGGAGATTTCAATGCAGTTGTGGGAGAAAAACAGGAAGGTAGTATCGTAGGCTAATGTGGTTTAGCCGAAAGAAATGAAAGGGGAGAGGGACTGGTGAATTTCTCTAAACGGAATTCACAAGTAATTGGGAACACTTGGTTCAATTAGCACAAGAGAAGAAGATATAAGTACATGAAAATCACCAATAGACGGCGGAAGATATCAGATATACTATGTTATCATTCAGGACAGGTATTGGAATAGCTTAAAGAACGCGAAGACCCTTCCCGGGGCTGTTATTTTCTCTTATCATAATCTTGTGCTGGCCGAAGTAGATATTCAACTGAAAAATGTAGAAAGAAGAAAAGTAGGTAACAAAGTGTTGAATACTGAAAAGTTGAAAAAAACGAGGAAATAAGAAATCTTTTTGTTAAAAAATTCGAAGAGAAATGTTCAAACAGGGAAAGAATAGGTGCCGGTAGTAACGCACGGTGGGAACATGTTAAACGTTGCTTACAGGAGACTGCAGAAGAAGCAGTAGGTTACCGCGAACACAAAGCTGCTAAGAAACCATGGGTTACAGAGCAGATGTCAGAGAAAATGAGGGAGAGCAAGATGTGGAAACAGGTTGAAACACAAGAGGGCAGAAATATGTACAGAAAGTTAAATAATGTATTACGAAGAGAAAAAGACAGAGCGAGGGAAGAGTTTTACAAAAGAAAATACGAATTCATAGAAAAATTAGGAAGAGTTGGGAAATATGAGGAAAGTACAAGGAGATGAAATGTATGGAATTTCTGAGAAAACAAGGGGGTATTATGATGGCAGTAGAAAATAAGAATGTGAAGGTAGTCAGCGAGAGAAATGATGTCATAGGAAGGTGGAAAGAATACGTTGAACACTTATATGAGAGTAGGGATAGACCGTACAGCCTAAATGTTGAAGTAGAAAATGAAGTAGGCGAGGATGATAAAGGATTTAGTATTCTTAGGGATGAGTTTGAAAAGGCTATATCTGAGATTAGGAATGGAAACGCAACCGGAATAGATAACATAACAATCGAACTCATTAAAAATGTAGGAGACAAGGGAAAGGAAGAATTGTTCCGACTATGCAACGAAATATATGAAACAGGAGAATGGCCAAAAGACTTTCTGAAAACGATCATGATACCGATGGCTAAAAATCGAACCCAAAGAGATGTGAGGATTATAGAACTATTAGTCTCATATCTCATGCAGCTAAAATTCTGCTCCAAATACTGAACAGAAGGTTATATGAAGGAACAAATGAAGAAATTCAGGAGGAACAGTTCGGGTTCAGAAGAGGCAAGGGCACAATAGATGCAGTTGGATTATTAAGGGCGTTCGGTGAAAGATTTATAGAAAAAGGGAAAGAGTTCTATGTAGTATTTATTGATCTAGAAGAGGCTTGTGACCGCGTGAATTGGAAATTGTTGTTGGGGGATTTGCAGACGACCAGGCGCTTGTTGCAGAATCTGAAAAGAAAATCAATAAAATGTTAGAAAAAATGAGAAAAGGCTTTGAAGAATATGGGATGAAAATAAATGTTAGAAAGACAAAAGCCATGGTGATTGGAACGAAGGGGTCGGTGTCAAATATAAAAGTAGGAGGGACAAAAAATAACAAGTGAATAGTTTTCGATATCTGGGATGTATTCTTAGTAATAACATGAAGTGCGAACGTGAAATAAAAGAAAGGATAGGAATGGCGGAAGAAGCCTTTAGGAGAAAGAAAAGTCTGTTTTGTGGGACCTTGAATAAAGACTTGAGAAAAGGACTCACAAAATGCTTTGTGTGGAGAGTTGTACTATATGGGGCAGAAACGTGGACATTACGTAAATGTGATGAAAATCGATTGGAAGCCTTCGCAATGTGGTGTGGAGAAGAATGGAAAGAATTAGTTGGGTCGAGCGGAAAACGAATGAGAGAGTGTTAGAAATGGTGGGTGAGAAAAGAACACTTTTAGATATTATTAAGAAGAAGAGAAACTGGTTCGGACATTGCCTAAGAAGAGATTGTATCATGAAGGACGTCCTAGAGGGTATGGTGTCGAGAAAGAGCGGGAGGGGGCAAAGGAGACTACAATTAATAGATCATATAAAAACAGAAAGGTCATACGCGAAGACGAAGTTGGCGGAGGACCGTGGAGCATAGAAGCTTCTCAGCTGCGGCAAGTGACCTGCCAATAAAGGCAGAATACCTATGATGATGATGATGATGAATATAGCAGAGCAGAGAATAAATTGTCCAACCGCCTACTTAACATAGCAGAAATTACATAAGACTACAAACACATAGCACATCAGATAACATATAAGATTCATTCCTTTTTATGAGCATATTTTCCAACCCCTATTTTATCATAGCAGAAATTACATAAGACTACAAACACATAGCAGAGCAGATAATCTTTAAGGGGTGTACTCGTTCCCTTTTGTGAGCACTTTTCTCGTCCCATATTTTAACATATGAATATAGCCGATAATACATAAGACTACGAAACATAGCAGGGATGTTTTATGAGCACTTTTCTCAACCATATTTTAACATATAACATAGCAGATCGATAACACATTCTCCAACCGCCTAGCAGAGCTAATAAAAGAGCACGGCTTACTATCAACATTGCAGTGGAGGCTACGAACACATAGTAGAGCAGATAATCGTTAAGAGGTGTCCTCGCCTCCTTTCATAAACACTTACATAGCAGATCGATAACACATTTTCCTCCACCTATTTAACATAGCACATATTACATAAGAATATGTAACATAGCAGAGCTAATAAAAGAGTATGGCTTAGTTTTCAACCCGTATTTGCGCATAGCAAAACTATTTTAAAAGTACTCATATGTAATAAGGGCGTGTACTCGTTCCCTGTTATCAACCCCATGTTTAACATAGCATTCGTCAATTACAGCATGTCCCAAAAGTACTGACCATCGTGGTAAAAGGTCAAACTCGTAAACGAAACCTCATATTGAAAAGGTGTTTACAAGCTTGGTAACAGGTCATCAACTACTTAAAAATGAGGTCAAAATCAAACTCGTAAACGAAGCAACATATTGAGGTACCGTTTCCACATTTAGTAATTGGTCATCAACAGCTACATGACGGAAAAGTGTTGACCATCGAGGTCAAAGGTCAAAATCGAAAACGAAGCCACGAACTGAAGTACTGTTTCCACCGTCGGAGCAGACTACGTACAACGAGTAGGTCGTAAAAGACTAAGACCTATTTTCCGTCCCCTAAAAACATAGTATACAAACTTCTTACCCCCACTTCCGGTTCTGATTAAACACACACACACACATTTGGTTGTGTGTGCCAAATCCGATTTAGTAGTAATAACAGGCATGCGCAGAAATATTTAGAATTCCGACTCGATACACCCTTTGAACCAAATTTGGATGGAACTCCGTATATGGGTTTTTTCGACTGTGCTGATTGCGAATATTATATTTATTTTTACCTCGTTCTTATATTTTATGAACCATGTACATGATCCAAAACTACTGACCATCGAGGTCAAAGGTAAAACTCCTAAACGAAGAAACATATTGAGGTGCCGTTTCCACAATTACTAACAAGCCATCAACTACTACATGCCCCTAAAAGTCGAATATTTAAACTAGAGTAACTCGTAAGAGAGTTTTGTACCAAGCAGAAAAAGTGAAGAAGGAATAAATTTGAGTGGCCTATTTAATTTTGGGCCAACGAGAAATTCATCTGTAACTAGCTCAGAAATTGTCTACTTTTTAGGGTTATTCAAAATAAACTAAAAAAATAATTTGGATGGACTAACGAAAAAGAAATCAAAGATATGCCATTTCAACTAGCTCAGAATTGATGTGCCTTTTGTGCTAAGGTCTGTTTTAACTAGCTGAGAATTATATGTCTTCTTGTACTAATGAAATACACAAATAAATATTGTACCAATGAAAAATGCCATTTTTTAGACCATGTTGTAATATTTAAAGAAACGAAACGGCGTATTTGAGTGACCTATTCAATTTTGCACCAACGAGAAATAACGATGCGTATTTTTAAACATTTTGTACTATTTAAAATAACAAACAATCGTATAAATTTGTACTAACTGGCTCAGCAGTTCAATACTATTTTGTACTGTTTAAACAAACGAAGGTCTCTTGAGTGAGCTTTCCAATTTTGTACGAAGAAGAAAAAAGCGAAGAAGTTTCATTTTTTAATACTCAAATTTAGATGGAGTGTTTAGTTTTGTACAAACCAGAAAAAAAATGATTGGATAATTTCCCTATGTACCAACTGGAAAAAGTGAAAGGACATCATAGCTTTTATATTATTCAAATAAACGTAGGAATAAATTTTTACTTGCCAGCAAAGGCGAGGAAATTTCATTATATACCTTTTGGTGCTATTCAAATAATCGAGGAAATAAATTTGGGTGGTCTATTTTATTTTTGTACTCATTCGAAGAAAAGCAAAGAAGAATCATTTTATACCTTTTCTGCTATTTAAGGAATGGAATAAATAAATATGGGTGTCCTTTTTCCTTTTGTACCAACGAGAACCATTTATAACAGGCTTAGATGTTGATGCCTTTTTGTAATATTTGTACCAAACAGAAAAAAGCTACACAAATAAACAAAGGAATAAATTTGTAATAACCATAAAAAGCGAATTTTCAGCTTGATATACCATTTAAGCGACTCAAACACATTTGAGTGGCCTATTGAATTTTGTACCAACGGGAAATCTCATTTGCAGGCCACGTTTTATTATTTAAACAAACCAAAGGATAAATTTCAGAAACCGGACATGGACTGAAAATTTTATATGATTTTGTAATACTCAAATAAACGAACAAATATATTTGGATGGATTATTTAGTTTTGTACCAAGCAGAAAAAGGAAAGAATTAAACTTTGTGCTAATCAAGTTAACAAAGGAATAAATTTGTACTGACCAGAAAAGCGAATGAGGATCAGCATTCTATACTTTTTGTACCATTTAAAAAAATAATAAATTTATTGGGGTGTCCTATTTCCTTTTGTACCAACGAGACCATTTTAACTGCCTTAGAATTTTATTCCTTTTTGTAATATTTGTACCAAGCAAAAAAAAGCTACGCAAATAAAAAAAAAAGAATCAATTTGTATTAACCAGGAAAAGGGAAGAAATACCATTTCTAAGTAGCTCAGAATTTCTAGACCATGTTGTACTATTTAAACAAACGAAGAGATTGGCCTATTTAGTTTTGTAGCAAGAAGAAAAGGGAAAGAATTAACATTTTGTACTAATCAAATAAGTGAAGGAATAAATTTGGGTAGAATATTTAGTTTTTTACCAAGCAAAATAAGAAAAAGAAGTGAAGAACAAATAAAATTTGAATGGAATATTTTCTTACGTACCAACAAAAAATAGAGCAAATTTGAGTGGCATACATATTTTTCTACCAACGACAAAAAACAAGCCGAAGGAGGAATAAATTTGGGTGACCTATTCAGTTTTGTACTAAGCAGAAAAAAATGAAGAAGGTAAAATTTAAATAGTTCAGTATTTATGTACATTTTGTACTACTCAAATAAACGAAGGAATAAATTTGGATGTTCTACAGAAGAAAACGGAGAAGGGCCATTTTATTTAATTTTGTAGTACTCAAATATACAAAGGTATAAATCTGTGTGACCCATTCAGGTTTGTACCAAGCAGAAAATTTGTTGTCTTTTTTACAAGGACCATTTTATCTTTTGTATTACTCAAATAAAGAAACCTATTCAGATTTTCCGGCCTATTCAAAAGCGAATAAGTTCCTATATTCTACTTTTTGCGCTAATCAGGACCATTTTTTTTGTGCTCTACAAATAAACGAAGGAAAAGCAAAGAGGGACCATTTTTAACTAGCTTAGAATTTATGTGCCTTTTGTAACGAAGGAACAAATTTGAGGTGTCTATTTGTGCATCAATCAGAAGGAGGTTCATTTTAACTAATTCTGCTGTGAGTAGATCAATTAGTACATAGTTTAAAGTAAAACGAAAGAAGCGAACTGCGACTTTCATTTTCCAATACATATGGATTAAACGACTATGGCAAAAAAACACTACTATCTCCTTATGCTTATTTAGAGGACGGAGCATTATTTTAAACTCGTATTCTAACCAACAATTAGAACCCACTAGTAGGGCGTCGATTCAGTAAAACCCGTTATGCTTTAGAAAACAAAATTCATATTGGAGTATGCCTTTTATACAACAAGCAAGCTTCTTAGCCCCACTCCAGAAATTAGAAAACAAATTCTTTCTTCTGCGTTCTTCGGCATGCATTTTAGACCAAGAGCAGCAAGATTAATATTTGCATTCCCCTGTTTAAATAACACTTCTGCTGGCAAAAAATTCGATTCTCTCGATCTTTTGTTTTATCCGGCAACCCCAATAAGCATCTGTTAACTTTATCAAGTTACATCTAGTAAAAGAAAACGAATAGATAATTCTGAGACAGCTTGCATATGGGTAATTACAGTATTAGTACAAACGATAGTTTTTAATTTAGTAGAGATAAAGGGAGAGTTTGTGAAAAAATTTATAGCTAAATTTTCAATAGTTATTATTATTATTTTAGAGGTCAAATGGAAGAATTTATGAATTTGAGTGGCATATGTACGAACAAGATATGCAATTTTAATAAACTTTTTTATTATTATATTATAGTGTGCTGTTTAAACAAATGTAGGGAAATGCACTACTCAAACAAACGAAGGGTGTAATAAAATTTGAAAGGAATATTTTCTTTTGTACCAGCTGGGAAAATTGAAGGAATTTAGTTTTGTACCATTGTAACCAACTGAGTATTTTGTACTATTTAGTACCACGGAGAAGAAAAAAACATTCAAATAAAGAAGGTATAGAGTATTTAGTTTTGTACCAAGCAGAAATTTGCTGGCTTCTTTACTTTTGTATTAACGACTAAAAACTTTAACACATACTTGGTTGTGTGCATTATTGTTTTGAATTTTAGAGTATAAGTACAAATTGTTTCGTATTATTTTACAATGCCCGAAGTTTTTCATTTCCCTGTGCTACAACGTAATGGCGCCCCGCTTTCTCTAGGTCTACAGTTAGATATTGTCTGTTGAATAATGGTATACAACCATGTTTTTTGAGCACAATGTCCACTATAACGATGTGGTAGACAATTATTTGATGGATAGATATTTGTTTAATAGTCGCTATAACAAATGGTATATGGTAGAATTTGTTAAGCATTTATCGCAGGTAGATATTAAGATCTATCTTTTTACGTTGGTTACTCGTTTAACTGCACACAGTTCTCTTTTCCAATCAGCTACCTTTATTGCCATGAAAACTAAGGGTAATAGGTATGCAGTGACAACTTTCTTTCGCTATGGGGGAACACAGGGCACTTTGGATGAGCTACTACAGTTTTGGAATCATGGGTGCGAGTTCAGGCCAAGTATCCAAATTGCAGATTTATTTGGTTGCTTTACACGATGTGGTAAAACTGGCCTTTTTGCGGTATCTCCTGATGCCTATCTGTTGGACCTCGCAGTATTTGGAAACTTGGTGAAAAAGAATAACAAATAGTTTTTCTCACAATAAAGCTATATATACAGAATAATCCATTATGGCAAAAAAGTGACATAAAATGGCTATATTAAACACAAGTAAATACTACTTTCTCCTTATGCTTAGTTGGAGTAGACTTAAGAGAATTTAGGTGGTATTACATTATACTTTGATTACAAGAACGATACATTGTGTAAGAATTTGCCATTAATTGCGGTATTGCACTGTACTTATGATAGTCTGTAATAGTGCAGTTTATTTTTCGAGTGAGAGTAGGTTTTAAAGGTGTATTGTAGTGTACATTTTGAAGTCTACCGGCAATAATGATCTCAGAGAGTTATTAGGTAAAGATAAAACTTATCCGATAACAATTTGCTAGTGGCGCACCAATTACATCACCATTCTGCGACAATGTACTTGGGAATTATGTTGTGAACACATTTATTCTCAAATTTAAGGCTAAATTAAATGGGCAAGAGGCCTACAGTATTTGGGAGATATAACTAAAAACTACTAGGATGTGCCAATCGAAAAATTTCAGAACATCTACAAACAGAATATTACACAAGATTTTACAGGTATTTTAATTTTGGGATGGAAGGACAAGCCTATTAACACTATTTGTAACAACGATGATTCCGTGGGTGTAGATTGTGTTAGATGGAATTCAGGTAATTCTTCCATTAAAATTTACAACTATCAAATTGATTTTGTTCATTGTTCAGACAAGGGTTTACAGAGCATTACGAGATTGGAAGTAATTGTCTTTAACAACTAAACTGTTGAGTGGATCCACACACCAAAGAATATTTTACAGATGACGATAAAGATAACAGATGGTTATTGGAATTGCCGGTTAAAACAGAAGATCGAGAGAATCGAATTTGTATCCAGCAGGAGTGTTATTTAAAACACGGGAATGCAAATATTAATCTTGCTGCTCTTGGTCTAAAATGCATGCCGAAGACCGTAGAGGAAAGAATTTGTTTTCTAATTTCTGGAGTGGGGCTAAGAAGCTTGCTTATTGTATAAAAGGCATACTCCAATTAGGGCTGTTCCGATAATCGAGTAATCGATAACAATTCGATAAAATTTCAAAACCGTTTCATCGATAAAGAATTTTAATTTTATCGAACTTTCGAGACTCCCGAAATGTTCGAGACTCCCGAAATGATCGAGACTCCCGAAATGTTCGAGACACTCGAAATGTTCGAGACTTGAAATGTTCGAGACTCCCAAAATGTTCGAGACTCTCGAAGTGTTCGAGGCACTCGAAACGTAAGAAACATTAGACAACTTCGAGACGCTCGAACTCTTCGAGAGTCTCGAATTGTTTGAAAGCAGCTAATACAGAAATATATCAATATGATCGCATTTGTCGAGCCGCTTGAATATTTTGAAAAGTTCGGGATTATCGGAGTGTTCGGAAGAAACAATGAATTCGAGGTTATTATAGTTGTATATGATATGTATTACATATATGCAGAGTGTTTATTTTAAAACTTCTCTCCTTAGCAATGAAGTGAAGGAAAATTTTTTCCCCACAGATCTGTATAAGGTTCAAGCAGTCTGTCAGAAGAGAGAAAGAGAAAGAGAAAACATGCATCACCTGAATGGAATTGGAATCCAAGACACCATTAGTCTACTAATAGTCACTTTGCCGATTGCGCCAATAACGGGGCAGGCAGAAAAATAATTTTAATATGATTTCGAGGGTTTAATTTAAAGTTCTGTATAGAGATAGGTACTGATATAGGTAGAGGTAAGGAAAGTCGATAAGGCTGAAGACTTATCAAACTTCCGTTTCGAAAATTTACTCTACGGCGCTCGAATGCCTTCGAGTATTTGAGATTGTCGTGAAACAAACCTTGAGAATTTTGGGTGTGAAGCTCCCTATTACAGGTCGTCCTGTCTGTCTGTTTGCATGTGGCATCCGACGATAACTTTCGAACGGATTGTCCGATTTTGATGGAACTCATTTTAAAATGCTCTCTTTTGCTTTCACCAGACACCTATTGTTTTGGTTGCAATACCACAAGGAGATTTTTCCCGAATTGAAGTACTTGTTCTTACTTTGGGCGTAGGCGTGTGAAAGCTACGATAACTTTCGAATGAATTATCCGATTTTAAAGAGGATTGGTCTAAATGCATATGTCAGGTATCTGTTGTTCTTGGTTACTTTACGATATTTGATTTTGTGCATAAGATGACGTGCGGCTCTGGGTATTACCAACCTCAGATTCAATGCGTACCTGGGAGGGGGGATGCGGCCGAAGCGTGGTGCCGACAACACCACATTCATCTACGACTGAGGGCACACTCCCTACATGCCCTCATGGCATGACGCTATGCACAAGGGAGAACTTTACATATGACAGAACGAAGGCTAAAGGAAAATGAAATGAAGTGAAATCTTCCAGTTTAATGACGTACTATTATGTCTGTTAGGCTAAGGGAGAAGTATGATTAAGGCAAGTGAATGATGATGGAATAATTGGTGGAATGGGAATGTGGAAGGAAACGGGAGTACGCCGAGAAAACCCACGGGCACGATGTTGTCCACCACAAACTTACTTGGTCGGGGATCGAACCAGTAAGGGACAAAAGGGATGAAGGGGAAAGGAGAAAAACACACATCCTCTGACTTACATTTCAATGGCTCTGATTCAATTTCCATATCAAATTAAAATAACTTCCGATCACTTCTTAAGGAAAAATAGAAAACATTATATCCTCAAGAGTTCTTTTAGCTGCTTCGTATATTGTTGCAAACAGCCTTTCAAAGAAAGATGGTCGTGCAGTTACTTGCTTCGCAGTTGTTGAAAGAAATATTAGACCCTATCTCTCCTGTTGTGTCCTGCATACAATAGACTACTTATCATTGTTTCTTTGTTTTAAGAAACAAGAAGCCAATGTCTTTAAAACCGATTACGATTACATTGCACTTCGGTTGTAATCTGGGAAACAAGGTTATACTGCTAATTCAAGCTGAAACAGTACTGGAAAGTGTGTTCAAGTTACTGAAGTGAAAATGTCAGGGAAAAAATCATATGGGATATTTGGATCATTCTGAAACTTGGATATTTGGATAGGGCACATAATAGTTCCTAAATAAAATCTTGACCGGACTACGGTAGATCCTATAGTATTGGAGCTATGGACATATAAAGTTCAATTATTCATGTTTTCGGCATCCTATAACTCCAAAAGGAAGCATTTGTGCACCCAGGTTGGTCTGTACTTTCTGTTTTATCTTGGTCTCAGGATAGGGTTGCCATATTTTGAAATTAGAGAAGCGGGGGATTCTAAACCGTAAGTACTGATGTGAATTTGTGTATTAGAAGTACTGACGATCCTTCTGACCATTTTTTAGTGATTTCTTTGTTAAGTGACACTTCCAATTTAATTTTCTAACAAAACTAAAGAAAATTTAGTTTTTGCCTTTAATGTTTTATTAAGTTCAACAAATGTCAGTCTCGAACTGTAAAGTAAGTATTAAATAAGTATTACAGTAAAATATCTCTAATAAGGATTTCTCTAAGACAAGTTTTCAAAACAAAAAAAAAAAGCAAGCGATATATGGCAGATGTTCATACGATTTTCTCTCTAAGGAATACAAAATAATTTCTAAACTTTTATCGTAAGAAAGCTGAAACATATTTAGGAGTCTTGGTCCATCTCTTATAAAATTTCTGATCATTTTCAAAGATTTCTACTTGAAATCATACTAACATATGAAAATACCACAGTTTCACAATATATGAAATACAGTACAAACATTTTAAAAGAAAAAAATACTAATAATGAATCTAATCTAAACAATATGCTAAGGATCCGTAGGTTCAATTTGCAATCATTCCTGAATATACAAAAGACTAGTTGAACATATAGATTACGTAACAACATAGACGTGTTCAGTTGAACTGGACAGAATGTTATCAAGGAAATACGCACCCATGAGATCATACATTAGTATTCATGGGTTGAACCAAAATGTGTATGATTATGCCATTTTTTTTAGATTTTTCATTCCCTTTAACTTCCTTTAAAAAATCTCGATGGCATAAAATCTTATCATAAAATTCTATGCATGATACGTCTTTTATATTGTACAAAACCAGTAGTAATAATTTGACAGTTTTTGCGTTCATCATGTTTCTGTCATCTGTCCATTCGCGATTGAGATTGACACAGAAATGTA
This sequence comes from Thermobia domestica, assembly GCF_964235325.1. NCBI lineage: Eukaryota > Metazoa > Arthropoda > Insecta > Zygentoma > Lepismatidae > Thermobia > Thermobia domestica. Next base: position 75,946,233 of record NC_137461.1, read on the forward strand.
GTGTTTACGTTGAATATAACAACACTTTATCAACAAAGTCGTCTTAGATTTTTCTCCAATCCAAAAAAGCGGGTGGTTTTTCATGATTAAGAGATGATTAAGCGGCGGACGAATATAAGACCTGAAAATCTGGTGGTATCCGCTAAAATTAGGTAATGTGGCAACCCAAACGTTGGCGGTGTTGTTTTGAAACACTCTATATAAAATAATGCACCACGTTATTCTAAATTGATGCAAAACTCTTACGTTTTTAAAACCTACATTATTCGTCCAGGAAGCAATCTAACGACGCCAAACGACGCTTCTGGATCCGCTAGTGTGTGGATTCATCATAATGTACAAACCAACTGTATAGAATATATGGTACACTGTATATTCACTGTCGAGGAAATTGATTTATTTCCGTTTTTCACCTTCATTAAACTTAGTGATGATTTCAAGGTTTCCCCCGCGTAGTCTTATCATACGTCCTAGATTCAAGCCCGATCCGGAAAATTGTCTGGGATTAACTAATGCCCGAAATTTTAGGGAAAATGGAAGACTGGGAAATTTCGCTGTGTTTGGTCAAGTGCTTGGCTTGCAATTCTGTCATGTGCTGATATTTATGAAGAAATCAATAACGATAAGGTGTTCTTCGCAAGAATACTTTACTCAGAAAAATAATTAAGACAATAATATAAAAAATATAATTTAAGTATAGAAAATGAGCATAAGCATTTTAGGAAGTTAAAATTAGACTTTTCTTAACTTATCAATAAACAGACACACCATTCTTAAAAATATCCAGAAATTATGGTAATCCTACCCCGGGAGATTTTGAATACACGGAGGGTGAAAGTAGCAAAAATACTGGTAAACCGCGGTGAACATGATCAGAGATATGTTTGTGGGGAAATATTCCTCCTAAACAACCCCTGACATCACCACTGATTTGACTAACATGTATTTTACTGAAAGGCTAAAGGGGGAGTTTGCGCCCAAAGCATCATCATTTCTGATTGCGGCAATGTGTGAACTAGTGGCCATTAAGAGAAAGCAAACACGACAGAAGATAATACATTTGACTTAAAAATAAAATTTTGCTATAACATTTTAGCAACACCGTGGTGATTAATATGGTTGAGGTTTTGGGCGTATACTATATCGTATGAAGAGCAAATTACCATCTTTGTACGTTTAAGACAGTATCTCTGGCAACACTTATACACTAGCTGTTAGCAAATAACAAACAAGAGATAAAATTCAGGGAAAAATGAACGCTTTCTGTGGGGGGGAGGGGGCGAAAAAGCAATTCCTTTGTGCACGCTTTCCTTTCTACTCGCTTTCCTTTGCAATAACTTATCAGATAAAAGAAGTTGTTTGACTAGTTTGGCTGCAAGAAGGAATCATTGGAGAGGTGAAGGAACCGAACTGTCCATCACTACTTTTGATAACACCCGAACTTCGATAATACTCGAAATGTCGATAATACCCGAAACTTCGACAATACTCGAAATTTAGATAATACCCGAAACTTCGATAATACTCGAAATTTCGATAATTCCCGAAACTTCGATAATACTCGAAATTTCGATAATACCCGAAACTTCGATAATACTCGAAATTTCGATAATGCCCGAAACTTCGATAATACTCGAAATTTCGATAATACCCGAAACTTCGATAATACTCGAAATTTTGATAATACCCGAAACTTCGATAATGTCAAATACTCGAAAGGTTTCGAGTAACCGATGACAACTCGATAAATTTTCAGTCCCGAAGTTCGATAGGTCCTCAACCTTATCGAACACCCCTAACTCCAATATGGATTTTGTTTTCTAAAGCATAACGGGTTTTACTGAATCGACGCCCTACTAGTGGGTTCTATTTGTTGGTTAGAATACGAGTTTAAAATAATGCTCCGTCCTCTAAATAAGCATAAGGAGAGAGTAGTGTTTTTTTTTGCCATAGTGGTTTAATTCGTATGTATTGGAAAATGAAAGTCGCAGTTCGTTTCTTTCGTTTTACGTTAATCTATGTACTAATTGATCTACTCGCAGCAGAATTAGTTAAAATGAACCTCCTTCTGATTGATGCACAAATAGACCCCTCAAATTTGTTCCTTCGTTACAAAAGGCACATAAATTCTAAGCTAGTTATAAATGTTCTCTTTTTGCTTTTCCTTCGTTTATTTGTAGAACACAAAAAATGGTTCTGATTAGCGCAAAAAGTAGAACATAGAAATTTATTCGCTTTTGAATAAGCCGGAAAATTTGAATAGGTTTCTTTATTTGAGTAATACAAAAGATAAAATGGTCTTTGTAAAAAAGTAAACATAAGTTTCTGCTTAGTACAAACCTGAATGGGTCACACAGATTTATACCTTTGTATATTTGAGTACCACAAAATTAAATAAAATGACCATTCTCCATTTTCTTCTTTAGAACATCCAAATTTATTTCCTTGCTTATTTGTGTAGTGCAAAATGTACATAAATACTGAACTATTTAAATTTTACCTTCTTCATTTTTTCTGCTTAGTACAAAACTGAATAGGCCACCCAAATTTATTCCTCCTTCGGTTTCTTTTTTGTCGTTGGTACAAAAGTATGTATGCCACTCAAATTTGCTCTATTTTTTTGGTACGTAAGAAAATAGTGCATTCAAATTTTATTTGTTCTTCACTTCTTTTTCTTATTTTGCTTGGTACAAAACTAAATATTCTACCCAAATTTATTCCTTCATTTATTTGATTAGTACATAATGTTAGTTCTTTCCCTTTTCTTCTTGCTACAAAACTAAATAGGCCAATCTCTTCGTTTGTTTAAATAGTACAACATGGTCTAGAAATTCTGAGCTACTTAGAAATGGTATTTGTTCCCTTCTTCTGGTTAGTACAAATTGATTGTTTTTTTATTTGTGTAGCTTTTTTCTGTTTGGTACAAATATTACAAAAAGGTATAAAATTCTATGCCAGTAAAAATGGTCTGGTTGGTACAAAAGGAAATTGGACACTTCCAATAAATTTATTATTTTCTTAAATGGCACAAAAGTGTATAGAATGCTGTTCCTTTCTCCTTTTTCTGGTCAGTACAAATGTATTCCTTTGTTAACTTGATTAGTACAAAGTTTAATTCTTTCATTTTTCTGCTTGGTACAAAACTAAATAATCCATCCAAATATATTTGTTCGTTTATTTAAGTATCACAAAAGGATATAAAATTCTTAGTCAGTGTTCGCTTTCTCAAATTTATCCCTTCGTTTGTTTAAATAATAAAACATGGCCTGGAAATGATCTTTCTTGTTGTTACAAAATTCAATAGGCCACTGAAAAGTGTTTGAGTCGCTCAAATGGTATATCAAGCTGAGGTTCTCTTTTTGTGGTCATTACAAATTTATTTCTTTGTTTATTTGCGTAGCTTTTTTCTGTTTGGTACAAATATTACAAAAAGGCATCAACATCTAAGCCTGTTATAAATGGTTCTCGTTGGTACAAAAGGAAATAGGACGCCCATATTTATTTATTCCATTCCTTAAATAGCAGAAAAGGTATAAAATGATTCTTCTTTGCTTTTCTTCGAATGAGTACAAAAATAAATTAGACAACCCAAATTTATTCCCTCGATTATTTGAATAGCACCAAAAGGTATAAAATAAAACTTCCTCGCCTTTGCTGGTAAGTAAAAGTTTAATCCTTGGTTTATTTGAATAATATAAAAGCTATAATGTCCCTTCACTTTTTCCAGTTGGTACACCTTGTCTCAAAAAGGTTGGGCGCATTCTTTATTGGTGTTTTCTGGCAAAAATTTTCTAAGTCCAACTTCGGTTATCTTCGGAAAATAGTAAACCAGGTTCGAACCTCCAAGGCAGCCTTTGCAATCGGAAAAACTTTGCAGATGAGTTTTTCTTTTTTAAAATATGTAGAAAAACTTGTGTAGAAAAAAGCTAGATTGAATGAAATACTTAATGTTACAATATTTCGAAGACTTGTATTAATGTCAGCACATGGTTGTTTGTCATTTAGGTCTCCATACGTGATGGTACATTTAGATACATAAACTAACCCTTCCAAATATAAAAGAATGCTCAAAGTTAAGACAGAATATAACTCCTGAGTACTAAAATAGAAGTCAAAGTAGAACAAAAACAGCGTTGTAGTGGATATTAATGTCATAATTTTCTTGAGAACCGTTATAAACCGCTGGAAACATGGCTCCAGACGTCCTTGTGTTACCTCACTAATAAGGTATCGGATTTCAAATCTTAAGGTTGTGAGTTTGATTCCCATCTGTGTCAATGATTTTTTATGAAATTATATTTTCCGCAATGCATGAAAAATTATATAAAATAATTACATTAAAATACATCAGTTGTATCTATATATCTATATCTATCTATCTATCTATCTATCTATCTATCTTTCTATCTATCTATCTATCTATCTATCTATATATATATATATATATATATATATATATATATATATATATATATATATATATATAACATAATCATTGGAGAACATAGTAATTATTATGTTTAAAATATAACATCTGAGATAATTTTCACAGTAGGTCGATATTATATGTGAAAATGTTAAATACAAGTTAGGAAAATCGTTTAATAGCAATAAATAAATTATGTAGTGTATTTATTTGGAGCTATTTGTCAAGATAATGTAACTTCTCAATATTCTCATTACAGAATGCCATTTTCATTCGTGAAATACAGTATATTCCTACGGATATAGAAAGTGTATAAACAGAGTATCCAAAGTCGGATCCTGCTTCAAGACACAACTTTTCCCGATCCCTTTAACGTCACGAGAAGAAACACAAATTCTCTTTAGAACGGAATGTTGTTACTTAATGTCACATGCGAATACGTTGAATATGCTTTTGTATATTCATCTCTCTCTCTCTCTCTCACTCACTTTCGCTTTGTTTATGTGTGTGTGTGTGTGTGTGTGTGTGTGTGGCGGAATATCCCAAGTTGAATACAACATTTGCAAAGTATGAGCATCATTGTCATCGAATACCGGAAATTGAAAGTCGCGTTTCTTCAGGTTGGGTTTGCGTGTTTATTTTAGCTCACTGGCAGAAAACGGGCTTGGCAATGAAGAGGTCTTGAATTCAAAGCATGCAGCGAATTATTATTCTTTTGAGTAGAATTGCACAGAAATCGGATACAAGGAGTGGTTTACTTCTAGAAATATTTTCAGAAGAGTTTAGGTAGCCCTAAAAAGGGCTGTTTTCGGGAGTTAAGGCAGGAACATTAATATTGTATCCAAGACCCTTCTAAATTTATTACACGCCCCATTCTTCTGGGCATGGAATCTATTAGATGGGTGACAAATTTATCTCCTTCCCCTACCTCCAGACATGCTTCGGAAACAAGATGCCACAGGTCATCGTGAGCTCTTGGTGGATCTGCCTCAGGCCAACTGTCCCTTAGAGTACGCTTCACTTCTGCCCACATATTTTGCATGGGATTTAGGTCTGCTCCACGAGGCGGCCAGTCAATTAAATCAATCTCAGGCTGGCCTGCGAACCATTCCTGAACCACATAGGAAGTATGTATTGGCGACTGGTCTTGCTGGAAGTGAATTACACCATCAGGCTAAAATTACTCGTACAGATGGCACAATGATATTACTCATAATGTCTAAGTACTGAGCACTATCCAGATGTCCTTCATTTCTGTTAAGCTGTCCTGCTCCGCGACTGGAAATTCAACCGCAACATGAAATAGATCATGGCCACTGCGATTGCATGCAGCCAAATATCTAGGGTCAAATCGGATGCCTCTCGGACGATACACAAAACGGCGTCCCTCATTTGATGTTGTGAAAATGGATTTATCTGAGAAAACTACGTTTTCCCAATTGTGACCCACATTCGCCTGTGCAAACGAAAGACGGTAAATTTTGTGATCGTCTGAGAGTTTTCTCTTCACGGCAGCAAAACGGCCACTTAACCCATGCATGACGAAGCCTTCGCACAGCTGCATGCTTACTACCAGGAAAGAGAGAAGATTCCCTTAGCTGCCAAGACGTCCTTAAGGGTCTAACCGGGCTTCGTTTACTAATCTCGCATCTTCGGCTTCGGTTGACACATGCGGATGACCAGGAGATCGTAAATTACCAGTCTAACCTGTAGCACCATATTTCCGTATCCATCGCCTTCCTGTAGAAGCCGGGACACCTATTCGCTTGCTAGCTGCAGTTGCAGAATAGTCTTCCAACTCCCATAATGTAATTCTATCCATAGTTACCAATGTTCTGAGCTGTGAGCAGGAAGCAATAGGTAAAACCTAGTACCTGACGTGTGATTAGTTACTTGCACGACACGCCTATTGTAGGGAACGACCTGGTCAGCGACTCGCGAAAGAAATCTGAAAATGGTGCGCCGTAATAATAATATTAAAAACAGTTTTTATAAAGGAATATTAACCCTGCAATACTCGCGCGGGCTACTATTGTAGCCCAGCGTTTTTGTTTTCCTTGCCGCAAAGTAGTTTCAGGTGCTAACACAAAGGATGTCTGTGTACCTTTCTATCAAGTATCATTCTGCGTGTTTAATGTGTGGTTGAACGTAAAATCGAAACTACCTCATTGTTATTCTGCTTGAAAGTTTTATGGGCTACATCTGTAGCCCGTGCGACTATTGGTGTCATAAGTGTTCCAAAACATCGAAAGTTTTTTCATCATAGTTTTAGCGTTGATCAGGTGGTCAATGAGTTTGCAAAATGCCAGTTCTGATTAGCAATGTTTTTCAGATTGCGATAGTGATGGTGAAGAATATTTTGAGATGGAAGAACTGCATTTTTTGGACATAGAAACAGTGAAAATTCAGATGTTACTGAGAATGCCGGGTGGAAGAAATCCACCTGTTAATAATAGTGGTAGTAAAGTCAGTTGTAAAGTAAATTATTATGTAGCAAAAGACAATTTCAAATGAAAAATAAAACCTCCTACTCGTAATATTTGTACTCGTGCTCATAATATTTCGCTTCGTTTTCCTGGACCTAAAGGTGAGGCCAGGTCTACGTTATCGTAACTTGAATGTCTAGAATTGTTTTCAGATGCAAACATTTTCAGACTTATAGTTGATTGTAGCAATATTTACATTGACAGTGTCAGAAAGAGATTTGTACATAACCATGATGCAAAACTTACAGACGAGACTGAAATATGTGCCCTTCTTTGCATTTTGATGCTTTTGATGAGTGGTCAATGCTTGAAGGAAAGTGTGCATCGACCACTCAATCATTTGTGTGCAGAACATGCTTCGAGGAACTTGAATAGGAAAGTAAAATATATATGAAAGTAAATAGCATATGTAAAATTACGCAAAATCGTGCACAAACTTTTGAGAGCAAGAAATCTTAAAAAATATTTTGCTGAAAAGATATATGTTTTGTCTATAATACGTTTATCTGTAACCTTTGTTTGTAAAATTTTTGTAAAATAATATGTATTTTTTAAACAATTTCGATATACATATGTTTACGATGAAGAAAAGTTCGAAATGCGCCAGATTGGTGCATTTATTGCTAAATACAAATAAGTTTTACAATCCTATTCGTGTATTACTTTTGAAAAATGAATGGCCTTGATATTCTTTGTATATGCATAGCTTTCAAAATAAACATATTTCTCAAATTGGGTATAAGACCCTTAAAACAGTTTATAAATACATTTTTCTACAAGAAAGATAAAAATATTAACACATTAGCCAATATAATAAAATAAAAACAAATGGGCTACAGTGGTAGCCCGCGCGACTATCCGTATCATAAAAATCTGCGCGCCTGTTGCAGGGTTAATACATGAGAAAAGCTTTTTAAAGAATGAATTGTTATACTGACTTTACACGTATAAAAACATATACCATATACCAAACAGATTGAGCGATATGATGATACCTGTTTTGATACGAACACTTTCGAAGTCCAACTTCAGGTATCTTCGGAAAACAGTAAACTAAAACTGCTGGTTCGAACCTCCAAGCCAACCTTAGAAATCGGGAAAAAATGTACAGATGTGTTTTTCCTTCTGTTAAATATAATAAGTCATGTGGAAATGGTATTAAGTGGAGAAAAAAATAACATTGATAGAAATACTTAATGATACAATATTTCGAAACTATGTATTCACACTTTCGTTTCGTCATTGTGATTTCCATACGGAAAAGAACATTTACTTATGAGCTCAGTTATGTTTCAGAAGCAGCTTCCGAAAAGCGGTGAGATACTTTTATGATATTCTACTTTCCTCAATGCATGAAAATTATGTAAAATAGTTACAATTCATCAGTTGTATATATCATTTGAGTATATATATTCATATCATTTTACGACATAAGTAATTCTTATTTTTAAAATATAACATCTGAGGTATTGACAGAACGTCGGTATGTTATATGTGAATATTAAATACAAATTAAGAAAATCGTGTAATAAGATCGCGTAATAAAATCGTGTAATCGTGTAAGAAAATCGCAATAAATAAGTTATGTAATGTATTTATTTGCAGCTTTTTTCATACGCAGATAACTTCACAATATTAGCATTACAGCATTTAGGTAGAACATATCGAAAATTGGATCGTGGTTCAAGACAAAAAAACTAGCTAGCCCAAAACTGTCACATAAGAAATTCACGAATCGCAAAAGCAAAGTGAAGGAATTGAGAGCGGTAATACCTTAATCGCTCTCTCTTAACTCTCTTATTTGCATTTATACATATAAAAGGGTATGTTCCAACGTAACTCATGTATGCTTAGAGCAGAGTTTCTCAAAATGAATTTAAATGAAAGAGGTATGATATGAAGCTAATGAGCACTGTATATAGAAATACTAGAAAAATACAATACATACAACGAAACCTGGACATTGAAATACAATTAAAATTAAAATCTAATGAGATACGTAAGCATGGTGTAATTTCACTAGTGGAGCAATGCCCGGTTCAATCTTCGTGACGAACATTATCAAGCCATTTTCAACTCACAAGCGGTTTCTTATCTTTGTTTTAATGTTCACCATGAAAAAAACTTTCGCACAAATACGATATAGCAAAGGAATTATTACTTTTAAACCAGCAGATACCAGACCAGGATATTCTTCTCTCCTCATCACGCAGAACTTGTCCAAGTCTTCGTTACAGAAAACCAGTTGCAAAGACTTGTTGCATGATCATTCTATTATTTGGTTAAGAAGTTGTGGGCTTAGATCAGATACGTTAATGCCCTCTTCAATGAAGGAGTTTAACATCCATCCTGAACCAGCACCTTCGTCGTTGAGAATGTAGATATTAATTACTGTATCCACTGTCAGTGCCGGGCGCCGAAAAAAGGGGGCACACATTTCGGAGGAAGTGTGTTACTCATGTTAGAAAAGTGCATGCGTACATGTATAAAAAAGAAGGAAAAATATAAAAAAATGTGCTCAAAATCAAGGAAAAGCAGGGCTTTGCTTTTGGAAATTTGACTGACCTTCGTGCCAATCACGGTGGCGCTTCGCAGCTATTCTGTCGACCTGACTTATATGTACGGAGACATCGTCGTATACTCTCGCCGCGGACGCTGATTTTCCATGCCACGGCACTGTTCACTCTAAACAAGAAATGGATTCTACTATTATGGAAATAAGTATATTAAAAGTCCCACACGAGTTTATTATAAAACACAAATTTTAAAAGGATCGCTGGTAAGACGATGTGATAAAAGGGGATCGTGATAGGAATTAGATAGAGAACCACTGCCCTGGAGTACACAAAAACACACTGAGAAAGGCTATGTTATAATATGTAAAAAAAAGCAGTATCACGTAACAGTTTCAACACAATAACTGTGTCTTCATCAGACTTCCACTCCTTCTGGCTGTTTGGGAGTTGGTCATCACTTATATACTCTCCCGAGATCAACTTTTAATTAGGCTCCGTCTCTTCATTAAAAAGTAACACTTGTGTGGCTTTCACTTTCACTTTCTAGCTGCACACGTGTCCAATTAAAAGTTTACTTTTTCGCTAGATGCATTCTGTCCTCTAATTATCCTTATTTTCCTTGCTAATTTTTCCCTTTCTTTCTTCTTCCTTTTCGTTTCTTCTTCTTTATGCATAATCTTCTCCCACTCCATATTTATCGAGAATCCTGCATTTCAGTTCATTACCTTGTCTCCTGCCTCCATAATCTCCCTGGCTTCCTTCCATTTTCTCACCAAAGTTCTGTTCTCTACTTCTATGACCTCTGCTCCTTCCCACCCTATCCTGTAGTTTATCTCTTTCTGATGCTTGTATATTGCATTGTTGTCTCTTTTCAATCTTACATCATCCTGGTGCTGTTTAATCCTTTCTTGCATTTTCTTTTTTTTTCTCCTTTGTAAATTTTGTTACACTCCGCTCATCCTACTCTATATATTACTCCCCTTTGATCTTGGTCCGCTACTGCTTTTCTCTTGATTCTTCTTACTAGTTAAATTATTCTGCTTCCTCCTTTCCTGTACGTCCTAATTCCTCTTTCTGAAGCATTCTCTTTATCTTCTCTGTTTCTTTGCCTAGGCTTTCTATTCCAAACCATTTTTTGTTCTTGTCTTCTTCCTCTTTCTTTCTCTCTCTTGCTATGTCTCTTGTGATAGTATCCTGTTCGTTGTATCCATTTCTCCTTAGCTGTGTCCAGAACTTCTTTAATGTAATTTTAACCACATTTCTTATAGTCTGAAAAAGAGTGCTGTCGGGTTACCTATGGTGAATGGGAAGGGGATACATATAAAAGAAGAGGAATGCTAGAAAATGATCGATATTAGAGTCGAATTCATAGATGTCGGGGTCGCTTAGATAAATAGTGAGACTTTCGATTTCGCTTAACTCCGATTAAGTTCTCATTAGTAGGGATGGGCACGAGCGAATTTTCTTTGAAACTCGACTCGACTCGAAACAGATATCTTTGAGGTCTACTCTAGGACTCGGCGCTAAAAATATCCTCCTACTCGACTCGGATTAGAGTCGAGTCGAACCAAAACAAGCCAAATCCTGTGTGCAGTCCTACCTAGACAATACATAGACAATATCATTATTCTATTATCAATTATACTACTATTACTACAAATAATAATAATAATAATAATAATTACTATTATTATTATTATTATTATTATTAGTATTAGTATTATTATTATTATGACAACACCGTTTATAAACATGAACGATAGACGGTTAGTAAAGAAATACTAAAAGCTAGTTGACTGCCAACGTCGGTAGTCAGGAAGTCTTATAAGGCAAAAGTATCGTTCATTACCCTAAGCTATAGGCGTCGGTGGGCTACAGATGGTCAACTATTGATCTCTCGCCAAAAATTGGTGGCTCCGCAGCGACGATCCGCAGTGCCCCTGTTCCATTTTGAAAACTTTACTACCAGAGACGCGATGAAACGCCAACGAACCACAAAATTACTCTCCCAAAATATGTTAACAATGCCTATATGTGTCATTTTTTTATATTTAGGAATAAAAAAACACAAAACAAATATCCCGGGGTGGACGCGAACTATCAATATTACGGTTACTAGGCACGTGCCCCTCTGACTTCCCCACGGAAAAGATCATAAAAAGCTTGCTTGTTGAATGATAAATCATTGACGTCTTAATTTAGCCTATCAGACAAACCCCTACATATCGAGTTCTAGGAGGCGGTACCGTGAACCATTTCAGATTTATTGCTTTTTGGTGAGGTGCTATCTTTGTGCAAAATTTGAGCATAATAGCCGACGTGCATCTTCGGGGCCTCTTATCTTTAGTACATTTTTATCCAGAGATGGTGTGGGTCAATGAAAATTTGATCCACGCCCTACCATGACCCACTATCACCCACCACCCAAATGACCCATGGCGCACTCTGCCCGTTCATCCATCGTGATCCACTCTGACCCATTACCAACTATGAAGCACTCTGAACCATTGCGACCAACTCCGACCCACCAAAACGCATCGACATCAACTCTGACCCATGATCCACACCATCCTCTCCACTGACTAAAGAGGTTACACTTGTAATAAAACAAGACTGTAAAATTATCACTTACCGGAGTTTGAATTTCTATCAATGGCTCAAGCACCTCTCTGTTACAATACTGGTGGATATGACCTTTACGATATATAATGGCAAAGTGTTTCTCATCTTCCGAATTAAAATGAATTTAAATCTATCATATATAATTATTTCTTTTGTTGCCAGACACATTTCAGTAGAAAATAGAATGGAATTTAAAGTCTCAAATCAAGGAAAAGTAGACCAACGCAAAAAAGAAAGAAAAAACTAATTTTCTATATAATTAAGCATGCCGTACTAATTGAAAATGCTCATGTAATTAAGTTTACAATACACATTTATGGCCATTTTCTCTCAACTTTATGGCTTGATTACCTTATGATCTGAACGCTCCATATATTAAACAAAAGCTTTGCAATTATAAATAGAAAGCATTGGGTATAAAATTCGAAGAGCTGTAGTTTCATTACTCGATTTGTTTCTCAACTAACATCAATCGTTTTCGATTATTTTTACAAATCAACCCACTACCAATTTCCAATACATAGAAAATGCATCCCCAATCCTTTCTCATAAAAGACAATTTAAAAAAATGCCAGGGCATATTCTGTGTATTTTTAATAAAGAGTCATATGCTGAATTTCAGCTCTTAGTTGAACGGCTTGTGAGATACACATTTTTTCGCAAAAATTCGGACTTCTACTTCCCCTAAGGATATATATTATAATGAAAGTGATACGCGTGTGATAACTTCCCAGTTGGGATTGGGGCCTGATTATATACCAAACCGTGATGATTACATACCAAACCGTGCAATTTGACCGTGATGATTACGCAGATATACTTACTTTCAAATTTTGTATAATATAATTCATATGTTACAGGTGATTCAAAAAGATTTTTTCAAGCAGTTAGCTCCTCTAGAAGCTCACAGGCTGCATCCCAAAATCCAACTCCTACTATCCTATGAAAATCCAAAAGTAATTGAACATTTTTCATTAGAAACAAATGACAAAAGACAAAAAATGGAGATCTTGAAAGTAAAATGTAGAAAAGCTCACCAGTTTTCAGAAGATGTTGTCTACCATGCACTGAACAGAATGGATCGGAGGGTGAGTGTGAGTCACGGTGAGTAGTGTTTCGCAGTAGGTCACGTTTTTTGACCCACGATCCACTGACCCACTCACAAATCTTGACCCATTTCACCCACTTAGCAACCGACCCATTGACCAACTCCATCTTTGATTTTAAAATGTCTTCTTTCATTTAAAAGACGAAACATACATCCACAAAATTTTTTTGTCGAATGCGAAGGTTGCCTTCATATAGTAGTTGAAATGGTCATTTTTCTCACCGTGAGAAATTGATATCATTAAAACACCCATCTTGAAGTGGGTACAAACTACCTTCCAAAGTTATTAGAAACGCTCTCTCAACCCCGAAAACTATAAATTCAACAAATATTTCAGTAATTTTTGAGATCATATTTTTATCTCTCCCAGGCCATCATCCCATAATGGGGATGAATTTGGATGTGAAATCCACTCTGCGCATCACTATCAATCTCAACGACAGAGAAAATTATGATCAGAATTATGAAAATAATGAAAAAAGAAAGATCAGTCTTTTACATTATTTTTACATGTCACACATCCCAACTTCCATAACTTCATGCTACCACAATATTTTCTTTTTAGATTGAAATTTCAAAATTTCACACTTTCCTTCAGGGTGCTAATGAGGGCTTAACTTACGTGGCATCTGGAGTCTCACTCTTTACCTAATCCACCCCGAAAGTTATGGATTCAACACTAATGTCTGTCTTTTTTATATTTTTGATGCCAGTCCCTTTCATTTCTCCTAGGAGAGAAAACGGATACTACCACCGTTAGGACTAAATTTGGTTTTAAATGACATTAACATTTCTACCAATTAATTTAGCGACTAGTGTTGCATTTAAAAGCGCGGCGTCCCTACGCACTTTTGCTCTCGGCGCCCCCAATAACTACATATTTCTCCGCCCCTTCATCCCGAACTTAAAAATAAAACTTAATTGGAATATGATTAATTAGTGAATTAATTACAGTTAAATACCACTCACTACATCCTACAGCTACAACTACGAAACAAAAAATAACAAACGTGAAACATGTTCTGAATTATGTTTAGATTTCTTACGCTTTTATTAAACATATTAGAATAGTAAAAGAGGATTGTTCATGAAATAGTATATTTGCTCTTGATTTTTAACTTTTTCATACGGAAAGAATTAAAATATTATTCAAGTTTTAAACTTTGCACTATGGAAATATGTTGCCCTCTAGGCAATGGGACTAATGTGAAATGTGGACTAATGTTGACTAATGGTAAATGCGGCACTGTTAGCGGCATTGAAAACTTACCATTCGATTCTAATATCGGTTGATTTCGATATTTTTATGTCGCTACGTAACCACCCTGGGTGCTAACGGGAGCTTAATTGGAATTGTAGAACTATTCACCTAAGCGACCACGAAACTATGGATTCGATACTAATATCGACCCGTTTCTAGCATTTCTGATATGTATACCGACAGTACTCTTTCCCAGATTGTAAGAAATATAGTTAAAATTGCTCTAGATACATCAGAATTATGTTGAAACACACACATACATCGACTTTTGTATTCTGTATAATTAGAAAGTGAGCGAGCGAGCGAGAGAGAGTGACTCAAAGCATCATTACTTCCACATTGCAAAGCATACATCAGGAATTGAATTGAAAATCTATGTAAAGACTTTCTGCTGTGGCATGATTCATAAAGACAATACAAGTTCTTTCACGTGAGCTTTGGGGTTCATGAATTTCTCGCAATCGTTGCGACTTTGGATTCATTGTTTATAACCTCTGTTTATGCATCGAATAATTTTTCAAGAACATAAATGACATGCTGTATTATGAATGTTCAGAATTACTCTCTATATGACAAAGAGCTGCAAATAAATACACTACATGATTTATTTATAGCTATTGAACGACTTTCTTAACTTGTATTTAACATTCTCATACATAATAACGACCTACTGTGAACACCTACCTATTTCAGATGTTATATTTTCAACATAGTAAATACTATGTTCTGCAATGATTATGTTATACATATACAACTGATGTATTTTAATGTAATTATTTTATAAAATTTTTCATGCATTGCGGAAAATATAATTTAAAAAAGCATTGATCCAGAAGAGAATCGAACTCACAACCTTATGATTTGAAACCCGACAGCTTACCAGTGAGCTAACACAAGGACTTCTGGAACCATCCTTCTAGCGATTTATAACGGTTCTAAAGAAAATTATGACATTCATATCCACTACAACGCTGTTTTTGTTCTGCGTTTAGTTTTTTTAGTACTCAGGAGATAGTTATATTCTATGTCTTAACTTTGAGCATTCTTTTACATATGGAAAGATTCTTTAACGTATCTAAATGTTCCATTACGTATGGAGAGCCAAATGCGAAACAAGCATGTGCTGACATTAATACAAGGTTTCGAAATATTGTATCATTAAGTATTTCAATCAATGTTACTTTTTTCAACACTTGATAACAAGTCTTATTATATTTAAAAAGAGAGAAATACATCAGCAAAATTTTTTCTCGATTGGAAAAACTGGCTTGTAGGTTCGAACCTGATTTACTATTTTCCGAAGATACCCGAAGTTGGACTTCACCAATAAAGAATGCGCTCAACCTATTTGAGGCAAGGTGTACATAAGGAAATAATCCAATCGAATGTTCCTGGGCTGTACAAAACTAAACACTCCATCCAAATTTGAGGATTACAAAATGAAAGTTCTTCACTTGTTCTTCTTGCTAAAAAATTGGAAAGCTCACTCAAGAGACCTTCGCTTGTTTAAATAGTACAAAATAATATTGAACTTCTGAGCCAGTTAGTACAAATTTATACGATTGTTTGTTTATTTAAATAGTACAAAATGATTTAAACACGCATCGTTATTTCTCGTTGGCGAAAAATTGAATAGGTCATCAAATTCACCCCTTCGCTTGTTTAAATATTAGAATAGTCTCAAAAATGGCATCTCTCATTGGTACAATATTCCTTCGTTTATTTAATTAGTACAAGAAGACATATAATTCTCAGCTAGTTAAAACAGACTTTAGCACAAAAGGCACGTTAACTCTGAGCTAGTTGAAATGGCATATCTTTGCTTTCTTTTTCGTTAGTTCATCCAAATTAATTTTTTAAAGTTAATTTTGAATAACCCTAAAAAGTACATAATTTCTGAGCCAGTTACAAATGAGATTTCTCGTTGGTACAACATTCAATAGGCCACTAAAATTTATTCCTCCTTCATTTTTTTGCTTGATACAAAATTTCTCCGTCACTCCGTTTATTTCTGGTTTACACATTTGACCTTTTTGGGGCATGTAGTAGTTGATCGCTTTTTACTAACTGTGGATACGTCAACTCAAAATGTTGCTTCGTTTAGGAGTTTGACCTTTGACCTCGATGGTCTGTATTTTCGGAACACGTAGTTGCTGATGTATGGATACACCACCTCAATATGTTGCTTCGTTTACGAGTGATTGGGTTTAAAGTGTCATTGAAAGAGCGTATCCCACATAAACTGTAAGAACCATTTAAAAATAAATATACTTTTCGTAATCAGGATGGTCGAAAACCCCCATATAGCGAGTTTCATCCAAATTGCTTAAAAGTGACATAGAAGGGTCGTATCGCACATAAACTATAAGACCCAGGTAAAATTAATATAATATTCGTAATCAGTACCGTCGAAAAGCCCCATATACCGAGTTTCATCCAAATCGGTTCAAATTGTCATAGAAAGGGCATATCCCACATAAACTATAAGACCCAGGTAAAATAAGTGTGGTATTCGTAATCAGCGTGGTCGAAAATTCCCATATACCGAGCTTCATCCAAATCGGTTCAAAGGGTGTATTGAATCGGAAATGTAAATATTTCTGCGCATGCGTGTTATTTCTACTAAATCGGATTTGGCATACGCAACCAACAGTGTGTGTGTGTGTGTGTGTATGTGTGTGTGTGTGTGTAATCATAACCGGAAGTGGGGGTAACAAGTGTGTATACTATGTTTGTAGGGGGCGAAAAATAGGTCTTAATCTTTTACGACCTACTCGTTGCACGTTTTCTGCTCCGAGGGTGGAAACAGTACCTCAATACGTGGCTTCGTTTTCGATTTTGACCTTTGACCTCGATGGTCAACACTTTTCGGTCATGTAGCTGTTGATGACCAATTACTAAATGTGGAAACGGTACCTCAATATGTTGCTTCGTTTACGAGTTTGGTTTTTGACCTCCATGGTAAGTAGTTGATTACCTCTTACTAAGTGTGTAAACACCTTTTCAATATGTGGCTTCGCTTACGAGTTTGACCTTTTACCACGATGGTCAGTACTTTTGGGACATGCAGTAATTGACGAATGCTATGTTACACAGGGGGTTGATAAGAGGGAACGAGTACACGCCCTTATTACATATGAGTACTGTTAAAATATTTTTGCTATGCGCAAACAGGGGTTGAAAAATAAGCAATACTCTTTTATTAGCTTTCCTATGTTACATATTCTTATGTAATATGTCCTATGTTAAAGAGATGGTTGGAAAGTGTGCTATCGATCTGCTATGTAAGCGCTCATAAAAGGGGGCGAGTACACCCCTGAAAGATTATCTGCTCTACTATATGTTCGTAGCCTCAACTGCAATGTTGATAATAAGCCATGCTCTTTTAATAGCTCGGCTATGCGGTTGGAGAATGTGTTATCGATCTGCTATGTTATATGTTAAAATAAGGTTGAGAAAAGTGCTCATAAAAGGGGACGAATACATCCCTGCTATGTTTCGTAGTCTTGTGTATTATCGGCTATGTTCATTTATTAAAATATGGGCTGAGAAAAGTGCTCATAAAATAGAACGAGTACACCCCTTAAAGATTATCTGCTCTGCTATGTGTTCGTAGTCTTATGTAACTTCTGCTATTTTAAAATAGGGGTTGGATAATATGCTTATAAAGGGGAATGAATCTTATGTATTCTCGGCTCAGCTATGTGTTCGTTGTCTTATGTAATTTCTGCTATATTAAATAGGCGGTTGGAGAATGTATTCTCTGCTCTGCTATGTATCGTAGTCTTATGTATTATCTGCTCTGCCATGCGTTCGTAGTCTCCACTGCTATGTTGCATGTTCAAAAAGTTCTATGCCCAGTAGTCATAAAAGGGAGCAAATGCACTCCTAGAATGGAGGTCGTAAAAGACCGTGGGTGGACAGTTCAAGGTGTTCGATTTCCCGCACGTTGGTGGAGCCAAGTGGATGTGGCTTGTTTAGGTCACATGACCGGCGGCAGCCAATCAGCGTGAAGGGGGCACGTGACCGACACCAGCCAATCAGCGTGAAGGGGGCGTGGCTTGTTTTAATATTGGCCCAGATCTGGCCCAGATCGATCCATTTTCTACTACTTGTAACCTAATCTAAGTTATGGCATTCGACAAAACATATTCAATTAATTCTTTTTTTGTTACATTTTGAACATTGTAACGACTTCTTTGTAATTCTCTTTTCTTCTATGTTATAAGTAACCACATATTTAAAAACAACGATTGTGTATTTATCAGAGTTTTATTTAATTATGTCCAAATGGAAGAATTACGTCATGATGTATGTCTAACTTATGGTAATTATTTTGTCAACGAGCCTCAATGTTGTCGAATTAAAGAATATTTTTTAGAACCCGAATAATTAATAAATTGGTCATATTTTGAATATGACCTGTCTGTCGATAATTTGATACAATTAATATTAAATGAATTATGGAATGAATAAAAAATAATATTAAGATGAAATGAAATTTATATATATATGTATGTGTATTATGGTTTATACATATATGAGGGCTATTCGAGAAATAAAGTAACTATTGTATATCTTAATTGTCGGTGCAGAATCCTTTTTTAAATTGTCCACAATTTAAGAAGTCTTGTTCGGAAGCCGTATATACAACGATATTACAATACACAGATTACGTGATGTCTGAACTCCAATTCGAGTTTTGGCGCTAGGATCAACTAGGAGGTCAGAACACTCTTCGTTTTCTGTTTGCCAAGTCGCTGTTGCCACGTTTTATCCTACCCCTCTTCCCATTCCATTCCTTCTTCGTTTTACCTAAACCTCAAAAAGTAGATGGACGAAAAAGTCGTTTTACTCAGTGTCACTTAATATTGTGTTGCTAGTGAATACAAAATTTGCTTATTTTGTTAAACTATTTTCAGACTACCACGTGCCTGTTTGTATCTAGCCTCCGCGTAGGCATTCGTATGAGTTCTTTACCCGTTTTAGTCATATATACCGGCACGATTTCGTTTAGGTATGAATTCTCCAGTCCCATTATTATAATTGATTTACGTAAATTGTCCTGCACTTCGTTAAATGGGAGATAAAAGACTACGAAAGACTTACTATATAATGATGCAATACACTACGCTTCCTCAATATATTTATTTTATATAATGACCCCTTTTTGTCACACCTTCTTGCCTGCGAGCCGCACAAGTAAATTCCCTGTTTGTTTATATATATATTGACAAGGCTCTATATTTGTATTTTACATTTAAAGTTGCAACCGGGTGTTTCTTAGTGCCGTATTCGGTATCCCGATCATCACCCTTGTTCTTCGCGCGCACAG
The DNA here is from genome assembly GCF_964235325.1 of Thermobia domestica. NCBI lineage: Eukaryota > Metazoa > Arthropoda > Insecta > Zygentoma > Lepismatidae > Thermobia > Thermobia domestica. Next base: position 75,965,987 of record NC_137461.1, read on the forward strand.
TCATTCGAAGAACTGAAAACGTACTCTATACACAAAACGTTTATGGTTGTGAACTCGGAAAACCTGGTACTTCTGCTTGTCAAGGTCAAAAAGTGGGAGAAAAAAGGATGTGTAGAATGTAAAGAGGGTGCAACAGTAACTGATGCTTGTAAGGGAACATATTCATTTGTAGTTCGTGCACATTCCGCCTGTAGCGCTACTGTGGCACAACGTATATTGTAACTGTATAACTCTTGTACACCGCTAGTAGGACTATTGGCATTAATGACGACCGAAACTATGTTGTCAGCTCTGACTGCGATTAGACACTGCCGTGCTGCTTTTGCTTTTCTTTTTTCCCCTTTTTCATTTGTGAGACGCCAAACATGTTGTTTTTGCTTGTTGCACGAGCTGAACGGGTTCCTGCGAGCGAAGTATTTAAGAAGTTGACTACATATTCTTGTTTGCGATAGTTTTAAATTGGTTAAATGTTGAAAAATATACGAAAATAAAGCTGTACTTGTTAAGGTATATTAGTCGAAGACGTAGCTACTGACAGTGTTGATTACAGATTTTCTCGAGAAAGAATTTAATTACAGTAGAGGTGAAAAGGAGACGTCCATTTAGACAGCCCCCCCCCCCCTTATCAGACTCAATCGGAAATGGTTTCAATCGTTTGTACACAAATGTGCACGCGAAATTTTCGTTTGTACACAATTAGGGGCGCCGTCAGAACGAAAACAAAGTGGGGGCTGTCCAAATGGTAGCCCCCCACCAACATGTCCTATTCAAGCACAAATTGTCGCAATCATTTGTACATCGTTTATACAGAAATGTACAGGCGAAATTTTGGATTGTACACAATTAGGGGCGCCAGCAGAACGAAAACAACGTGGGGGGCTGTCTAAATGGTATCCCCTCCACCATGTCCAATTCAATCACAAATTGTCGCAATCGTTTCTACATCGCTTGAACAGAAATGTGCAAGCCAAATTTTCGTTTTACAAAATTAGGGGCGCCGGCAAAACGAAAAAAACTGGTCGTGCTGTCTAAATGGTAGCCTCCCACCATGTCCAATTCAATCACAAATTGTCGCAATCGTTTCCACATCGTTTTTACAGAAATGTGAATTTGAAATTTTTCTTTGTACACAATTACGGGCGCCGCCAGAACGAAAGCAAAGTGGGGTCTGTCTAAATGGTATCCCCTCCACCATGTCCAATTCAATCACAAATTGTCGCAATCGTTTCTACATCGCTTGAACAGAAATGTGCAAGCCAAATTTTTGTTTGTACACAATTACGGACGCCGCCAGAACGAAAAAAAGTGGTGGCTGTCTAAGTGGTAGTCCCCCACTATGTACAGTTGAATCAGAAATTGTCGCAATCGTTTGTACATCGTTCGTACAGAAATCTGCAAGCAAAAGTTTCGTTTTTAGACAATTAGGGGCGTGGCCAGAACAAAAAAGTGGGGGACTGCCTAAATAATAGCCACCCACCATGTCCAATTCAATCACAAATTAAAGCAATCGTTTCTACACCTTTTGTACAGAAATGTGCAGGCAAAATTTTCATTTGTACACAAGTATGGGCGCCGCCAGAACGAAATCAAAGTGGGGTCTGACTAAATGGTATCCCGTCCACCATGTACAATTTAATCACAAATTGTCGCAATCGTTTCTACATCGTTTGTGCAGAAATGTTCAGGCGAGATTTTCGTTTGTACACAATTAATGGCGCCGCCAGAACGAAAACAAAGTGGGGTTTGTCTAAATGGTATCCCCTCCACAATGTCCAATTCAATCACAAATTGACGCAATCGTTCCTACATCGTTTGTACAGAACTGTGCAGGCGAGATTTTTGTTTGTACGCAATTAATGGCGCCGCTAGAACGAAAACAATGTGGGGGCTGTCTAAGTGGTAGCCCCCACGATGTCCAATTCAATCACAAATCGTCGCAATCGTTTGTACATCATTTGTACAGAAATGTGCAGGCAAAATTTTCGTTTGTACACAATTAGGGGCGCCGCCAGAATGAAAAAATGGGGTCTCTCTAAATGGTAGCCCCCCATTTCCAATTTATTCACAAATTTTCTTAATTGTTTCTACATCGTTTGTACAGAAATGTGCAGGCTAAATTTTTGTTTGTACATAATTAAGGGCTCCGCCAGAACGAAAAGAAGGTGGGTGCTGTTTAAGTGATAGCCCCCCCCCCCACCATGTCCAATTCAATCACAAATTGTCGCAATCGTTTGTACATCATTTGTACAGAAATGTGCAGGCAAAATTTTCGTTTGTACACAATTAGGTACGCCGCCAGAAGGAAAACAATGTGAGGGCTGTCTAAATGGTAGCCCCCCCATTTGCAATTCAATCACAAATTGTCACAATCGTTTCTGTATCGTTTGTACAGAAATGTGCAGGCTAAATTTTTGTTTGTACATAATTAAGGGCTCCGCCAGAACGAAAAGAAGGTGGGTGCTGTTTAGGTGATAGCCCCCCCACCATATCCAATTCAATCACAAATTGTCGCAATCGTTTCTACATCGTTTGTAAAGAAATGTGCATGCAAAAGTTTTGTTTGTGCATAATTAGGGGCGCCACCAGGGCGAAAACAAAGTGGGCGCTGTCTAAATGGTAGCCCCCCACCATGCGCAATTGAACCACAAATTGTCGCAATCGTTTGAATATAGTTATACAGAAATGTGCAGGCGAGATTTTCGTTTGTACACAATTAGAGGCACCGCCAGAACGAAAACAAAGCTTAAGGCTGTCTAAATGATAGCCCTCCCACCATGTTCAATTCAACCACAAACTGTCGCACTTGTTTGTACGCCTTTGTACATAAATGTGCAGCTGAAATTTTCGTTTGCACATAAATGTGGCCCCGCCAAAACGATAACAAACTGTGGGCTCTCTAATTGATAGCCCTCCCACCATGTCGAATTCAACCACAAACTGTCGCAGTTGTTTGTTACGGTTTTGTACAGAAATTTGCAGGCGAAATTTTCGTTTGTACACAATTGAGGGCGCGAAAAAACGATAAAGTATAGGCTGCCTAATTGGTAGCACCTCCCTACGTCCTTTTCAAAAGAAAATTATGTAAATTGTTGGTACATCGTTTGAGCAGTAATGCGCAGGCAATTTTTTTCCTACGCTACCAGGTGCGTGGACAGAACGAAAAAAGGGGAGTTGTCTAAGTGCTCGCCCCACCATGTTCGATTGAACCACAAATTGTAGCGATCATTTATACATCGTTTGTGCAGAAATGTGGTGACAAAATTTTCGTTTGTATTAAATAATATTCGGATGTGAGTAGTTTTAATATCTGCGATCAACGTTAACCGGTTTGAATAACGGTTGCTAAGTTTGAAACTGGTACCTATTACACTAGTCGAAAAAAAATCTTAGCTTGATTTATACTTAGTAAGCCCTCTAAGTTTCATAAGAATAGCATTATTCTATCTAGAGAAATAAACATATTTATATAAAAAATATGCTATGTGTACTGTTCATTTTACAATATTCATTAGTGCAGATAAAATCACATATAACTTCTACAAAAATTACAATATAAGCATGGTTTATATCTTATTGGATTTGAAATAAAACATATTTTCAATGATGTATACACCGTGTCACCATTTTATATCTACTTAATAAATAATACAATAGAAGTGAGTGGTATCTTCTTAATAAATGGACACTTACTTACCTCAACTAATATGTTTAATTGTCGACTCTCTTCTGTGTTTAGGGGGGCACGGTGGCTCAGTGGTAGAGCGTTCACCTCTGGTGCTTGGGGTCCCGGGTTCGATCCCAGCCCCCGCCAAGTGAACTTTGTGGTGGACAAACACCGTGCTCGTGGGTTTTCTCGGGGTTCTCCCGTTTCCTCCCACTTTCTTCATTCCACCATTTTCACTCATCTCTCATCATCACCGTCTCCTTTAGCCTAACCGGCATAACTGTGGGACGTAAAACTCAGAGATTTCATTTCATTTTTCTCTTCTGTGTTTGGTTTCTGGAACATCTCTTCCAAGTGTCCTACAGTAATCAGCTAGCATTTTTGAACTTCACTGTCACTGGTATCTCTTTCCATGGAGGAATTGTCCTGATGAAAATGTTCCCCATACTCATCAATAACAGCACCAAGGTTTTCAGGAAAGAAATACAGGTGGGAGTCTAGAAAGCGAACTTTAAGGGACATGTTGCAACCCATTTCATTGAATGATTGCCGGAAATCACTCACAATTTCACGGTAATTTGGGGCTTCCTTGTTTCCTAAAATTCTCTGTTAAACATTTAAATGGACACCAAGCTGCTTTCTCAACCAGAGTTAAGAGATCCTCAAATTTTTGGTCACGAATCAAACATCTTATTTGGGGGTCTACAAAAATGCCTAACGTCACTAACCCGAGGAATTTTTTTCTTGAGGTAACAAGATCCTGCATTACTTTTGTCCATTGCCCTAACAAAGTTTTTGAAGAGCCCCAACTTTATGTGAAGAGGAGGTAGAATTATCTAATCAGGGCTCACCAGTGAGGAATAAACAGCATTCTTCTGTCCAAAAGTTAATACATGCGTTGGCCATTCCTTCTTGATGTAATATTCCGCTTTGTTACTGGTGTCCCATTCGCAGGGGAAACAAGAATATTTCGTATAACCAAGCTGCAAACCCATTAACAAAGAAATGACTTGTAAATCACAGCAAACGGTCCACTTGTATTTCTCATACTGAATTTTTTCTAACACTATTTCGATGTTTTCATAGGTTTCCTTCATAGTAGTTACATAAGCCAAAGGCACTGAAGGAAATTTGTTGCTATTGTACAAAAGGACAGCCTTAAAACTAGTTTTGAAAGAGTCAATAAACAATCTCCACTCTGTACTTATCTGTGCATGTCCAAGTGTATCCATCACATCACAGACATTACAATACACTAAATCATTTTCTTGAGAATAATATTTTGAAACTCTGTATGAAGGTTTCGAAAAATACACACTTTAGGGTCACGATGGAGCAGATTCCAGCCTTAAGTTTAGAATCAAGAAGTTCTGTCTGTGTCTTGGAGAGTTTTAAATCCCGTACGTGGTCATTTAGTTCACCCGGAGTTATCAGACGGGGATCCAATGTAGATGTGCTTCCTACATAATTAGGGTCATCACCTTCATTTGGAACTTCAATACTTGCCTCAAGTACGTAATCCTCATTTACCGTAAGATGAGGAGGAGGTACTGGTACAGGTAATTCTGCACTGTGTGAAACTGGCCTAATTGCTGATGGCAAATTAGGGTACTGTACTGTGTGGTTAGATTTACTGCATATTTCTTTTATCTGTGTCATACAAAAGTAACAGTCTGAAGAATGATCTTTTCGTTCCCTCCAGATCATCGGTACTGCGAAGTTCATGTTTCGTCCACCATTTGCCCACCCAGTCAGACGTTTCACGCAAGTACAACAAATGTAGTGCGGAACCCAGTTCCTATCCTGGTCTCCTACACAGCAACCAAAATATAACTGATAACACTTCCTCACAAGTAGAGTAAAACATCGACGTTGTAATTTCAATATCAGCTCCCCACATACATAACAAAAATTGTCCGGTTTATTTACACACTTCCTCGACATCTTGTATCTTGTAAGGTATCACACACACACACACACATACACACACAAACACACACACAAACACACACACACAAACACACACACACAAACACACACACACACAGGAATCTGCACTCCATCAAATTCCCACAAAATCCCTCTAGAAATTCCCTCATACAAAAAATGGTGACATGGTGTACACATCATTGAAAATATTTTATTGGAATTCCAATGAGGTATAAACCGTGGTATATTGTAATTTTCGTGGAAATTATATGTGTTGAAGACCGACCCGACCCCACCCGTGAATCGAATTGACTGACCCGACCCGACAACCCGACCAGAGCTGACTCGATTGGCCCGACACAAAGTTACCCGAGTGAACCAACCCGAGGTGACCTAACCCGACAACCGACCCGAGTGACCTGACCACAGAATCCAACCAGTTTGAGAGAGCTAGAACCTTACAAAACTGTCACCAGAAAAAAAATGCTGACCAATTCTTATGCATAAACCATTGTTTTGGCTTTTTTTTATTTGTAGTATAATTACCCTCTTCCTCCTCCCCCTCAGTGTTCTGCCATTAATGACAGGCCAGTTTCCATGAACTAGGTAAGAAGCTTCCATTTTTGCGATTTCCCGCTAATATCTGCCTCGCAACCCAACATAAAGTAATGCAATCGCTTAGCAAGATCGAAACTTGTGATCCGTCCATTTTTTTCGCTTCCTTATATCGTCTAATATTGCTCTCGTCTCTTGCATTTTTTCAGCATTTTTTCCTAATTCGTTTTCCTCTCTACCCTGCTAACCTTCTTTATTTTATTCCAGATCCAAATTTCCAAGGTTAAAATTTAGGCAGTCAACTTCGAAAGTCAAAATAAAATTTGACAGTTCTGAAGACAATTTCTGAAGACTAAAAAAATAAAAGTTCTTAAGACGACATTATTTTCTAGTAAAGAATGTATATAGAACTTCTAGAACTTCTTTTAATATTTTTTGCTGTGTAACAAACAAAAATTTCATCACGTTAACATTCCAATTTTTCTATTTAAACACAGCGTTGCTGTCTGATAGAATCATAAGGAACTAATTGCACTGAAATATCATTCTGCAGGGAATTTCCTTTTATTTTTTCTTGATTAATTTATCTAGAAGATATTTGCAACGTTATATAAAATTAGCAAATATTTTATTGCGGAGAATGTCAAATCACTACCGCAGCAATAATAATAATAATAATAATAATAATAATAATAATAATAATAATAATAATAATAATAATAATAATAATCTGAAGATGACCAAGAAAGTTCTGTCTCTTTGTGGAGGTCTGGGTTCAATTGGCCCTCACACCGTGAGTTGAATGCGAATGGATATCAGGTGAAGGTCAGTTGTTGGACGAGACGATTCGAGACAGAATTTTCATAGAGGTGTACTAGATGAGACAAAGCTCTTTCAATAGAAACATATGCACTTTTCGAGACGAGACTGCCTTCACGGCACATTTTCGAGACGAGAATGCCCCAAACCTGGTCTCGTGAGCAACACTAGTAAGTATATCCAACATACTACTTGGTTGTGGCTGTTCAGATACACCGTGAACATGCGTAAGGACTGAGTGAACATGCAAACTTCACAGAGCGTCATAAGGGCTTGTTTGCTGTACGAGTTCAAATTGCTGCTCCGCGGGGCGAAAGATATGACAGGCCTCTGGTGAGGGTGTCGTGACTACGCGGAGAGTGCAGTGGTATGACGGTTTAAGGACGGTGACGAAACACTCGAAGACGCACCACGTGCCGGAAGACAAACAGATGTTCAAAATAAAGATCTTCAGGCAGCAATTGAGGCGAAGACAGACATGTGAGGAACTGGTACTACATTTCAGTGTGAGTGGAGAAACCATTCGGCACCACCACCATCAACTTGGGAAGCACTGCAAGATGGGTTGATGGGTCCTACATGATTTGACTTGGAGAAAGAAAGCAACGCGAGCAGACACCTGTGTTTATTTTGTGTCTCGTCTGAGGAAGGAGCAATTTCTGGACAGGGGGTTGACATGTGATGGGAAGTGGGTGATGTACGAAGCTCCATGGCGCCGTCATTGTTGGTTAGCATCCCATGAACCGGTTCAAAAACAGCCCAAGCCAGCACTACACCAGAATAAGGTTCTCCTGTGCATTTTGTGGACTGCTTGAGACACCGTCCATCGGGAACTGCTACCAGCTGGTTAGATCATCAATGCAACTGTGTACTGTCACTGTGTACTGTCTGGATCCAGCAGTTCTGATCGCAAAGGGGTCCTACTGTTACAAGGCAACGCTAAGCCCCACGTGGCTAAAATGACCCAGTACATCATTCTACGCCTTGGATGGAAAACACTATTGGATCCGCCATACTCCACACACATTGTACCGTCCGATTATTACCTGTTCCATTCCTTGGACAATCATCTTAGAGAACGCCAATTCAAATCGCTAGTAGAGGTCCAATATGCACTTGATACCTTCTTCACTTCACGTCCCACCAAGTTCGACTGCGATGGAATCCATAGCCTTCCAGAACGTCGGCAGAAGGTCGTCGAGGCTGATGGAGACGATTTTTGATATTCCAGATACGTCTTAGGTTACATACCAATGTTCGAAGGTGTTGGTGAAAAGGCGGCGGAACTTTCTTGGGCACTCTTAAAGTTATAATAATAATAATAATAGTAATAATAATAATAATAATAATGATAATAATTATAATAATAATAATAATAATAATAATAATAATAATAATAATAATAATAATAATAATAATAATATTGTGTCCTGCTCGAAAGCAGATGTTTGACCCGAAGGACCATGGGTATTGATTCCAGCTCGTACCAATTAAGTTTCTGGTGGACAAACACCATGTGCATGGGTTTTCTCGGTGTTCTCCCATTTCCTAACACTTTCTTCATTCAACCACTTCAATTATTTCTCAATATCACTGTCTCTCTTAGCGTTGGTGCATAACATGGGACGCTAACTAGATATTTCCTTTCAATTTCACTTAATGTGACATTTAACTTGACATAGAAACGCAGAAAGGAAAACAGTTAGTAGTAATATTACAATGATTACAATGCCAATTAGTTAATATAGGGTTAAATTAAAATTTTATTACTATTTCACCTTCAATTAGTCACAATTATCATTCATTCACCAACTTCGATTGAATTCTACAACAAAGCTCCTTATAGTATTCCGTATAGAAATTAAGTGAAGAATGTGACGACCCGACCCGAGTGACCCGACACGTGCTAAACCGACTGACCCGACCCGACAACCCGACCCGTAACCGGACCCGTTTGAGAGCACTATCAGAGGGTTACAATTTACAGTACAATTTATTTTGTATGGTTTAGCATACTTTAAGGCTACCATACTTTTCGAAAACAGAAAAGACGGGACATCTTACAAATTAGTAGTAAATATTGCATTTTGTATTAATTTTATCTTTCGAATTTTACTACAGTATCGCACTAGTTATACAACTTAAAATAATGTATTAATATAGTCCATACTTAATCAACAGTGCTAAAAATTATTATAGAAGCTGGAAGCTGTTATACAATATAAACGCAATCAGTGAACATACAATATTTAGGCAAAAATTATATTTTCAATATTATTACACATACCACCTTTACATGCTCTACATGTCTATTAAGAAAAAAATCCAGATTTATGAAGTTGTTTCCAAATTTCAATAGACTGGTTTTTTTTTTTTTTTTTTTTTTTGTTAACCTAAAATGCGAACTAAAAGAAAGCAATTTGCATAATTGTTTTTCTGAAGCAGAAAAAAATGTGTTTTCGGGGCTGGTCTACAACGTCACAATAATTTGTTGCCACCTCGGGGTATACATTCTTACTTTTAGTGATAAGAGCGCTACTTAGGAGGATTTAAACATTGCATGTTATATCCGGGGAAGCAGCGATTGGAACACTGTTGCCAGATCAATCAGTTGGAAAAGCAGGAGATTCGAAGATAAAAAACAGGAGAAAGCAGTAGACACATACAGTGGTGGCGTTTGAATGTAAATCAGGGGGAAGGCAATAACATTTGCCATTAGTAAGGAGGCAGTAGTCAAAACAAGCAGTCCAGAATTCATTTCCGATGAACTACGTTGAGCAAATAAAAGGGAAAGTCCCGATTTATATTAATATTATTTGATACACACGTATGTGAAGTAAAACGTAGTGAAAGAGCAAAGTGGAGTGAGAAAATGTCTTTTCATGCACGTAGCGATAACGTAGCTATATGGTACTGTCACACGCGATCGTGGCGTAAGACGATTTGATGCTGACGATCGTGGAGAAATGGAGATCTAAGCCACTCTTCCAACCCAAGTCACAATCTAAACAACACTTACTTGTAAATCTTACAGAAAGTCAGAATATAGACGAATCTTATACAAGATGACGTACAGTTGTATTCTTTGCATTCATATTATATATAGTAAAGCTCTATAACTGCACGCTCTACAGAGCTTTGTGTATTATAACAGAGAAATTTAATCTTTTTATGTGAGGAAACATTGAAAATTCAATATTAATAATAATAATATTTCTTCAACTCCTCGAAGTAAGGAAAAAGTAGGAGATTGTTTACTTTTCGTTTTCTTTCGCAGTAGATCAGTAGAACGTAGAAAAAGCAGGAGATCTCCTGCAAAATCAGTAGATCTGGCAACAATGGATTGGAATAATAAAGATTAGAATGAAATTGTTCCTATAGTATTGTTGGAATTGAAAGGAAAAGGAATAAGTCGATTTTATTATCTTTTCAGAAATTTTGATATGTGATTAATAATAATAATAATAAAGAAAAAAACAGGACAAGAAGGAAAATTTCTGCACACCGGAACAAATTTTAAGAAACTGGGGCGTATGGTAACCTTACATACTTTTTTCATGCGGTGTGTCAGTCCGGAGCCACTACGTAGCAGAATTGAAACAAAACCTCGTAAATAGGTTGCCAACTCAGGAAAACAAAATTACCAGCACACCCTCAAAATTCTCTGTACAAATGAGAAACTGAAGAATGTATTGATATTTATTGTACTTACCAGCAATTGCCACTTGTTTAAAATTATCGAAACAGATGAATAATATTGGATATTAATCTTTATGTAACAATAGTTGATTCATAAAATGAAATTTACTCCATAAACTTACACTCCAAATAAAGGAAATTCCTTTAAAAAGTCATTTTCTACTCTCAATAAATGTATAATATTCTTTTACAATAAAATATAAGTGTTATCAAATTTGTTATGTTAAATAAATAACAAAAACTGCCATACATTAAAAAAATATCGATAATGTATAATACAACGGAAATTTGTGTTTGTGAAGGCACTGTTGAAAAATTTCGATGTTCAATGTTATATTCTGGATTGCAGATTCCAAAATACTGGACAGAAGGGGGCTAAAAAGAATTTTGTACCGGTCACCGGCCTTAATCAAAATCATAGCAAATACCGGCCAGTTAGCAACTCTACTCGTAAATCAGAATGCTGAATGCACCAAAATACTTCACCGTGCATTCTATAGTTTCTGCAAAATGAGTTTAATGAAGATGATCAAATAAAACAAAATACTGTGTTATAATTTTCCCTTTAACAGTCTACTTTGTGAATTTGTTATATCTTCCACTTATCAATTTCCTGTACGAGATGAGAATAACGGTTTCTGCGCAAGATAGAAAGAAAAAAATACATTTTTCCTATAAGGATTCAGCTCACGTAAGAAATAATGAATAAGTTTAATAATAAGAGCCAAGGAGTGATAAACTAACGCAGCAATAATGATTGTAAGTATAAATATAAACATAAAAAAACAAAAAAAAAAACATTTAATTCCATCATCGTTAGAATAAGATCAATATAGTATATCACACGATAGTGTGAACATGCGAAACCACACAATAGTGTGAACAAAGTCCTGTTAGAAAAATACTCCATAAATGTGACACATTTTTTTTAATGATTCTACCATTTATACAGTCCAGCACATTGTTTTCGTTGTGGCGGTGTCTCTAATAGAGTACAAACGAAAATTTCGCCTGCATATTTCTGTGCAAATGATGTACAAAGGATTGATATAAGTTGTGATTGAATTGGATATGCTGGGGGCTACCATTTAGACAGCCCCACTTTGTTTTCGTTCTGGCGGCGCCCCTAATAGAGTATAAACGAAAATTTCGCCTGCATATTTCTGTGCAAATGATGTACAAGCGATTGATATAATTTGTGATTAAATTGGACATGGTCGGGGGCTACCACTTAGACAGCCCCTACTTTGGTTTTGTTCTTTCGACGCCTTTAATTGTGTACAAACAAAAATTTCCCCTGCACATTTCTGTACAAATGAAGTACAAACGATTAAGACAATTTGTGATTCAATTGGACATGTTGGGAGGGCTACCACTTAAGACAGCCCCCAATTTGTTTTCGTTCTGGCGGTGCTCCTAATAGTGTAAAAACGAAAATTTGGCTTGCAAATTTCTGTACAAACGGTGTACAAACGATTGAAATAATTTGTGATTGATTTGGACATGGTGGAGGCTACCATTAAGAAAGGCCCCAATTTGTTTTCGTTCTGGCAGCGCCCCTAATTGTTATCAAACGTTAATTTTGCCTGCACATCTCTGTGCAAACGATGTAGAAACGATTGCGAAAATTTTTGCTTAAATTGGACAAGGTGGCGGGCTACCACTTAGACAGCCCCCACTTTGTTTCCGTTCTGGCGGCGCCCCTTATTGTCTACAAACGAAAATTTTACCTGCACATTTCTGTACGAACGACGTACATAGGATTGCGACAATTTGTGATTGAATTAGGCATGGTAGGGGGCTTCCATGTAGACAGCCCTCCCACATTGTTTTCGTTCTGGCGGCGCCCCTAATTGTATACAAATAAACATTTCGCCTGAAAATTTCTGTACAAAAGAAGTACAAACGATTGCGAAAATTTGTGCTTAAATTCGACATGGTGGGGGGCTACCACTTAGACAGACTCCATTTTTTTCTGTTCTGGCGGCGCCCCTAATTGTGTACAAACGAAAATTTCGCCTGCACATTTCTGTACAAACGATTGCGATAATTTGTAATTGAATAGGTCATGTTTTTGGGGGGCTACCTGTTAGACAGCCCCCAATTTGTTTTCGTTCTGGCGACGCCCCTAATAGTGTACAAACGAAAATTTGGAATGCACATTTCTGTACAAACAATGTACAAACGATTGCGATAATTTGTGATTCAATTGGACATGGTGGGGGGCTATCACTTAGACAGCCCCCACTTTATTTTCGTTCTGGCGGCGACCCTAAGTTTGTTCAAACAAACATTTTGCCTGCACATTTCTGTACAAACGATGCACAAACAAATGCGACAACTCGTGATTGAATTGGACATGGTGGGGAGGAGCTACCACTTAGACAGCCCCCATGTTTTTCTTTTCTGGCGGCGCCCTTAATTGTGTACAAACGAACATTTCGCCTGCACATTTTTGTACAAACGAAGTATAAACGACTGCGACAAATTGTGATTGAATAGGGCATGTTGGTGGGGGCTACCACTTAGTCAGCCCCAATTTGTTTTCGTTCTTGTGGCCCCCTAATTGCGTGCGAACATACATTTATCCTGCACATTTCTGTACAAACGAAGTACAAACAATTGCGAAAATTTGTGATTCAATTGGACATTTGGAGGGGGAGGGCTACCACTTAGACAGCCCCCATTTTTTTCTGTTCAGACGACGCCCCTAATTTTGTACAAACGAAAATTTCTCCTGCACATTTCTGTACATACGAAGCACAAACGATTGCGATAATTTTTGATTGAATAGGACATGTTGATGGGGGGCTACCAGTTAGAGAGCCCCCAATTTGTTTTCGTTCTGGCGGCGCCCCTAATAGTGTACAAACGAAAATTTTGCCTCCACATTTCTGTACAAAGAATATACAAACGATTGCGGAAATTTGTGATTCAATTGGACATGGTAGGGGCTACCATTTAGGGGTACTCCCTCGAGAGGAATCACTCTATTATATATTGCAAAAAGCAAAATTTAAAAATTCGCATTCGTCCAAAGTTATCGTGGGAAGTAACAGCCGTTTGTATGCGTACCACTAAATTGGCCTTCAAATTGACCACTAAATAAAAAGTAAAATTTATTTCTCAAATTTTGTAAAATCGAAGTCGGTGGGCATTATGGGAACAGTCTACAATAACAATATATGCAAATAAATATTAATATACTTCACGTTTTCCAGTGGGTGCAAGAAAGCTTCGAATAGTGTTTGTTGCCATAAGCATTAGGTGATATATATATATATATATATATATATATATATATATATATATATATATATATATATATAGTTCCATTTGTATTTTTCTTGTATTTAAATTTGCAGGTTTTTATGATTTTTGTATTCAGAAACAAGTGTACAAATAATACTATGGGTGGCGAGCACCAAACTAGTGTAAATTACTCTTGTAGTAACTCTTACTTCTTTAGTCTGGACTACTTTAGTAAATTACTCCCGTAGTAATATACTCTTTTAGTAACTGTTGGAGAGCTCAATTTCTATTTACTTCTTTAGTTGTAACTAAAGTAGTAACGCCCTTTTACTAAAGAAGTAAGCAATTTCTGCCCACTGCTGGGACGTGCATTTCGTTTCCTATTGGGAGCTGAAGCTTATCAGAAGAAGTGCCCATGAAAAAAGGCGTTACATGCGATTGTAGTGAAGAACAGCAGGTTGTTGGAAAAAGCAGACGAGCTTCGTTCGTTAAAAATGCGTTTAATACGAGGGGAATATAATACAAAAATGTTGTTAATTGAAAGATAAAGAGAAATCGTGGAAGACCATAACCTTAAAATGGAAGTTATGAATAAGAACGAATTCAAGAACGAAATGGAACAGACTTCAGGCAATGTGCTCCAGAAATTTATGCTTTTATAAATGCATGTGAATATATTTTATATGTATGAAACATATTCTTTTTGCTTGATATATTTTCCAATGGTTAATATGTTCTTGTTTTTCACATGACATAATATTTGTGTTTAAGCATCAGTACATTTAATTTTTCTAATTACCACATCCCCTAATTGCAAAATAAAGAAGAAAGAAAGAAAAGAAAGAAAAAGAGAGAAACATAACTAAAATTATACATAAATAAAATGGGTGACATTTCACTGCAGTAGTGACGATCCAGTGCCTTATTTATTCATTTAAGAAGGAATTTATTATTTTACTAGCAAATTAGGTATAATTTTTCTGACAGCTTGTCTTGCAGCATCTGCTTGTGGCTGAAATGCATATTGGTTCACGCCATTCACATCCACAACAGCAGTGTTTCTTCTAGACATGTTTTTTTTGGGGGGAGGGGGGAATGACCCTCGGATGCTCTGAGAGTTTTCTCCGGCAGGAGACGAAAATAATACTTCTATAATATAATAATAAATAGAATAGTACCATGTAAAAATGATATGATCCCCTTCGAATATTAAGTGTTCCCTCCGGGACATTTTTTCTGAAAGAAACACTGCGCAGCATCAGGGTGAAACACACCTACTTTTGTTCCAAAGTTGTGCAGAACTGCAGTATCCTCATAACATTTCCACACATGTTTTGTTTATATCTCATTGTTTTAGTGAGAATTTGGAAACGGTTCTTCCAAACACAGAATGTACGTTCTATTACACATCTTGTAACAACATGGGCTTTATTGTAGCACCCTACGGCTCCTGTTTGAGGTCGAAACATAGGAGTCATAAAATGTTTGGAGAGAGCATATCCACTATCCCCAACAAGCAACCCATTATATTGTTCGTTTTCCAATTCTGGAGGAATTCTACTATTGTCTGAAATGCGTGCATCATGCGTGGAACTCAGCCAATGGCTCACTACGCTCAAAATCTTCATATTGGCGTAATAAATGATTTGTGTATTGATAGAAAAGAAATTCTTGCAATTTCTCTATAGTTCTGCTTGTGCTCCAAAAGGACAAAGTATGGGTATAGGTACACAATCCATTCGAGAATCAACCAATTCGATAGAATTCACTTTTTTCCTTTATATATATATATATATATGTATATATATATATATGTGTGTGTGTGTGTGTGTGTGTGTGTGTGTAGTGGCGGATCCAGGATATTATCAAGGGAGGGGCTAAACCATAGTTTGCCGTTTTATCCAGTGTAAAGCAGGATTGAAGCCCATTTTATCCAGTGTAAACCTGAGCGTCAAGGGGGGCTATAGCCATTATAGCTCCCACCTTGGATCCGCCACTATATATATATATATATATATATTTGTTTGTTCTGTGGCGTGGACACACACACAGTAGCTTTAAGGTAATTGAACTGTCTATCACACTGTTAAAAGCTCTTCCAGCAGTATTACGATGTATGTTAATAAGATCCCCTACTAAGATTTAATAAGTACCAGTGCGAAGGACTCGCAATCTACAAAGAAGTTGCAGCCTAGGAGACAAAGCACGGTTCCTGTCAGAATTATGCTGCAGTAACGGCTTCAACATATCAAGCAGCCGCTCAAAAGATTCCTTAAGCAACCCAAAACGCTCTTTGAAATCAATGTCACTATACATTGCAAATAGGTCTCTTTTCTGCACTAAAACTCTCATTCTTGGGATGTCTACTTCTTCCTCCATCTCCATATATACTTCGTAGTCCAGGTAATCCATAGAATTCGATATTTAACACGTAGAAACCAAAGAATTCATCTTACTCTCTAACTTTACTCCTACTACTGCTTAGGAGTAAATTTTGGCCTTATTTACTCCTCAAGTTACTAATATAGTAGCGTACTCTTTGATGGTGCTCTCCACCAGTTTTGGAGTAAATAAATTTACTACAGTAGTAAACAAAAAATTTACTCCTGTAGTAATTTACTCCTTTAGTTCAGTACTCTCGACTGGAAGTCGCCGATTTCCTTCTCTCTTAGTAACTTACTACTTTAGTTTCACTTACTCTCGGTTGGTGCTCGCCACCCTATGTCTATCAAATGAAGAAGTTCAAAATATTAAAAAAATATATTATTCTGCTACTAGACCGTAATTACATTTATAATTTACATTTCATTTGGTACCCTCATATCGGTCCGCGGTGGCATAGTGGTAAGCAGGTGGCAATAGCCGAATGGTCTCGGGCGTTCGGCTTAGGATCATGAAGAGCAATCCACTGGGTGTTCGAGTACCTCTGAAGAGCATGGTCGGATTTTTAAATGTCCTGGACCTTTCTGTGTTCGCGCCCCTGTCGTGTTTGGATTACACAGAAATTACACGAACTGTCCATGGTGAACACTATAATGGTTGGGACGAACTTTAAAGAAAATGGTAGAGCGTTCACCTATGGTGCATGGGTCCTTGGTTCGATCTGGCCAAGTCAGCTTTCTGGTACAAACATTGTCTGCATGTGTTTCTTTGAGGTTATCCCGTTTTCTCCTACTTCATTCCACCATTTAATTCATTTCTCATCATCACCGTCTCATTTAGTCTAACCGGCATGAGCGAAAGACGTAAACTTAATATTTCATTTTTCAACCCTCAAATTCTAGCGAGTCCAAGGTTGAGAAATCTCGCAATAGACAAAGCGGACAATTTATTATTTAAAAAAATGTCCCACGACTGTGTCCTTTAGGTTGAATGAAATGGATGATCGATGAAATTGAATTATAAAATTGTACTTTTGTGCTTTCACTGGAAATGGAACCCGGGACTATGTGCAGCAAAGCCACACGCGGTAGCAACTAGACCAGAGGAAAAAGCTATTTTAATATAGAATAATAGGTGTCTATAGTGAAATATGATGTGATATAATACAAAAGGCCTGAACTTAAAGCGGGATTTTCAAAAATTGTCAACATACTTATTATACCGTTAGGAGGTAATGATGATGAGATAGGGGAAACGAATATTATGTTCAGTACATCAAGTAAATTTTTCGCCGTGGTTGTTTTTCTTTGTTAGTAATAATAATAATAATAATAATAATAATAATAATAATAATAATAATAATAATAATAATAATAATAATAATAATAATAATAATAATAATAATATTTTACTTACGTGTTCATTTGTATCTTACCGACACATATTCACATAACCATAGTAATATGTAGTTACGGAGTTCTTTCTTTTCTCTTTTTTCTTTGTTGAGAAGGAGAAAGTGAATCGTACACATTTGAGGTAAACGTGTGACAACTCATCTCTGTTGATAGTCGTGTTGGGGGTGGGTAGTGTGTTTGAAACTTCTATTGGTTGACACCTTCTTTTAGACTGAAAAATAGTGTTACAAAGTTGAGAACATTTCTCTACGTTAACAGAGTGATGAGGATAGGTACTACATTATTATAAAGCAAGTTTACTCTGAATTTCAGAACATATTTGGAGCATTGAGTGTCTTTTAAGAAGACATAGCATTTACAAATAATCTTTAACAATCGAAGAAAGACTCTAGATTATTTTCAACAACTATTTTAATTTCATAAAATTTAAACATATAGTGTGAAACATAGAGTGTGAAACGTTTCAAATAGTAAGGACAAACTCAACATCTGTCCAACTTTATATTTACCCAAAGTATAATAATCATAACAGAAATTTCAATAATCATAATAATAACTAATCAAAAGAAGAACTTTCTGTAGAGTTCTTCATTGTGAAGAAAGTTTAAAATTCGCCTTTCCCAAAGTAAATCTTTGTTGAGTTCACCGTTAATAACCGGAATGCTTCATATGTTTTAAAATAATATATATTAAGCATGGATTATACGCTAACCAACTTCCTGATATAGCCTGAGAAGCCAATTTGTAATGAAAACAGAAACAATATATAACAATATAAGATGAAGTTGAAGAAAGCTGGCTAGTGGCTGCACTGAAAAATATCATTTATTTGCTTGATGGAACTTGAGGAACCTCACACAGCACCTGGAGAAACCTCAGACAGTACAAATAGCCTTCGGATTTGTACCTGCGATCATCACATTAAGAAAAAAGATCCCTAACACTAGCATATATTTTTGATTGATTGTTTTTTATTTGATGTTGAACGTCTCCTTCAGCAGCGAGACAATATGGGACGTGGACCTACAGGTTAATAAGAAATCCGAATTGCATGTGCTCCCACCGATAACAGCTTAGGCACGAGGTAGCTACTACCCTAAATTTCATTTGTTTCATAAGCATTTCCCTTTTCAAATATCGGGTTCCTCTTGCATTCCTGCGAGTAGCATGTCTCGAAGCAGATTTTCTAATGGGAATTCGAAGGAACGAGCAAAATCTCGGATAATTATTACAGTCTATTTTCGTGGTGAGTGCAGATTGTCAGTAATCCTTTATCATGTACAGCGTTGACAATGTGTGTGTAATTGCACAAAATGTGTGCAATTTTGGCCTGTTTGTGCATTTTGTGTGTAATGCCAATCTGTGTGCATTTTGTGTGTAATTTGGCACAATTAAAAATTTTGATCATTGATGACTTTTACGAAGTTCCTTTCATTCAAATATTCATTATTTCCACCATTTTTTTTCTGAAAATTGCCTTCTAAAAACTACGAGCTCCAACTCCTGACTCCAGGCCAGCGCAATAAAACCACAGAGAAAATAACAAGTTATTTGTTATTATTGTTAATCTCTTGTTATTTTCTCTACAGTATGATAAAACCTATCTTGCTTCCTTGGTACGTCACTTCTTATTTTTCAGAGGCGGGTGTCATGACATCCCCAAGCAAAAGACGCTTTGTTCAAGCAAGCAATGGGAATGAATGTTGACCCTCAATGTTGGCCAAAACATGAGGCAGAGGTGATAAGAAGTCTTGTCTTCTCACCACTTGTGAAGAAAATGCAATTTTGCAAACAGATGAACGACAGAGTGTCCGATGTCCAATTAAAAACATTAAGTACATTGAAAGCAATGGCGCAGACTTTCCAAGATTTATGTGGGTGCATATCAATGGCGGGTTATATTAGCCTATATGTTTTCAGGGAAGTCTCGATGTTTGACTGATTTACTTTAAGTTAAAATATTTTATGAACAATGTTATAAAGGCCTGTGCTGTGAGAAAGTAAAATATATCGGTACTATAAGGATAAATTGAGGCTGCCCTAGCTCAGTCGGTAACACGACTGATTTAAACGCAAGAGAAAACTGGTTCAAACCCGGGTTGAAGTTAAAAATCTTGTGGGTGCGCCGGAGCCCTGGAGCACCCGCGTAGTCGGCGAGATGGTTGAAAGTAAAATGAAAGTAACAATTTGCGGGAATGTTACGGTTTTACCACAGCAATAATAATAATAATAATAATAATAATAATAATAATAATAATAATAATAATAATAATAATAATAATAATAATAATAAATCAAGCTCTTAATCCCTGAACAATGGCTGGTCAATGTACACTAATGTCCAAAATGATTGTCGCATACCTATAACGGTTGTGTTGTGCGAATGTAATTGGATAATAAACCTGCAAGGTACTTCTAGTACTGTTACTATGTGTATAATCGGGAAATGTATATTTGTGCTAAATTTCACAGAAAAAGATTATAAATACGAAAATTAGAATGAGTACATCAAAATGTTGCTAAATGGACAAGAAAGTTTTTTTCGTTATATTGTTCTTATTTACAGATCTTTTGACGTGAAATTTACCACATACATGTCGCTGCCGATTATACACATAATAAGAGTGTTAAATGTACCCTGCGATATCATTACCCAAATATATTCGCACAGCAAGCCTATTATAGATATGTGACAATCATTTTGGACATGAGTGTACGTATAAATATGTACGTCATTAGACATAATATATATATATATATATATATATATATATATACATAGATAGGTAGTTATATATTGTGTAATGTTGTGTGCACTGTCTTCCAGCTTGTGTGTAAAATTGTGCAATTTAGACGGAAAGCGTGTGTAATTTTGCTTGCCGTGTCTGGCAACACTGATCATGTAGGACATTCTTTCATTTTCTCTTACAAAAACAATAAAACACAGAGTGGAAGATAGGTAGCTACACAGAAACGCGAAATTGAAATCAACTTAAATCTTAAATTACTATAATCAACGTCTTTATTTTGACATAACTAAATCCCATTATTCGCAAAATCATTCAATTGCTGTGTAATATCATGCACTTAAATAACTATTCCAGAGAAGCAATATACTCCATCGTGGCTAAAAGATTGTCTTTTCACATTGTTTTAATAGGTTCTGGGTTTGATCTTTAAGGGATCCTATGTTTTCAATCCTAAGTTAAGCTGCCTGCTAATACTGGCTTGCCTTCTCTTGCTATAACAGTCGCTCAGTTCCTTCTGTAGCTAAAGAAAATATATTGTTAAACCATACTAAGTGAAAATAAAATGTTACCTATAGATTAAGAGGGTTTAAAAGGTTTAGGAATAAGTTTTATTCATAACTCACTGCAGAACACCCTCGTGTCTATGTGGATAGTGTACGCGCCTGTGGCGCAAGAGACCCTGGTTCGAATCCGAGCATTAGCTCATGTGGTTCCGATCCCAAGTTAAACTGTAGCTCCACGTCTCACATACTCTTGCTGCTGAAACGGACTCTAAACTGAAATTTCAAAAAAAAATCATATTACAACCAAATGTATTTATATTCATTATATATAGATCTCCTCATTGTTCAGCCGACGAAGAAAAGGATATATTTCTCAAGTACGGCTCTACAATGAAATGGAAACGAATAACGTGAACACAAGAAA
This sequence comes from Thermobia domestica, assembly GCF_964235325.1. NCBI lineage: Eukaryota > Metazoa > Arthropoda > Insecta > Zygentoma > Lepismatidae > Thermobia > Thermobia domestica. The sequence goes on from NC_137461.1 coordinate 75,987,379, forward strand.
ATTAAAGATGTTTCTCTCTGCATGAATATGAAGAATTCTATATAATTTTTATAACAACAGTAACTACTAGAGTTCACAAATTTGCAACACTGTTTTGGTTCGCATATTTTCGTTTATCTTGTCATCTATATCGCACTATAACACTTCCATTTTTTGGTAATCTTAATTGTGGGCTAAAGGTGTTGCTTAACACTGCACAGACTTTCATGACGAAGAAGAAGAGAGATATAGAAAAAATATGTTGATAATATATGATATCTGTTGTTATTGTAATACCAGATTCGTCGTTTTACGGGGTTGCTATGACAAACAGTAGCTGCTGATTGCGATGCAAAGAAATAATATATATATATATATATAATGAAAGCCGACGCTGACTAAAATTACTGTGTATTATTGCAAAGTAGTAAGTGATTGATTATATTGTGTGATTCAATCGTACGTGATATCTTATACGCATTATAATAGCGAACTGCGAAAAGTAACGATTATAGTTAAGTTATCGTTACAATGTGCGGCTTGTAGATTTTGAATACGAACTTCTGTCTGGTTTAATGTTTTATGTTCGTTGGGGTAACTGACGTTACTTTAATTGCAAGTAATTTCAGAAATTGCTTGCCTTCTTCGCTGCAATGGCTTGTTTGACGGTGAACATAGAGATGTTGGGGGCGGAAAAGTCCGTGATGATGTGATTCAGGAGGAAATCTATAAACGCATCACTGGTTTGGGATTTAACGGGCCAAGAAATGGCAAAGCTACTGGCATGATCAGTTACACAGTAGAAATGAGTGTACCCATCAGATTTTAAAAGAAATAATTTGCCGCAAAGATCCACTGAAATTGGAGAAAACACCGTAGCAGCTGTTGGTGGCCTCCGGGTGTGATCGTGATTGTGCGTATAGGAACACTTGAACAAAGCACAATCGAGACTGCCGTTAATTTTTGAAAGCAATAATGTTTTTAAATTGGGTATGAAATACTTAGGACGTAAGACAAGGTAACATTTTTGATATCCCGGGGGGCTGAGTGGTTCTTATGATTTTTTGTGAATATAGTATAGAAGAGAGAAGGAGGTACACAAAGCAAAAGTTGGGGAGTGATGGGAGAAAAACGACGGCGGTAAAAAACACACGATTTTGGAAACAATATTCCTTATTCCAGCGGGATTAGGAGGGGTGGGCAGCATTTTGTGAATGCAGAGCTTTGATAATTTTTCCAAAGAACTTATCTTGCCGTTGAAATTTGGGGAGGTCCAGGTTAGCGTCTAGCACGTTCGCTACCAAATGCCACACATATGTGCCAGGTAGCATATTTGAATAGACCGCCATTAAACAACAAAGACCTTGACATTGTGCCAGCCATTATGTACAGGGTAACTGAACGGCACATATATCAACGTCGTTGCAACGGAACGGAAGATATGCCAAGCGTTTGGTGAGGTTGTCGTTAATACACGGACAGTGCAGCAGTGGTTTCACAAATTTAAGACGTTGACGAAATACTCGAAGACGCACCACATCAGTGAAGAACAACACAAAACCAAAATAAAGATCTTCAAGCAAATATTGAGACGAACAGAGGATTAACATGTTAGGAATTGTGACTTTAATTCAGTGACTCAAGAAACCATTTGGAGCACCTCCATCAACTTATGAAGCACTACATGTTGGGTTCATGGATCTGACACGGTTTGACTCCAGGCCAGAGTACAACGCAAGCAGACACCTGAGATTCTTTGCTGTCCCGTCTGAGAAGGAAGCCATTTCATGATAGGATATTAATATATCATGAGAAATGGGTCCCGGGCGCCGTTATCATTGGTTAGCATCCCACAAAACAGAAACAGCCGAAACTAGCACTGGAAAAGAAAGTCTTCCTGTGTTTGCTGGGATCGTGTCTTTGAGAACTGCTACCACCTGGTCAGACCATCAATGCAACTGTGTACTGTCAGCAGTTGAACATTGTTCAAGTAAAACTCAAAACTATGTAGCCAGAACTTTTGAATCGGAAAGGCATCCACCTGCTAGACGAAAAAGCTAAGTTGCATGTGGCTAGGATGACACGGGATACAATTCTACGCTTTGGATGGAACACATACTCCCGGACATTGAACCGTTCTATTATCACCTGTCCTATTAAGTAGATAGTCACCTTAGGGAACGCTAATTCAAATCCCTAGTAAGGTGCAAAATGCACTTGATATCTTCTTCGTTTCACGGCCCCACCAAATTCTACCGCGATGGATGGAACGTTGGCAGAATGTTGTCGATGATGATAGAGACTATTTTTGATCTTCCAGGTACGTCTTTGGTAACATTTCGATGTTCGGGACTGGCGGGTGAAGAAGCGGCAAAAGTCTCTTGGTTATCTTTATATAATTTTTGCAATAATTAGCTTTATATAACTCGTATCCATAATAAAAACATTTTGTTCTATAGACCAATAATTAATGTCCTTCAAACAGGAAAAGAAAATCCGTGCAAATGACAAAGTGCCACGGAGGTCATAAGCGATTTACACGATTTACTACAACTTATCTGACAAGTAAACCTTACGTTTGGGTGAATCGAGTTGCTGACTGAGACACATATGAGAAAGTAGTACTAAATGTGGTCAGTATTTCAGTGAAGTTATAGGTGCGAAGCTCCAGGGGTTTAGGAGATACAGCTACCAGAACATCACATGGAAGTACAGAATAGTCTTCATACAGTTGGAGGTAAGAGCTCTGTAAGACCTCTTGTAACGACAAAAGTTGAATAAAAATATATGGGTACATATTAAGACTAGGGGGAAGTGATATAGTAAGGGTATACCTGACGGCGGCCATCTTGAAATCCGCCATTTTGATTTAAGGTTAAGTTTTTAAAATAGGAATAGGGTCATATGATACATGATTTAAGGCGCAAATTTAATCAGAAGAACAATGGTGACGTTAATTTTGATTTACACGCAATTGGTAAAAAGTTACAGGGAAATTAAATATTGTTGCAGCATATGTATTAGTTCTATACCCCACCTTGTAAATTTTGTGTTAATGATAATAATTAAATAAAAAGCAGGTGGATAAATATTATTTCTATGGTAAGAGTTGCCTTGATGGCGGCCATGTTCAAATCCGCCATTTTGAATCAGACAAAAGTTTTAAACAAAACTCATAACAGTGACACCTTATTAATAGCAAATTTTACCATAACTCCAACGATATAACAATTTTTGCTTTATCATTAACCAGCACAAAATTAAATGGATCGCTCCTTACGACTACTGCTTTGACGGAAATGTTAATGATAAATGTGTCAAGTGTAACTCGATTGCCTTTGTCAGGTGTGCTCACTGTGAGCAGAGCATTTGTGCAAGTCATGCACTCTTTTCTGAACTACATATTGATTGTACTAATTGAGGATTGTTCTGGAAGAAATACCCAATTTCAATTTTGACTCAATTCCACTTTGGTCATTTTTTCCTTAAATTAACAACTTGTATATGCGATAACAAATTCTGGTTAATGATAAAGCAAAAATTGTTATACCGTTGGATTTATGGTAAAATTTGCTATTAATAAGGTGGCAATGTTATGCGTTTTGTTTAAAACTTTTGTCTGATTCAAAATGGCGGATTTGAACATGGCCGCCATCAAGGCAACTCTTACCATAGACCTAATATTTATCCACCTGCTTTTTATTTAATTATTATCATTAACACAAAATTTACAAGGTAGGGCAAAGAACTAATACCTATGCTGCAACAATATTTAATTTCCCTGTAACTTTTTACCAATTGCGCGTAAATCAAAATTAACGTCACCATTGTTCTTCTGATTAAATTTGCGCCTTAAATCATGTATCACATGACCCTATTCCTATTTTAAAAACTTAACCTTAATTCAAAATGGCGGATTTCAAGATGGCCGCCGTCAAGTATACCCTTACTATATTACTTCTCCCTAGTCCTAATATGTACCCATATATTTTTATTCAACTTTTGTCGTTACAAGAGGTCTTACAGAGCTCTTACCTCCAACTGTATGAAGACTATTCTGTACTTCCATGTGATGTTCTGGTAGCTGTTTCTCCTAAACCCCTGGAGCTTTGCACCTACAACTTCAATGAAACTCTGACCACAATTAATATTACTTTCTCATATGTGTCTCAGTCAGCAACTCGATTCACCCAAACGTAAGGTTTACTTGTGAGAGTGAATTATTTAATAAGCAAAACTCAATAATTCTTGCTACAAAATGATGTTATATTTTACACGGCATCAGAATATAAGAGAAACAGGTAACAACCAATAAGACAACTACAATAACAATAGTAGTTAGTACAAATTATATTAGTTGATATTAGCCTATTAATTATTATTACAGTAATAAGCACGTTATTTGCTACTGTTTTTCTTGACTACTATTTCAAAGGAAAAATGTGTTTCTACAACTCGACCATTGAGTTGGATTCTAAGAGTGAGCGTAAATAAAGAGAAACATTAGTTTCAAAAAGCTATAATCACTTGCAGATTCTAGGAGAAAACAAGAATGGAAGGACAGTATTGTTAAAGAGAGGAACACTGTCTTTAAAGAAGAATAGAAAACTGAAATAGTAACTAATTGGTATGTAAACATCCACCCACGGATCATCACATTTTATTTTTCAGTATCTGGAAATTTCATAACACAGTAATATAACGTTGGTTCCATCTTCTAGAGCTTGATACGGAATTGATATTTGTTACATTGTTGTTCCTATTTGAAGATCTGAAATAGTATATAAAATTTTCTACATTAATTGGTTTTAAAATGTTACCTTCAGAAACGAAAACAAATTAACATCCATAATACAGGAATGATGTTAAAAATTTATTCATCTTGTTCCCATCATGATGAATTGCATACAATGTAATATACCATTGAAGCACATAAAAGTATTACAATCAAATGCTTTCTTCTTTAATTGTTTACAACACTATTGTGTGCAAAGGGTTTAGAGTTCGGCCATGCATCAATAATTCTACAGATATACTTAAGCAAAATACCAGAAATGCAAGAAGTTCCGGTTAATGTTTACTTAAAAACACTTAGGTATATACAAAATTCCTACTTGCTTCCGTCTCCTTATGTCTTTTCCCTAACAAATTTGAGTCAACTACAAATTTCTCTTTCCAATTTGGGGTGATAGGCAGAGAAGTTATAAGTGCTCTTGCATGTATTGTGAAATGTCGAGTTCCACACATTTTACAAACCCTAATATGGAAATGACCCAATGACCTGCTTTTTATTTGTTGGTAACATGGACAACAGACTAAATAAGGGGTTATCGTTCACAGGCAAAACTACGACTTTCAAATTATGTGAACCGAAAAGTCAGATTTTAACTAGTGCATTTATAAGTACTAGCTGCAATGGGGTAATCCAAGATAGATCGAAGACAGAACCTGTTCCACAGATGTCGAATCCATATTATAGGGTTATTACTCAATATGAATCACTGTGTTCTATACAAATATAAGTTGAAACAATTGGTTGTTAATTTGAACCTTTTTAAATTTGAATAGAGAATTAGAGGAGGAGATATAACCTATTCTCGGAACGCTAAATCGTTTGCAAAACACAATTTTAAAATATCTTTTACTGCTTTAAGCTTTGAACATCTGAAAATAGAAGTACTAATCAATGCAACTATTTTCCGTCTAAATGCAAGTCTAGAATACAACACCTTTTCAATCTTCAATGATAAAGAAACTTCCTCAACATTGGGATGTACCTAGGGTTGGGGGATGTACCTAATTTCTACATTTTCCCTGGAAATTGAGAATTTCCCTAAAGTTTCGTATTATTCTGTATTGCCATATACTTTATCCCTCGTCGTTTGCTGCTAAGGAATTAAATACACTTTAAGCCAGAATCTCATTATATGTGAGTTATGCATCATTATTGAAGTAATAATGATTCAGTAATGAAAATTGGTTAACATGTTACAGAAAAGTGTAAAAATAAGTCAATGAAGATATTGGTTTCCTCACGTGTATTACTGAGAACCTATTCTTTGAACGCTGAATCGGTTGCAAAACACAATTTCAAAATATCTTTTACTGGTTTAATCTTCGGACATCTGAAACTAGAAGTACTATTAAATGTAACTACTTTCGATCTAAATGCAAGTCTAGAAAACGACATTTTGTGAGTCTTCAATGATGAAGAAACTTCCTCAACATGGTTGGGGGATGTAACTAATTTCTACAATTTCCATGGAAACTGATAATTTCGATAAGGTTTTGTATTATTCTCTATTGTCATATACTTTACCCCTTGTTGTTTCCTGCCAAGCAATGAAATACAGTTTAAACCAGAATTACATATTATTGTGAGTTATATAGCATTATTGAAGTTAGAATGAGTCAGTAATGAAAATTAGTTGAAATGTTACAGAATATTGTAAAAATAAGTCAATAAGATATTGGGTTTCTCATGTGTATTACTGGTAAGAAAGTATAGGTAATTTTATGTACAAAAATTGAGACAAAGCAAGGAACATTTTACATAAAATATAACAATACTAAGAACCTGAAAAGAAAAATGAACATTTCGATTATTTTTAACAGGTAATTTACGTAATACAATTAAATCTACAGCACGTTTTCTGATATTCACGCAATTTTTTCTAATTCACGCAATGCCATGAGCTAAAAAGTACATCATTTCCCACCGAATATCTTATTTTCATATGACATTCAACAATATTATTTCTAATGCTGTTACTGTGTCCCTGACATTTAAAAGAAATGATATGGCCTTGTGCTAGTACAAATGTTGTAATTGACATATCACAACTTAAATTTCCATATTTACTTTTTGTTTCCTGGAAGCAATTTGTATCGTTTACTTGAAATATACATATACTTTTTTTCACAACTAAGTAAAGTTGTACTTTTCACATTCAAACAGTTTAAAACATGTAAAATATTGCCTATTGGCCTGTTGCTAAAAGTTGAAAGAAATATCCTATCAATTAAATTAAAGCACTACAATTGCAATCGACCTGTTCTTGGTGTATAAGTATTTTAGCTTGTTCCTTTCGTGAAACACGTGTAGCGTAAATGAATGATTTTTGTGTAATTTGGCAATCATGTTCTTTGGACACTAAGAGGGCACCAATCTGTATCTAACGAAAAAAAACTAGAGGTGGGTCAATATGACCCATATTTTTTTGGGACTATTTAAATGTGTACGTCGTAATTGTTTATGTTTAAAGTTTTAGTCGGATATATTATTATTATTATTATTATTATTATTATTATTATTATTATTATTATTATTATTATTATATAAAAAGTTATAATAATAATGAAAATAATAGTAATAATAAGAAGAGAAATGTGACGATAACAACGGGTAGGACTTTATTTTAATGTTACCATAGCAATACTCATTTACTAATTAAGTTTCTAATTATTGACTTATATGCGTGACTATTTATCTCTTAATTGGAAAATAATAATGATTTTTTGTTTCACTTTGCTATAGTCTGGTTTTATTTCAAGCAAACCTGCTATTTTAAATATAACTTATTTTTCAAAGTTTTATCATCTTATCTCTCATTCATAATTTCATCTGCAAAGTCCAGAATCAATATTTTTTCTGTTGATGTGCTTAATTTTATCTTTCCTGTACAAAATGCAGGAGTGTATGCCTTCAAGATTTAAAATATAATAAGGAAACAAAGTTGTTATTGTCGGGTTTTTCTTTTCAAGTACAGTACTTACATTTATTCCCAAGTTCTAGAGGTTGTGAAAAAATGGGACATACTTGCGTGAGGCAACAGAAAAGAAATTTTAAAAAACGCTAAAAGTAATTAATACTTTATTTGTGAAACCACTATTTGGCGCAGTGCGGCAAGGATTGGATCCTGTGTTGCAGTTGTAATTGGTTTGTTTTGCAGCGTACATTGCTCTTCACACTTATTCATATACACTTATAAAAACAACAGAAACATCTTTAAGTTGCATTCAATATACGGAAGTTTCATGCTCTTAATATTTCTAAATTTGAAGCAATAGCGCCTTAGCATATTGTGTAATATAATGAAATGCTGATATACATACATATATATATATATATATATATATATATATATATATATATATATATATATAACACTTTGAATCAGTATTTAGTATGATCTTAGTGGCACTCTGACCGCAGCGTTAACAGGAACAACAGAAAGAGAAATTATGCTGGTCTCAAGGCAAACAGTGTCAATTTTTGAAATTATTAGTATTAATATACTAATAGGTATGTGTTCCGTAGTCACTAAGTGCAGGGGGTCTCGATGTCCTAGAACATTAAATTTTCTACACGGCCAAGCCAAAATGTTGTCGTCATGGCTTTCGGAATGAGCAGGATTTGACTCCCATATTTCTCATTTGTGTTGCTTTTGTGCTGCCCGTTTTGAGTTTGATTCTAAATTTAGCGTCACTTTGAGCAGCGAGGCTATATAAAACGTTAACCTACAGTTTAACGTGGAATCTGAACAATCTGAGCTCATGCCCGGAATCGAATATGAAAGAAAAAATAAGTAAACAATTAGTATTAAGCACAGTTGTCTCTCTTTTCCCCACAATGTGGAACAAAAGCACCAATTGGCTACATGAAGACGCAAACAGGCAAGGAGAATGTGCCCACTATGATCTTGAACCCTAGCTTGAAGTTTCAAGGTGTTTATTCCCCCATCCAGTATGAATGTTCATTTTCGTGCTCCCCTTTTTTAACTTCCAACCGTAAAAAGCAAATGTAATTCTTTATTTACAATGTCCTTGATTTCTAGACATACTTTATGAACAGTAACATTTTATATATGTTTCACCATCCCATGGTAAGGTATACGGTACACATATCACTTTGACTCGTACAACGTGGGTAGAGTAACTACTTAAAATGATCAGAAATGACAGACATTAGTGTCGAAACTCTAGTTTTCGAGGTCGCTGAGAAGACAGTTACACTTTCGATGCTGTTTAACTGCTAATTCAGCCACGCAACTTGAGGGAGAGGAGTTACGTAGATAATGATAAAAACTGACTAATATCAGAGTCGAATTCATAGATTTCGGGGTTGCTGTGATACAAAGTAACACTTCGTTAATATTCAAATTCAGACCCACAACTTCGGCGCATCCCTACACCAATAAACACCATTAAATCGAAGAGTTAATTTCTATGTGATCATGTCAATGACATTAAATTGTACTATGTAACAAATATAAATGAAGACTAAGAAATTGCATATTTGAACATCGTTTCTTTGTATCCATTTATTATATAAGTGTGAACCATACAGGGAAATCCAGAAATTCCTGCCGCTTAAGGTTTAATCAAATTAACCATCTTGCCTCCCACAAATACTTTCCATGCAGTAATACCATTTCGATTATGATAATACAGTATATGATCCTGAAACCGAGACAGGCGATTTATTCAGCGAATTTATCAATATATTTTTGAAATCCAAGCCTGACCTGTCAACTGTATCACCAATTATGAAAAACAAGAATATATTCACATAATACAACAGAGTGAAGGAATTACTTTGGATACATCGAATATGGTAACAAATTCAGCAAGACGTAGTCCCTCAAATCTCTGCTTAAATGTGGTTTGCAGAATATTCGCCATAAGGGACAATTTCACTCAGTCTACCATCACTAATGATGAAAAAGAACTGTATCAGAAATTAATAGCTATAGATATACAAGTAAACAAAGTTTTACAACTAAGTGATTCGGTCTTATGCGTTTATTAGCAGTGTATGGCAATTCTAATGTTGTCCTCTGAGCTTGTACGAGCTGCTAGGGTCGCTTGGTACTCTTGGTACTCTATAATGTTTAGAACTGCTCCAAGAAACAGTGTTATATTTTGACACAGATTCTGTAATACTCACACAGCGACTATCTAAATATACAATACACCATAGGTATTTCTTCGCTCCATGTTCAGAATAATCAAATTTTGGAAAAATGCATAGGTCTGCATTAAGAAATTTGTGCATGGAGTACCAAAATAGTATGCTGTGTAAATCTGTGACCCCGATACGAAGTCAATTAATTATGTATGTAAAAGTCGTGGATGAAGGCAAAAGGTAAATTTGAATAGGTTGGAACAAATGATCCCCTAATAGTCCCGTGAAAAAATATCCACGGGTATGTCACACATAATTTTCAGAACTCAGAATCAAAATCTTGTACAAAACCCGAAGAAATCTAGTTTCAATGATATAAACGAAGAATAAAATCTGATATTTATGAGACATTGTTATATGGGTAGAACAAAGGAAAAGTAAAAAAAAATAAATACAATAGCCATATTTGATTTATTTCCCAATATCAATCCCAACAACATTTCGTGTACTTCATTTCCCAAAATAAAAAAGACGGGAACGAAGAAAATCGAAGACGTAACCAGAGTACATGCCATGGCAGAATTTTGCATGATACAGTATCAAGATATCATACATTTTCCCTTTCCTCCTGATACCCAGGGAAGACAAACCAGTAGAAAAAATTATGCACAGAAAATGACGGAAATACAAACCGCAATGATATTTTATATTAGACCGAAGTGAATCCCAACATTTCACAAACACATATCTAATGTCCTTGCGAAAATCCACCCGAAACGAATTCAGGCACAATAAATGACCTTTAATAATTTTATGTGTAACTTGTGTAAATATTGAATGTTGTTCAATATCCACTATACAGGTTTTCCTCTTATATTAGGATTCATCTGAGCACACAATTTCTTGCATCGGCGAAAATCGAATGAATACAACATTCAACAGAGAATTGTTTCGACGACCTAAAGAAGAAGGATACCTTACATTGTATCTATTAAATATTTCCAATCAATAATTTTCTAAACATGAATCATATTAAAAGGAAACTGTTTGGTTTATTTTTCATCTCTCTCTATCTCTCTGTCTATTACACACAAATTAAGCATGCGATTTTATTACGCACACTCATGTCCAAAATGATTGTCGCATCAATAACTATTTCCTTGTAAGAATATAATTTGATAATGATTTTGCAGTTTACTTCTAATACTCATTCTGTGTGTAGAATCGGAAAACAAATTATTTGTGGTAAATAATATAGAAAAAGAATTATAAATACAAAAATTAGAATGAGTAAAACAAAATGTTGCTAAATGGAAAAAAAGATTTATTTTTTATTGTTCTTATTTATTGCTCTTTTGACATGAAATTTGCCACATACATAAGTTTGCCGATTATTCACATACTAACATTATATGAAATACTGGGCGTATTTATTATCAAATTATATTCTTACAACAACATATTTATAGACATGCGACAATAAGTTTGGACATGAGTGTACCTGCTGATCGTTATTGATGTTCATGAAACATGTAACTTTACCTCACAAATAAAATCTCAAACATACCTTTACTTTGGGTAGAAAGAAGAACAAAGTTATGTAAATAAATGTTTACAATCACGAAGAAACAATTAGTTATCAAAATGAAATGAAATCTTTAAGTTTAACGTACCACTGTTATGAAGGTTAGGCTAAAGGAGACGGTGATAATGAAAAATGAGTGAAATGGAGGAGTGAAGAAAGTGGGAGGAAACGGCAGAATTCCGGGAAAACCCACGCACACGGTGTTCGTCCACCACAATTCATATATCTACATATATATACATAAATACATGATTCAGAATTCTGCAGTACTTCCGCAACAATTTTTATGTAGTTAGCTAGAGAGGTCTTCAGATTATATCCCGTAACCAAACTGCCTGTTCAAAAAATGTTGCGTGGGTATCTCTGCATTCTGAAACATGTATTTTTTGATATAACACATATTAGTTCCTAAGTGAAGTCTTGACCCTACCACGGTAGGTCCCATAGTTTTGGAGCTATGGACAGTTAAAGTTTAATTTTTCATGTTTTCGGAGCCTATAACTCCGAAAGGAAGCACTTGTGCACCTAGGTTGGTCTTATTTTGGTGTGAGGAATCATCTCCCAAAGGTTGTCGGTGTTGTTTTTAAACATCTTGTATATATATGGAATACGATAATGGAGGTTTCACTATACAGACTTTTCTCACGTTATTAGTGCACATGAGGGATAAGCGCTTTGGGGGTAACACTGGGATAATTCCACGAAGTAGTTGTGTAGCTGGTACAAAATATCCATAGAAGTTGACGTTAGCATGCACCAACTAAGTGCAGACAGGCACGAAATAGAATTCAAATATTGCTGGGCGCGTTTACAACTGATACGCCCTGGGTTTGCAAACCACAGACTTCACTAATAAGGTTCTAGCTTTCGTATTAGTCCTTCAACGACTAATTAACGTCTGTCCCTTAACATGATGTTCTGCCTAATCCAACGAACGTAGTGGTTGCTTGAAGATACGTAGTATAATTCCTGGAGCTGAAACATTAGAGGTCCGAGCCGGATTGGCCGATTGGTCAATGTTGACAGTTCATTCTGGAATGCAATCAGGTTAAATCACCAGTATTTACATGCAAATTGAATCTTAAAAAAAATGACGTTAATTTACAGCTCACTGGTCAGGATGCATAAGGCATTGCGATAACTTGGTTGTGGAAACGTTTTGATAAAAGATGACTGAACGATACGTTGGCGACGATCTGGCGTTCAGACATGTGGTCTGCTAGTATTTCTGTAGAAATAAATGATTGAAGAATGCACTTGATTCATTTCCCAATAATTATAGAACATAGTCTTTGCATATTAATGTGTAACAAAGTGATAAAATTTTAAAAATAGGTTTGTATTTTAAATGTGATTGGTTCTGTGATGTAAAAGGCAGAAATGTTTGGAGACTTTAAATTTTCCATTGAATTATAAATCCTAAAAATATTTAAACTGCCTCCACTTTATGCATTACCTGTTTTATACACATTTTAAAATGTAATTAAATATTTTATCTCATTACATATTGTAATATACAATAAAAGAAACACTGTAAACTCAAGTAAGAAAATACGTCATTCAGAAAATGATCGTAATCTTTGTCACACACTAAAATATTTTCACCGCAAAACAATGTTTCAAATATATATACGAGTGAACGATGAAACATTCGTTTGTTCTAATGCGTGGGAAGGAAGCAATTCCTACCGAAGGAAGAAATTATTAAGTCGCAGAAACTAAGTATAAATGGAAGAATAATTGCTGTCTTTACGAAAGATACACAGCGTCCACAAAAATTATTTCTGGGACCTGGTGACGGTTATATAATGACACCCGATGATTGTTCAACATGTCGAGTGCAAGCGAAGTACAGATTGAGAACTCTTGGCCGTTTAATTAGATTGGAATAAAGTTAGATTTCTCACCAAAAATTATGATCAGTTAGTTGCGAACACTGATATGCTGTGAGAATTACGTGCATAAACGTTCAGTGGTTTCACCTAAGAGCTATCTAAAAATAGTTATTTTAATTAGTTGTTCAGTCACTACAACAAAACACTAAAGTTCCTGCAAGAACAATATCAAATCCACGTGTTCGACAAAATGATAAGATCTTTTTGAATGAGTGTTGTAGTTGGGTTTCCTTATCTTCCGTTTCCTTCTATGAAGAAATTAGGGTAGTCTTCCAGTGTTGAATGTCCCACATTGTTCTCCGATGTTGATGAGGGGTAAAGGAGAAGAAGCTTTTGTTACACATGGGTGTGAGAAAGACGAAACATGGCTTTTAAGACTTGTGTGATAACTTTTTCTTGAGTGAACTGAGCAGAGGTCGTTCATAGGGCAATTTAAATTGTTACTTACTTTTTAAAAATACTTTTCGTAAAATGTTTATAAGTGTTCCGATTCGATCACTTTATATCGTTTATTGCAAAATAAGTGTTACAACTCTTGCGAGGTGACTCCTGCCACTGAGAAAAGAAAAAATGTTCTCCTGAACTTTCGGCTATCGGACATAGTTTCGGATCTACAAGGTGCCGAAAGCGTCGGAAAATGACTTTCGCACGCTAATAGTTCGGAAACTATCCAACGTAAAGATGGCGGGTAAAAAAATCACTGAAGAAGTCATACCTGCTCTATTGAATGTTTCATGTTTCACAATTCTACCATTCACGCACAAGGGATAGCCAAAAGGAACGTAGGAAGTCCCGGATAATCTGCCAAATGAAAATTGGTCTAAATTGATATGAATTGATAGGGTTTCTACCAGGTAACAATAATTCGTTTATATTAAGTCGATATCTGGAACAAATACAAAATGGCGGACACCTTCATGTCCGTTGTGTGTGGTTGAATAATCGCCAGGTACGGATGCTGACCAACAGTGACGTTCTGACTATTAAGTGTAGCAAATTTGTTCTCAAATGCTCTAGAAATTCATCTGGAGTGTCGGTACAGCACAACAGATGAAGCAGGGTGACTCACATGTGTGGAAACACGCAAGGAAAAGTGCCCAGAAATGCACTCATACTCAGTAAACGTGAGTTCAAAAGGTCGGAAATGTAAGCATTAGCGTCAACAACTTCATAGCCATTGCCAATTCACCAATAATATTCCCTCAATCCAATGCAATATGATGTGCGTGGCTGCATAACAATAAGGATGCAACAACTGAGGCCAGGTTGAAATTGTGCAAGGGGACTCACAAAGGAACTGGGTAAACTAAACGAATTGTCACTAATTTGATCGCATGATCGATATTGAAATGTGGACAATGTGTGTGTCAACATGCAGCTAATGGACAAATGTCAGCATGTCCCACTACTGCTGGGACACCGTCCCAAGTGCGAAAACTAGGAAAATAACGTTGTACACTCTGCTATTACATTTGGTGCACTTTTTGGTAGAACGTAACAAGAACACGATTGTACCAATGTCCCATTAGGTTTTTGACATTGTCGCACGGTCGACACATATGAAAAAATCCATGGTTCATATTCTAATAGAGCGTAAAAATAACAAACTTGTGTCATGTCCTACGTCTTCTGGAACATATAAAGTACTCAAAATATAGGAAAATACCTCCAGAAATTCGTATCTTACACACAGTGCACATGACAAGACAAAGAGGGAAATGAACTAATTTGACGTATGTAACACTACTGTTGGAACACCATACATATGGAAAATAAAACGACATAGGAAATTGGAAGGAACGTCTTAAAGCTCTGATTGTTTACAACTGTGCAGTAGGAGTAACAAAATGAAACACATAAGCATGTCGGGAGGCTGCATAAGAGCGCTTGCCAAACAAAGTGGGTACTCCTCAAAGAAATGAATACAGAGAAAGTGAGGCTCTCTCGAATCCTAAGGGCTAGAGCGATAGCTTTCCCTCGCGTGGCCACAGTTTCCAATCTTACTGGGATCCCACGCCCACAGATGCAAGACCCGAGTAGTTATTTTCATATTTTTCTCACGTGGGACGTGTCCAAGCAATAGTGGGACATGTTGACATTTGTCCACTAGTTACATGTTGATATCAACACACACATTGGCCACATTTCAATATCGATCATGCGATCTCACTAGTGGCAATTCATATAGTTTACCTAGTTTCTTTGTGAGTCCTCTTGCACAATTTCAACTTGGCCTCAGTTGTTGCATCCTTATTGGTATGCAGCCATGCACATCATATTGCATCGGATTGAGGGAATATTTTTGTTGAATTGGCAATGGCTTTGAAGTTGTTGACGCTAATACTTACATTTCCGACCTTTTGAACTCACGTTTACTGAGTATGAGTGCATTTCTGGGCACTTTTCCTTACGTGTTTCCACACATGTGAGTCACCCTGCTTCATCTGTTGTGCTCTACCGACACTTCAGGTGACTTTCTAGAGCATTTGAGAACAAATTTGCTGCACTTAATAGTCAGAACGTCACTGTTGGTCAGCATCCGTACCTGGCGATTATTCAACCACACACAACGGACATGAAGGTGTCCGCCATTTTGTATTTGTTCCAGATATCGACTTAATATAAACGAATTATTGTTACCTGGTAGAAACCCTATCAATTCATATCAAATTAGACCAATTTTCATTTGGCAGATTATCCGGGACTCCCTATGTTCATTTGGGATATCCCTTGTGCGTGAATGGTAGAATTGTGAAACAAGAAACATTCAATAGAGCAGGTATGACTTCTTCAGTAAATTTTTTACCCGCTCTCTTTATATTGGATAGTTTCCGAACTATTGGAGTCCGAAAGTGATTTTCCCACGCTTTCTGCACCTTGTAGATCCGAAGCTATGTCCGATAGCCGAAAGTTCAAGAGAACTTTTTTTATTCTCAGTGGTAGGAGTCACCTCGCAAGAGTTGTCACACTTATATTGCAACACCCGATATTGTATAATATAAAGTAAATATACACACATAATAACTATTGAGAAAAATATTGACTTAAAGAGGTACCAAACGTTTCAAGAAAAATTAGTAAAATCTTCCCTTTAAAATATGCTTTTATCTGTAGACTTCAGATTTCAGAAACGCATTTAGCGAGTTGAATCGTGACTCTATGCTCAGACAGGTAAAAACAGATTTCCATTAATTTATCGATATGTCGATCAGTTCTACTCGCAACCGAGCAGCTTGTACTTAGGAGATGAAACATTCCTCTCTCAGCGTGGCGTACAACAAAGTGACCCTCTTGGCCCTGGTTTGTTCGCACTAACTTTGCAATCCATTGTTAACAGTATCGATACGGAACTGAACACTATAGCTGGAGACAAGAATAGAGTACTCGAGACATTGGAAATGATCTGTAGACGGGCTAAGGAAATCGGATTGCAAATGAATTTCTCCAAATGTGAGGTCAGCTTTGTCGGAGTCTCCAACGAGCAGTCGAATAACCTCTTCAAGCTGTTTGACGAAGCCACGTCTGAGATTCAAAGAATTTTGACAGATGACGCCACCTTATTAGGTGCAGCATTATCTAATGAGGCAAGACGAACAATATTAAAAGTCAAAATTTATAAATTACAATTCTTCTTTACACGTCTTTCCTTGATTTCAGCTCTCTCTGCTTTTATCTACTACGTGCCTCATTGTCCATGCCAAGGCTGTTATACTTTCTTCACTCGACTCCTTCTTGGAGGGAGGCTGATCTTCTGGAATGCTATGACAACACCTAGAAAGCCGGTCTAGAATCAATCCTTAATTGTTCACTCAACAATAACTCTTGGCTGCAGGTGTTCCTCCCTGTTAATCAGGGAGATCTCGGTATTCGCCGCGCCATGGACCTGACTATTTCATCCTTTCTGCCTTCATTCTACGGCGCTAAGTCATTGATCGAGACCATTCTCCAACAAGGTCTAAGCCTAGTATCGGATCGGATGTCAACAATAGCTGTGCTAAGTGGTCATCTAAGAGGCATCAGGTCCCAAGAGCTGACTACAATCATCTTGGAACGATCCTCTTATAAATCATCACTTTTCAACTCTACTTCAGTCATCCGGTAAAACAGAAGATAAGGCTAGACTCCTAGCTACATTATGTTCAGAAGCAGACGCTTGCTCCATGCTATCCCATAATTTTTAGGATTACATCTTCCCAAAGACAGTTTTCGAATTGCCAGTGCACTGCGTTTGGGAACAGATGTTTGCGAGCAACACAGATGTCTTGCCTGTAGAACTGTCGTAAACAAGAAGGACCTTCATGGACTCTCCTGTGCCAGTAGTGTGCACAGACATTCGCGCCACTCCAGCTTCAACGACAATATCATGAGGGCACTAATTTCAGCATGTGTTTGTTCTATACGCATTCGTTGGGATGCAGTCGTGCAGACGGTAAGAGGCCAGATGGTATGACCCTAATGCAGTGGAAGAAAGGAAAAACACTTCTATGGGATTTTGCTTGTTCCGACACATTTGCTCCTTCAAATCTACAGTCTTCCTCAACACAATCTGGTAACGTGGATGCTCGCCGTGAAACAGAAGTACAACAATTTACTCGAGAAATATCATTTTGTCGCTATAGCTATCGAATCAGGTGGTTCATGGTGTCCCGAAGGACTAAACTTAATAAAAGAAGTCGGTCACATCATTTATTTATAATCAGGAGACCCTAAAGCAACCTCTTTTCTACTACAACGCATCAGTATGGAGGTACAAACAGGGAATGTTGCATGAGTTTTGGGAACGCTACTCTCTGGTAAGAAACTGGAGGAAATCTTTTTTCTGTAATCATTTCGGCGAAAGCTTGAAAGTGCTGTTGCAAAACTTATCACACCAATACATATTATTTGATAATTATGTTGTTGTTATAGTGTGAAAAAATATTGTTTTTAACACTGCAACAGGCGCACGGATTTTTGTGACATGGAGAGTCGCGCGGGCTACCACTGTAGCCCATTTTTTATTTTATTATATTAGCTAATTTGTTAATATTTTTATCTTTCTTGTAGAGAAATGTATTTATAAACTGTTTTAAGGGTCTTATACCCAATTTGAGAAATATGTTTATTTTGAAAGCAATGTATATACAAAGAAGATCAACGCCATTCTTTTTTCAAAAGTAATACACGAATAGGATTGTAGGAGTTTTAGCAATAAATGCACCTATCTGGCGCATTTCGAACTTTTCTTCATCGTAAACATATATGTCGAAATTGTTTTAAAAATACGCATTATTTTACAAAAATTTTAAAAACAAAGCTTACAGATAAACGTATTATCGACAAAACATATATCTTTTCAGCGAAATATTTTTTAACATTTCTTGCTCTCAAACGTTTGATTATGATTTTGCATAATTATACATATGCTATTTACTTTCATATATTTTCTTTTTCTGTTTTCTATTCAAGTTCCTCGAAGCATGTTCTGCACACAAGTGATTCAGTGGCCGATGCACATTTTCCTTCAAGCATTGACCACTCATCAAAAGCATCAAAATGGCAAGAAGGGCACATATTTCAGTCTCGTCTGTAAGCTTTGCATCATGGTCATGCACAAATAATCTCTTTCTGACACTCTTGGCATTTTGCAAAGTCATTGACCATCTGATCAACACTCAAACTATGATGAAACAACTTTCGATGTTTTGGAACACTTATGACACCAATAGTCGCGCGGGCTACCGATGTAGCCCATGATACTTTCAAGCACAATAACAATGAGCTCGTTTCGATTTTACGTTCGACCACACATTAAACACGCATAATGATACGTGATAGAAAGGTACACAGACTCCCTTTGTGCTACCACCTGAAACTACTTTGTGGCAAGGAAAACAAAAACATTGGGCTACAATAGTAGCCCGCGCGCGTATTGCAGAGTTAAATAAGAAGTCAATAATACTAATAAAAGACGTACTAGCCTATCTAGTCCACTTGTACCTGTACTAAGAACATTAAAACATGAATGAATAGCAAAAAAAATGTAAAACGTATTAAAATATTAAAATTATTGTCATATATTACTGTTATATATTTAAAAATATAGGAATCATTCAAAAAGTAAAATGAATGATAATGTAAAAACATTGTCGATTAGTAATATACAAACAAAAATCATCTGTATATTAAGAAACAAGATTGTGATTTCGGTGACATGTTTCAACAAAATTCGACACACCATAAGGTCAAAGCAACATCTGTTTGTCACGAGAAAGTTAGAGACTTCATTCAGGAATGCTCGGGACAACAAACAATTTCATTCTGAAACAGAGTTATTATTAGTAGTAGTGTTGTGACGATCATGAACGATTCGATCATTATGAACGAATCATGGCGTGAATCAAATGAATTATGATTCTTTTCACAAATGAATCGATTCTTCTAATAAATTATTTGTACTTCTCACTGAATTGTTTGCCGTGATCGAAATGCATTGAGAATCACAAACTGCCAGTTTGTGTGAGACAATGGTGAGGTTGCTTCTGCAAATACGCTTGCAGTTTACGGGGAGTGAAAAAGAAAGAATACCATAAGCCCTCCTTTTCTTCCTGCTTTTGTAGGTGCGTGCGATTTTTTTTTTCTTTCTGCACGGTAGGGTTGTTTCCTAGGAAGAAAGGAAGCCGCGTTGTTATATTACTTTCAGAATAAACTTTCTTCTTGCTTGCTTCTTGTCGTGAAATACTGGCAGTGTTGCTCAATTAGATGTAATACGATTTCGTAGTTAATATCAACATACTCTTCATGAGCATTTATCCATTTTATTAAGATACTGTACGTGCATTGGATACAATTATTTTCATCACTTTCAGCTGCAGTGACCAAAAAGGTCAATTTTAATGTTTTATAATCAACTCAAGGTACTATATTATATTCAATGTAAATACAGTACTTACACAGAAAAAGTGCACTGTAATTTATTTGTACTGTACATAATTGATTTTAAAAATGTATATGTAGAAAGACGAATAAAGATTCTTTCTGGAAAGATAGTGTATAGCATCTTTCAGTAAAAACACTTGTCCACAGTGGCGTATTTAGGGGGGGCTTCCGTGCTTAAGCCCCCCCGAAATCTTACTATAGTAAAGTATACGAAATACCTTGAAGAATTTTCACATTTTCGGGCAAAGCCCTCCCCGAAACTTAGCAAAGCCCCTCCCGAAACAAAATCGTAAATACGATACTGCTTGTCCACATGGAACAAAGCTTACTGGTACTTACTTTTTGCTTTACTTCTATTGAAATATACATGAAGGCACAAATAGTTTCTTGAGCTTCCATGTAAACAAGATGTTGGAGACGCGGGATCGATTCCCGGCGGAAGCTAATGTGGTTCGAATTTCATGTTAATTAGTATGTCTACGCCTCATATAGCCTCGCTGCTGAACCGGACGTTAAACTGAAAATCAACTCAACTGAAATTTAACAAACTGACGATTTTCTCTTAGAAATATAGACAAACACTGATGATAACAGGGGTGGCCGGGGAGAAAATCCACCAGGCCAAAAAGTTTCTCCCGGGTCATTTCTCAGTTTGGGTTCAATTGGGGTTAACAGTATTTTCGCAAATATATGTTCATCTCTTGCTTATTGAAGTAGTAGTGGCTCAGTGGTAAAGCGTTCACTTCTGATAGATGGGGTCCCTTGTTTTCTATTTGCGCCAAATGGGATTTATGGTCGACAAACACCATATATGTGGCTTTTCTCGGGGTTCTCTTGTTTTCGCTCACTTCCTTCATTTCACCATTTCATTCATTCTCATCATTATCGTTTCCTTTAGTCTACACGATGATAATCATGGAACGTAAAACTTTAAAATTTCATTTCATTTTGCGTTTATTCAATGTCTCCCCGAGCTAAATCTTTTAAAATTGTCACAATAGTATTAAATATATGTTCATGTGTAAACTCCCTCTTTTCCTCTACCTCGAAGATCAGTATCTTTTCCAGTCAAGAATAAAATAGAACATACTTTAGAATATAATAGAATAAAATAGAAATATTGCAGTTTAACGTTCCTTGTTTATGTCCATTAGCCAAAGAAAAACGAATGATTAAGGCAAGTAAACGATGGAAGAATAGTTGGAATGAGAGTGTGGAAGGAAAGGGGAGTACCCGATAAAACCCACGGACATGATGATGTACACCACAAACTTACTTAGCAGTAGATCAAACCATGGACCCCGCGCAAAGGAGGTAAGAGTTTTATCAGTGAGCCACGTGATCCCTAGGATAGAATAGAATGGACTGCTTGATATGCTTGATAACAATTTACTTTAATTAATCATCTGCATCTTCATTACGCTACAGGGTATAACTCTGACTTACAACAACAAAAGAAATCCATTAACATGATCTGTACTTTACAAAGTTTATGACCTGGGCAAATAATACCCACTTGAAATGAATATAACACTATAGACTCATTGTATAATGCTTTCTGTATTGAAAACCAAAAGCATGAATGTCGCCTATACAGAGCTCTATATTTTCCCCCATATTAATATGTACGACAATAAGAAGTTGAAAATAATTGTTATAAGTGCTCATATACCGCGAAAATCTTACGGAGTATATTTCAACAAAATATTTCATCGAAAAACTGAAGTTGGTAGAAAAAACGTGGAGACTGCAACACTTTTAGTGTTTGTCTCAAGCTCTAATATGAAAGCAGGATGCAAAAATAACAACAATGGGAATAAAGCAACAGCATATTATTGAAACTTCATAATTGCACTGAAGCTTAAAAGTTCCCGAGCCACTCCACTCACCCCAATGCAAGGCTGTCCGTGTCATGTGGCAAAGATGATTTCACGAGATGGCATTTTCTCACAAGGAATTTATGAAGTTGCGCAGAAAAGAAGTGCAGTAGCCCAAGCGATTCATATGATCGAATAATTCCCACTCAATTCAGATGATCGGATAATTCATTTGCGCAAAAGAGATGCGCGGAAACCTAACTGATTCAATGAGCGAATCATCCCAACCAATTCACTTGCGCAAAAGGAATGCGCGGACGACCAATTCATATGAACGAATTAAATGATCGAATTAAATGATCGAATCATTTTAGTGAATAGAAGTAAATGAATCGATTCTCCGAAATGAATCGTTTTGCCCATCACTAATTATTAGCTTAGGCCTAAAATAATAATTGTCATTCGCAATATAAATATTGTAGGGTTACCAGAATCGGTAGATATATTCCGCAAAAAATTCATTAATAAAACGTCGGAAACTATGCAGTGCAGATCCAAGTTTTTCGAAGGTCTAAATCAAGGAAGTTGACACACTATTCCAAGCATTCCTGAAAATAAACGATCGTTAGTTCTTGTACGGACTAAAACTATAGAGGGAAAATCTGTAATAATACATGTGTACACAAGCACAAAACGTAGTCGGTTCCTATGATGCTAAACTAGAAACGTGACAAGACTCCGAAAACCGTGAGCGGCTATAAAATGTGTCCATATATAATGAAAACATAAACACTTTCCAGTAAAATGCGCGTACGTTTCCTGCAACATAACCCACCGACTTTCGGTTTTCCACCTAGGAGAAAAATGTGTAAACACAAAAATACATATACTGTCGTAGCATCTTTAAAATATGTCTCTGAAAACAAACTAAACAAGACCTATTGAAAGAAAACATGAGATGCAAACACAAAAATATAGTCAACGACTTTACAGTTTTCTGGTTACGCCTGAAACACCAAACTTAAATTCCCTTCAAGATAGTTATGTCATTCCAAGACAGTTAAACTTTCTTAAGCATCTTTCCTACAAAAATATTCAAAACATACTTTTTAAGGCACTTAAAATTCAAAATCATCGAGCATATCAGCTAAGTAGACAGAAACAAATGGAAAAGGAAGGGAAATGAAGATCTTGAAATTAAGACGAAAGCAATTTACGTCTTCAGAAGATACTGTCTACAACGCAGTGAGCAGAGTTGGTCGGTAGATCAGACTGAGTCGGTGGGTCGCAGAGGGTCATTATGGGTGATGATTCCTGTGGGTCACGGTGGGTGGTGGGTCGCAGTAGGTCATGATGGGTGGTGGGTCGCAGTGATTCACTGTGGGTGGTGGGTCACAGTGGGTCACATGCTATTGACCCATGACCCACTGACCAACTCCATCTCTCTCTATATATATATATATAAACTTACCTGTCCCTTAAATGTTGAAGACAGATTTCGCCGATGGGGGGGGGGGGAAACAATGAATAATTATATCATCATGTTCAGACGTTTTCTATCAAATGCTTGATGAAAGCCCCTCCCCCACAGGATCTCGGTCCACTCCATCCGCTCCGCTGAGAAATTCACAACCTAAATCAAATTTGCCTAAAACAAATTCAAGTTCAAAATTTGGTAACTTCACTGCAAGTTTGCGCAGCACATTGATCTTTCCCTTCATATCAGTGGTGCGATAGTGTTGGTTGAAGCTTCAGTGCTCAATTAAACACAACTTTGAAAGTGGCGTTTTCTATCGAATAAGAAGGCTGTTCCTAACATTGAATTAAAGTTACGACGAAGTTTACGACAGAACTTCTTACTCCTCTTTGTTAATTTTTCCTAAACTGTGTTATATTGGGAGGGTGGGGACCCCACCTTTAAATATTAGGGAGCCAAAAGTGTCCTGCCACTTCCCAAAGTCGGCGCCTATGCTGGTGTTTGCATTTTGAAGTTGTTTGATCTATGTTTCTGGTATTGTAGTTCGAACGGTGTGGTCGTATGTATAAAACACTAATCAATCTGTGCTAGGTGTCCTTTAAAGAGCATCCAACCGAGTCAAGTTAGGAGTGCAGCAGGGAGACCGAAACGGCAGCGAGGAGTGCACCCGTAGGGAGCAGGCGCGTCAGCGTTTGTGGGCATATGCTTATCGATACCAGATGGTGCTAGTGTAGTTTTGGCTCACCAGAGTTTGGGAGATTTCCACGTAAAAGTCAGTACTTTGCGTGAAAATACATGTTTGAAACACCCGACCAATCTCGATAAAATTTTCAACATGGATGAGGTTTGAACCTGGCATGCCTATTATCTATCCCTTTTGACGGTAGAACTTAGGGGAGGGGAAGTAGGGGGAGATATAAAAATCAATTCCATATAAGAATGAAAGTGGTTATGTGACTTCATCAGTCTTGTATCACTCGACCGATCTCGATCAAATTTTGAACTTACATGGGGTTGGGGCATGGGATTGTTTTATCATATCACTTTGACGGTGCAGCTTAGGGGAGGTGACACATTTAAAATCGAAAATGTCTGATATTAGTGTCGAATCCATAGTTTTCGGGTAGCTGAGACGAATATTAATACTTATAATGCCGTTAAAATTCAAGTCACTATAAAAAATGTATATTTCACGGGTACCAAACACGTGATGAGTTGTGTATTTAGAATTTTTATTTTAACGCAGCAAAATGGGTAATCGATGCTAGTTTTCAATAAAGACGAATCGGTCTTAACCATTGTTCTTTTGAGTGTCTATTAGTGTGATACTCGTTCACTTTCATAGAGCTCCTTCGTGGCTAAGCGGTTAGCGTACGCGCCTTTAGCGTGGGAGATCCGGGTTCGATTCCCGGCGGGAATTCTTGATTTTGAGAACTTTTCATTGCTTTTTTCCTTTCGTTTTATATATGTGCACATGTGCACATGTTTTTCATTCCTCTGTTTTTCTTTCCCTCTTTTCTGTTTCCCTCCCGAATTTTACAGCCCCATTACTTCATTATTTCGGCGCCAGGGGCCGTCGACCCGCTTGCCCCTCCCCAATGGCACGGCTCTGAGCAGGTTCCACATCACCTTCAATAGCAATCTTTTACTCATATACTACTATCATATTGATAAATTCTATATAAATCTCTAACCAAGGAGGGATAACTGTTCCTCCCTGATCCGTCTAAATGACGCACTCTGAATTTCACCTTTTAACTGAATTATTTTTTTTTATTAAAGAAAGGTGTGTTTACTTTAACAATCGTAAAACACATTTACGTCTGTTACTTCCGATGGGGGAAATGGGATTTAGGCACCCTATTTCAAATAATGCAAGAACTGTACATTTTGAAGAACTGCAGTCTGCTGATAATCAGAGATGATATGGAATGATCGATCTTCCTTTCCTATCTCAATCTGTGCTAGTGCTACCTACTATTATATAATATAAGGCGAGAGTATAGTACCTACTAAAATACAAACCTTTTTTCAACAGTTAACAGTTTCATGTTCTGCCGAACTCGGTCATAGCGTTAAGAAATATAAGTTTTATTGACTATTTGATGTTCTATCTTACAAGGAGGGTGTCCGAAGTGTAAATCTCAGATTTCAAAAATGTTTGTGCAGATCGTTAGGGGGGCTCATAGAATAAAGATCAGTACAACAAATTTCGGCGGAACCCCATATTTGGGTGGGGGAGTGCCCCATTTGTGATTTTCGTCTTTCGTAGTAAAAATCGGCCTTTTGATTTGAAAATTGACTTACTGTTGTCGACAATCGTTATCATTCGTCTTCATTTGCATAAAGATACTTCAATTGTGGGTCAGGGATAACTATGTGTGTGTGGGGGTGATCCGCGTGGGGGTGATCCGCAAGTGTGATACATGTTCCCCCTTCATTTTGACGAGTTGAATTCAAATATGTCATTAAAAGTTCTTTGTGGAGCCCATGTGCGGAACAGGTCTCTACGTAGTTTCTGGAATGCTGAATCACAAGTTGAAAGAGTTGTGAAGGGCTTGAAATAGAAGTTTAGCAGAATCAGTGCTTAATGTATGGATTGAAGCCAAAAGAGATTTCATGCCTGTACATGACATGGATGTTCGGAAATGGGCAACTGAAAAAGCGAAAGAAATTAATCTGGGAAACTTTAAGGTTCCCAAAAGTTGATGCACCCGTTTTAAACGGAAACATAATATTGTGTAGCGAGAAATAACAAAATTCGTGCCGCGAGCAGACGTTGACACTTCAGAACAAATAGAAACTTCGGCCATATCTTTCCAGCTAGAAGTCAGGGATACGTTACCGGAATTCGATATAAACAATACTTACAATTCCGATCAAAGTGTTTTTGCAATGGAACTGCACTATAATCGTATGTTAGGCATACAAGGTCGGAAAAAAAGTAGAAGCTTCTGCACAATCCAAAAATGCCTTATCTCATAGCTATACAATAATACCCCTTATGTCTGCCAATGGAAAACTTGTTGGGCCATTATGATGGTATTCCCAGAACCGACAGGAAAATTTGGAGCACAGGTCAAGAAAACTTTATTCCAGCCCCCAAATGTTAAGGCTTCTGCATCAAAATCTGGAAAGATGGTAAGCTGCATTTGGAGGAGTGGATCCGTGACGTTTTAGTTCCTAACATAGGGGACAAAAGTGTCTTGCTCGTAGATTCATGATCATCTTTTAACAAGAAAGAGACGGACGAAAAAACAGATTCCATCGGGAGCAACTTGGGCTGTACAACCACTGGATATTTGGGGCTTTAGAATATGGAAGAATTTTGTACGGAAAATGAGAGATTTCGTAATTTTACACCAAATTGATATACAACTTCACAACGTAACAACATTATAAAATTGCAATCGGTAGTTTATGAACAACTATCATCGCCAAGGTACCATGATGTGTTCAAATATAGTCGGTATAAATCCGGATATGTAGATGCGAGGCCGCCAGAATTTGTTAATCCTGTGAGTTTCTCATTTTCCTTAAACGACACTATCATATGCGATGAGTGCAAAGAAATAACTCTCCTGAAATGTAGTTGGTGCTGCAAAAGTCTTTGCGCGGAACACTTTTTCGAGCAGTTTCATTTCTGTAAAACATACAATACATAAAGTAAGCATGAATTCTGCCAAACTTCAGCCTTTCAGTTTTATTTCAAGAACTTCAGTTGTCTTTCAACTTGTGATTCGGTATCCCAGAAACTAGGTAGAGACCTGTGCCGCACATGTGCTGCTCAAAAAACTTTTAATGACATATTTGAATACAGCTCGTCAAAATGAAGGCAACATGTATCACACCTGTGAGGGGGGCCCAAGTGACGGATCTAGCCCGGAGCCGGGGGAAGCCCCCAGTTTTTTTTAGTGAGAAAAATAATTGAAGCTATTATTTATATTTTCTTGAAAGTTTATAACAAATCATGATATAGTATCATAGCCTGGGGTAGGCCTCCCCCAGTTTTTATCTTCTAGATCCTCCACTAGGGACCCCCCACACACAGGGATCCTCGACCCACAATTGAAGTATCTCTACGCAAATGAAGACGAATGATAACGATTGTCGACAACAATAAGTCAATTTTTAAATCCAAAGGCCGATTTTTACTACGAAAGCCGAAAATCGAAAAGGGGCACTGCCCCACCAAATATGAGGTTCCGCCAAAATTTGTTGTGCCGATCTTTATTCCATGAGACTCCCTAACGATCTGCACAAACATTTTTGAAATCTGAGATTCACACTTCGGACACCCTCCTTGTTAGATGTTACATGTTTAATATTTATATAGAATGGGTCTGCGTCTTTTATATGTATATTGAGAGATCAGATTTCGTCTGCACGTGCACGGAAAGAAAGCAAATAATTGGGTGAAGTAATTTCTACATTTTGTAACTGAATTTTTTGGAGTTTCTCCGGGGGGGAATTACTTTTTGTCGGGGGGTGGAAGAACCCCCGGGCTACCCCCTGAATTCAACCCTGCTTACATATAATAGAAATTAGGAATACCTAGCAATTTTGTCAATAATTCAATTGTTACATGTGACTTTCGTATCATTTTAAGGCTCTGCTAAAGC
This sequence comes from Thermobia domestica, assembly GCF_964235325.1. NCBI lineage: Eukaryota > Metazoa > Arthropoda > Insecta > Zygentoma > Lepismatidae > Thermobia > Thermobia domestica. Next base: position 76,015,579 of record NC_137461.1, read on the forward strand.
TTATTCCAAATTTCTATTTTTGAATTGTGAACTGAACTGGGAGAAGGGAAAAAATAATAGATTTTCAGAAAGTGACTGATATAGTAGCCATGGAAATCTCTAATAAGAACGAAAAGTTTTTAATAAATAATTTGTAGTTGAGATATTTGTTGTCACAGCCTATGATGTCATCATTTGTGACCTATTAAACATCTAAATACTACCGAGTTATTTACAGCATTTCTTAGTTACCGGAGTGATTTTGGCAGACTTTTGACACCAAACAATTCAAAACATTACAGGGTTTGTATGTACTACATAAAATAAAGAAATATCAGTATAAAAAATAAAAAAAAGAACTCGTGTTGTTAATAAATTGTATTGTCCACAAAGTATTCAACAAACGAAAAATAGTATCAAAAATCATCCTCTGAAATTACTTCCAAAATCTACTCAACACAAACTTATAAAGAAAGTGGAAGGAACAAAGTGAAATTACCTCTCTTCAATTTACATTATCGTATCCTTTTCTAACAGACAGGAACCACTCAGACCACATATGTTAAAATCAAGTTAGGGAATTAATATTTAAATAAGATATGTACGATAGGACTTCCTAAACTTCCTTAAGGAATATTATATCAAAATCAGCTAAGATTGACTCAACTTACCCCTCTCCAAATTTCATAGTAGTACCATTTTTTTGAGAGATAAGGACAACATAGACCACTTATGTTAAAATCAAAGTGGGGAATTAATATTTAAATAAGATATGTAAAATGTCTTTATTTTAATATATATTTTCTAATCTTCCTCAAGAAATATTACATCGAAATGTGTTAAGATTAAATTAATTTACTCCTTTCCAAATTCTATTGTCGTACCATTTTCTAACAGACAGCAGTCACATAGAAAATATATATAAAATAAAGATGGGGAATGAATATTTAAATAAGAAATTTACGAGAGGACTTTCTAAAATTCATCAAGAAATATTATATCGAAATGAGCTGCGATTAAGTCAATTTACCCATCTCTAAATTTCATTAGCGTACCATTTTCTAACACACAGGAACCACATATACCACATATGTTACAATGAAATTAGGGAACAAATATATAAATAAGATATGTACAAGGGGACTTTCTAACCTTCCTCAAGTAATATATAGAAATTGGATAAGATTAAACCAATTTATTCTTCGCCAAATTTCGTTATCGTACCATTTCCTAAAAAAATCAGTAATCACATAAAATACATATCTGTTAAAATCAAATTGGGGAATTAATATTGAAATAAGAAATGTACAGGGGAACTTTCTAAACTTAATCAAGAAATATTTTATCGACATGGACTAAGATTAAATCAACTTACTCCTCCCCAAATTTCGTTATTGTACCATTCTGTAACAGACAGGAACAACATGGACCAAAAATGTTAAAATAAAGCACATGAATTCATATTTAAATAAGATATGTACCGGGGGACTTTCTGATAGTAATCAAGAAATATTCTGCCGAAATAGACTAAGGTAAAGTCAATTTTCAACTCCTTAAATTCAATAATGGAATCATTTTATAACAGCCTAAAACACATATGTTAAAATCAAGGTGGGGAATTAAAATTTTAATAAAATATGAACCAGGAGACTTTGTAAATTTCCTCTAGAAATATTATACAGAAATTAATTAAATTAAGTCAATTTGCCCCCGTGCGAAATTTATTGTTGTGCCATTTTCCGAGAGACCGGAGAGATATAAACCACATATGTTATATTCGAGTTTGGCCATTTTTTATATTTAATAAGATATGTACGAGGGGACTTTTTAAACTTCCTCGAGAAATATTATATAGAAATCACATAACATTAAGTGAATTTTCCCCTCTGCAAATTTCATTGTGGTGCCCTTTAGAAGAGACAAATAAGAAAGAGACCACATATATTAGAATCAAGTTGGGGAAACTATATTGAAACTATATTGAAACTGAAGATATGTACGAGGGAACTTTTCATACTTCCGAAAGAAATATTATATCGAAATCAGGTAAGATTAAGTCAATTTTCACCTCCCCAAATTTAACAATGGTTCCATATTCTAACAGACAGGAGGGAGATAGACCACATATGCTATAAAAAATATAGGGAATTAAGATTTAAATAAGATATTTACGTGGAGACTTTCTAAACGTCCTCAAGAAATATTATATATAAATTAGAAAACATTATGTCAATTTGAACCTCTGCAAAATTCATTGTGGTGCCATTTTCGAACAGACAGGAGAGACACATATCACAAATGTTAAAATCGAGTTGGGGAATTTATATTTAAATAAGATATTTATAAGGGGACTTTCTAAACTTCCTCAAGAAGTATTATATAGAAATCATATAACGTTAAGTCAATTTACCCCTTTGAAATTTCATTGTGGTGCCATTTTCGGAGAGTCAGGGAAGACAGAGACCACATATGTTAATCTCAAATTGGGGAAATTATATTCAAACAGGATATGTACGAGGGGGCTTTCTAAACTTTCTGAAGAAATATTATACAGAAATGGGCTAAGATTAAGAAAACTTACCCATCTCCAAATTTCATTATCGTACCATTTCCTAACAGAAAGGAACGACGCAGACTACATATGTTTAAAAAAGCTTGAGAATGAATATTTAAATAGAATATGTATCAGTGAACTTTCTAAACTTCCTCTAGGAATATTATATCGAAGTGGGCCGAGATCAAGCCAATGTATCCCTCTCAAAGTTCCATTATCTTACAACGTTCTAACAGATAGGAAACAAATGATACGTTACGAATGATATGAGTATAAACATTAAAATTAAGGTTGAAAATTAATATTTAAAGTTAATATAAGTTGTTATTGAAAATTAATATAAGTTATTTACGAGAGGATTTCCTAAACATAATCAAGAAACATTCTATCGAAATAGACTAAGAAAAATCAATTTACACCTGCTCATGTTTCATTTATCACACCATTGTCTATGTAACACACAGAACACATGTGTTAAAATCAAGTTGGGAAATGAATATTTAAACAAGATATGTACGAGGAGACTTTCTAAAATTCCGCAACAAACATTATATAGAAATAGGCAAAGATTAACTCAATTTACCCCTCTGCAAATTTCTTTGTCGTATAATTTTTTAAAGTCGTACCACTTTTGCAGAGATAGTAATAATATAGACCATACATGTTAAAGACAAGTTGGGGAATTTATTTTTAAATAAGATATGTACGAGTGAACTTGATAAGCTTCATCAAGAAGTATTATATCGAAATGGGCTAAAATTCAGTCAAATCACTCTTCTCCAAATTTCATTATCGTACGACCTTTTAATAGACAGGGATCACATACACCACACATGTTAAAATCAAATTTAAGAATTAATATTAAAATAAGATATTACGAGTAGACTTTCTAAACTTCTTCAAGGAATATTATTTCGAAATCAGCTAAGATTAACTCAACTTACCCCTTTCCAAATTTCATAGCAGTACCATTTTTTTAAAAGACAAGAACAACATAGACCACATATGTTAAAATCAAATTGGGGAATTAATGTTTAAATAAGATATGTAAAATGGAACTTCATAATCTTCCTCAAGAAATATTACATCAAATGGGTTAAGATTAAATCAATTTATTCACCGCCAAATTTCGTTATCGTACCATTTTCTAACAAACATTAATCACATAGACTAGATAAGATACAATCAAGCTGGACAACTAATATTTAAATAAGATATGTACACTTGTGTCCAAAATTGTTGTCGCATGTCTTTAGAAATTACATAAATAGAAATAACTCTCTTTCTTGTGATAAAAAATGTCACATTTCTTCTTTGAAATAAGCAGAAAAAAAAACACATATTTCCAAAAAATATTTCAATAAAAAATTAAGGAATAAGCAAGTTATAATTAAAAAAAGAAATCTCCGAAACTTTCATCGAAAAATTCTAAGTTCCATTTTCGTAAATGTGGCAAACGCGCAGCGAAATTTACAAAGAGGGAGGGAATTTTATGCTTTGTTAGAAATACAACGTAAATCTGTCATAAGGTTAGTTACTATACATGTGGCACAGCTCTAACAATCATTGCTATTAAGCATTTTACATTTAAACAAAGGACTAAATAGAAATAAGCTACAAAATTTACGAAGCGATCAGGCATTTTGTGTTAATGGTAACGTCACATGCGTCTGCCAAGCTGCAGTCTTTACCGTGCCGTTGTAGAGTAGTCGGTTAAAGCTTCTTCTTTATATACTTTATTTTTCCACGATCATCACTTCGAATCCCATACCCTATAGTAACTTTTTTTTTTTTTTACAAAAGCTTGATTCTGTGAATTCCTTAAGGAACAATGTTTTGTTCTAATAATGCTCCTTAGTATTATCCTCTTCATTCTAGTTTATTTGAATATTTCCAAATAATTTAGAATTATGTCTTTAAAAACATTAAAACTCAAGAATTTTATAAAAAGCGGAAGCTTCATTTATAATCATTTTCATAACCGAAATGAGAAACTTACAAATAACGGAATTTTAATAACATATGGCTAAACTTTCATAAAACAGTGATTAAATAAAACATAGTTTCTGCAAGTAATATTCAGGTAATAGACAGAAATAATGAACGTAAAATATTAGATGTTGATTAAAAATTAGTAGGAATAGTTCTAAAGCCAAGTAGAAAATTCTCTCTGCTTCATGAAAATAATAAACATTTTATAAAAATAATGGTATTTTTGCTATATCGGATATGTGTTTAGTAAATAAATAAATAAAATACAATTATATAATTCAATCACTCTTAGTCAATAGCTTGAAGAGAAACTGTCGACCGCGACCCTTCGGTTTTCTTCGTAGCACACGAGGGGACACGAAGTTGATCCGAACCAAAGGAAAGGGTGTAGAAAGAAGTAATGGCACTCAGGGCGGGATAGGTATTGCCTGTCACATAAGAAAATGCATGTTCTCCGCAGGATAGTATCTGTTGCTTCTTGACGCTATGGAAAATACGGGAAAATCGGTTCAGTTAATGTAATTGACCATTAAAACTTTTAAAAGCTGTGGATGCTGGTAAATTAACAAAATATATTACGTTTGCAGATGCAATTTACACAACAAATAACACGATTAGTGTGAGAAGCAAGGAAACCAGAGAAACTGTTATATGGTCAGACAACAGAAACAAAAATCACAAACTGGATATTTAAAGTGTATAGAAAAAAAAAAGCACCTGAGTATATGGCGTAGTAGATAACGTTCTAATCTACCAATCAGTTGATCCATGTTCGAGTCTTCGTCAAGTGCGTGGGCGTCTTTGGCGGGGGCTCGAGGGGACGCGTCCACCTCAATATTTTGAAGTACAAACTATTCAATATTTTATTATAATTTATTTACTAACGACAGAATAACATATAAATAATAATTATACTATTTGGAATATAATATTCTGGCTATGAAAGGATTATAAGGATTATAACAGACTTGATATACCTCAGGGGGTCCGTGAAGGTAATCAGAAAGCTAACAAATGGAATCAAAGATAATAAACAGGTTGGCTTGGTAGTACAATTTAAATCACTTTCCTTGATGCCCCCCCCCCCAAATTTTACATGCCAGAGACGTCAGTGGTCAAGTGTGTTTTGTTTTTTCTTGCCGAAGGAACAGCCATTACTTGTAATATTTACTTTTTTCTTTTCGTCAAAGGAACAGCTATTACTTGTAGTATTAGAGTTTTATACAGGGTGTTAATGAACTATACCGACAAACTCTAAGAGGTGATTCCTTACATCAAAATAAGAGAAAAAGTTCATATGGACCTGTGGGGGAAAAGTGCATAGTTTCAGAGCTAGGGCTGTTCAAAATCGCGAAAAAGCAAAACTTCAATATGTCCTATTTCCAATTCCAGAAATTGTGGATGGTGGTCCTTATCAGGTAAAAGAAGTCACACATACGCAATCCAGAAATGCATATTTCATTAATTTTCAGTGGGTGTACAAAGTATTCCATACAGGGTAAAATTCCCAGACATACAATCAACCGAATTTTGAGATTTGACTGACTTTATGATTGGTCCAACGTAGGCAAAGATAAGCCCTGATAGCAGTGAACACAGAATCCTTTGGCGCGATGTCGAAAGTGTTAAGGATCGTCAGCAACACGGTTTCTCGTATCGGGAAAACGCATGTTGTAATGTTTTCTTTCACGCTTATAAGTGAAGAGAACGTGAAATATACAGTGAGGAAATCCATCGCATCACACATTATTGCGAACACAAAAACATGGAGCTGCCGGTTCTTAACACTTCCGACTTCCCTCCGAAGCAGTGGATGTCCATTATTGTTAAGGCTTATATTCTGCCTACTTTGGACCCTCCTTGAAATCAGCGTATATCTGAAAACTCTATTGAGAGCATATCTGAGAATTTGCACCCTGTAGTTTTTTTTTTATCATTTTGCTTTGACGGTAGATTTTAGGGAAGGGGGAGAGCAGGAGGGGAAATATATGGAAATGAATAAAACTTAGTAACTCTTGAACTACCCGAGAGATCTCGATCAAATTTTCAACATAAATTAGATTCGGACCTGGGATGTTATTGCCATTTCACGTTTACGATGCAACGTAAGGGATGGGCAGGAGTAGATATATGTTAAAAAATGAAAATAAAAGTGACTGTCTTTGTGACCATCACGCTTTAACACCCTACCGATTTTAATCAAATTTTCAACATAGATGAGGTTCAGACCTGGGGTAGTTTTATCATATCAATTTGACGGTAGAACAAATAGTTAGGGGAAAGGGAGGGGAGAGATGTATGAAAATGAATAAAACAACTCTTGAACCACCCAACTGACCTCTATCAAATTTTCAAGATAGATGACGTTCGGTCCTTCGATAATTTTTATAATCTAATTTTGACGGTGCAAGGTGGGGAGGGGGGAGATGTGTAAAAAAAATAAAACTGGCTGTCTTTGTGACTTTATTACTCTTGAACCACCCAACCAATATCGATCAAATTTCAACATAGATGCGATTTGCGCCTGGGATGGTATTTACCGGTATGTATTTACTTTGACGATAAAAATTAGGGGAGGGGAAGGAAGGAGTTAAAAAGTAAGTGAAATTTAACTCTTGAACCAAACGATCAATCTCGGTCGAATTTTTAAACATAGATGAAGTTAGGGTCAGAGATTTTTTTTATCATTTCACTTTGACAGTAGAACTTAAGTGAGGG